>NW_027646185.1:0-399000 GCF_951394435.1 Stenella coeruleoalba
AACATTCCAGACGCTTTACTAACACTCTCCCGACTTGGAAAGTCAGTCCCTTTAACCTCCTGTTTGGCCCAGTTTGCAATTTCTGCGGAAGACGAACAGGAATAGCGAGAACCAATGAGAGACTAGCTGGAGGTGTCTGGACGGGCAAATTTAACTCTCATTTCCCACCAGGAAGAGGAAATAACCAAAGGCTCAGCGTGCCGTGCCAGAACCAGATTAGGGCCTGAAGCCATCCTGCGGTGTTGCGGCCAGCTCACAAGAAAGTGAGTTGAAGAAAGGAGCTCAGGGGCACTGTAATTCACAAACCTGCAGAGTTATAAATGACAGCTATCGTCCAAAAATATACTGAAGTAAGGCTGCCAAGAGGACTTGAAAGCGGGGCAGAATTGCAGGAAACCGATTTCAGGAGGTAGACTGGAATTGCATTGAAAGCATAGGAAAAGAGGCAGAACGTCCACAATGATGCACTTGGCCAAAAAGGGCGTATGAGTTTTTTCCTGAATATATTCAGGAAAAAACGCATACGCCCTTTTTGGCCAACCAAGCAAACTTGCAAAGGAAATCTGCACTACAATGAAGTCTCACTTCCCCCTGGTCAAAAGGGCCATCTGAAAAAAGTGTAAAATCCAGAAAGGCAGGACAGGCCATGGAGAACTGGCAGCCTTGTTATGCTGATGGGCGGGATGTAAATTGCCAACAGACACTCGGGAGAAGTGTATGGTGTTTCCTGAAACATCTAAAAAACAAAGCAACAGAGCCTAGGGCACTTCCACTTATGGTCCTATAGCTTAGGGAAATTAAAATCAAAAAGACCCAGCCACCCCAAAGTTTGGGACGCCTCTCTTTACAAGAACCTCGTTTACCGTACAAGTTCATTATCACAGAAATGAAAAATGGATAAAGAACTTGTGGTACTTACGTACAATGCAGTATCACTCAGCAATGAAATCTATGTCATCAGGCCCGTAGCAGCATAATGAGTGGATTCAGGTACGATGATTCTAACTGAAATAAGTCACACAGAAAAAGAAACATCATAAGATATCAGTAATACACGGAATGTAAACTTGGCTACACAGGAACTGAATTCCAAAACAGAACAGGGTCTCAAATTTAGAAAACAAACTTATGCTTGCTTAAGGGGAAAGGTGAGTTGGGGTGCTGCATAAAACCAGAGACTGAAATGAGCACAGATAAAGTTTTTTAAGCCAAATATGGAATAGACAAGAGCTACTCCTTGCTCAACGAAATGGACTCAACACCGCATATTAAACGCCAAAGAATGTACCTGACTAGTAAGTATCTTAAAACCTATGGATTGCTATGTCTCCGAAAGAGAATCAAGCATGTGTACAGGAGCATAAACGCAGCAGTGATAGGATTGGAGAGGTTCGGTGAGCAAATGAAGACCCTTTGAAGTCATATTGCATGGTACCCATTCCACGGGTTTCAACTACCCAGGTTTAAGGTATTCTTCCTTCAGCTAAAACATGCCTGTGGAACCTAGAGTATGATCAACCATGTGATCGGGAGATGTGTTCAAATATGTCTCAGTTTTCGTACCCTGGCACTCGGGTGCAACATTCCAGATGCTTTACTAACACTCTCCCGACTTGGAGAGTCAGTCCCTTTAACCTCCTGTTTGGCCCACTTTGCAATTTCTGCGGAAGATGAACAGGAATAGCGAGAACCAATGAGAGACTAGCTGGAGGTGTCTGGACGGGCAAATTTAACTCTCATTTCCCACCAGGAAGAGGAAATAATCAAAGGCTCAGCGTGCCGTGCCAGAACCAGATTAGGGCCTGAAGCCATCCTGCGGTGTTGCGGCCAGCTCACAAGAAAGTGAGTTGAAGAAAGGAGCTCAGGGGCACTGTAATTCACAAACCTGCAGAGTTATAAATGACAGCTATCGTCCAAAAATATACTGAAGTAAGGCTGCCAAGAGGACTTGAAAGCGGGGCAGAATTGCAGGAAACCGATTTCAGGAGGTAGACTGGAATTGCATTGAAAGCATAGGAAAAGAGGCAGAACGTCCACAATGATGCACTTGGCCAAAAAGGGCGTATGAGTTTTTTCCTGAATATATTCAGGAAAAAACGCATACGCCCTTTTTGGCCAACCAAGCAAACTTGCAAAGGAAATCTGCACTACAATGAAGTCTCACTTCCCCCTGGTCAAAAGGGCCATCTGAAAAAAGTGTAAAATCCAGAAAGGCAGGACAGGCCATGGAGAACTGGCAGCCTTGTTATGCTGATGGGCGGGATGTAAATTGCCAACAGACACTCGGGAGAAGTGTATGGTGTTTCCTGAAACATCTAAAAAACAAAGCAACAGAGCCTAGGGCACTTCCACTTATGGTCCTATAGCTTAGGGAAATTAAAATCAAAAAGACCCAGCCACCCCAAAGTTTGGGACGCCTCTCTTTACAAGAACCTCGTTTACCGTACAAGTTCATTATCACAGAAATGAAAAATGGATAAAGAACTTGTGGTACTTACGTACAATGCAGTATCACTCAGCAATGAAATCTATGTCATCAGGCCCGTAGCAGCATAATGAGTGGATTCAGGTACGATGATTCTAACTGAAATAAGTCACACAGAAAAAGAAACATCATAAGATATCAGTAATACATGGAATGTAAACTTGGCTACACAGGAACTGAATTCCAAAACAGAACAGGGTCTCAAATTTAGAAAACAAACTTATGCTTGCTTAAGGGGAAAGGTGAGTTGGGGTGCTGCATAAAACCAGAGACTGAAATGAGCACAGATAAAGTTTTTTAAGCCAAATATGGAATAGACAAGAGCTACTCCTTGCTCAACGAAATGGACTCAACACCGCATATTAAACGCCAAAGAATGTACCTGACTAGTAAGTATCTTAAAACCTATGGATTGCTATGTCTCCGAAAGAGAATCAAGCATGTGTACAGGAGCATAAACGCAGCAGTGATAGGATTGGAGAGGTTCGGTGAGCAAATGAAAACCCTTTGAAGTCATATTGCATGGTACCCATTCCACGGGTCTCAACTCTCCAGGTTTAAGTTATTCTTCCTTCAGCTAAAACATGCATGTGGAACCCAGAGTATGATCAACCGTGTGAACGGGAGACGTGTTCAAATATGTCTCAGTTTTCCTCCCCTGGTACTCGGGTGCAACATTCCAGATGCTTTACTAACACTCTCCCCACTTGGAGAGTCAGCCCCTTTAACCTCCTGTCTGGCCCAGTTTGCAATTTCTGCGGAAGATGAACAGGAATAGGGAGAACCACTGAAAGACTAGCTGGAGGTGTCTGGACGGGCAAATTTAACTCTCATTTCCCACCAGGAAGAGGAAATAACCAAAGGCTCAGCGTGCCGTGCCGGAACCTGATTAGGGCCTGAAGCCATCATGCGGTGTTGCGGCCAGCTCACAAGAAAGCGAGTTGAAGAAAGGAGCTCAGGGGCACTGTAATTCACAAACCTGCAGAGTTATAAATGACAGCTATCGTCCAAAAATATACTGAAGTAAGGCTTCCAAGAGGACTTGAAAGCGGGGCAGAATTGCAGGAAACCGATTTCAGGAAGTAGACTGGAATTGCATTGAAAGCATAGGAAAAGAGGCCGAACGTCCACAATGATGCACTTGGCCAAAAAGGGCGTATGCGTTTTTTCCTGAATATATTCAGGAAAAAACGCATACGCCCTTTTTGGCCAACCAAGCAAGCTTGCAAAAGAAATCTGCACTACAATGCAGTCTCACTTCCCCCTGGTCAAAAGGGCCATCTGAAAAAAGTGTAAAATCCAGAAAGGCAGGACAGGCCATGGGGAACTGGGAGCCTTGTTATGCTGATGGGCGGGATGTAAATTGCCAACAGACACTCGGGAGAAGTGTATGGTGTTTCCTGAAACATCTAAAAAACAAAGCAACAGAGCCTAGGGCACTTCCACTTATGGTCCTATAGATTAGGGAAATTAAAATCAAAAAGACACAGCCACCCCAAAGTTTGGAACGCCTCTGTTTACAAGAACCTCGTTTACAGTACAAGTTCAACATCGCAGAAAGTGAAAAATGGATAAAGAAGTTGTGGTATTTACTTACAAAGCAATATCACTCAGCAATGAAATCTATGTCATCAGGCCCTTAGCAGCACAATGAGTGGATTCAGGTATGATGATTCTAACTGAAATAAGTCACACAGAAAAAGAAACATCATAAGATATCAGTAATACACGGAGTGTAAACTTGGCTACACAGGAACTGAATGACAGAACAGAACAGGGTCTCAAATTTAGAAAACCAACTTATGCTTGCTTAAGGGGAAAGGTGAGTTGGGGTGCTGCATAAAACCAGAGATCGAAATGAGCACAGATAAAATTCCTTAAGCCAAATATGGAATAGACAAGAGCTACTCCTTGCTCAATGAAATGGACTCAACACCGCATATTAAACGCCTAAGAATGTACCTGACTAGTAAGTATCTTAAAACCTATGGATTGCTATGTCTCTGAAAGAGAATCAAGCATGTGTACAGGGGCATAAACGCAGCAGTGATAGGATTGGAGAGGTTCGGTGAGCAAATGAAGACCCTTTGAAGTCATATTGCATGGTACCCATTCCACGGGTTTCAACTACCCAGGTTTAAGGTATTCTTCCTTCCGCTAAAACATGCATGTGTAACCTAGAGTATGATCAACCATGTGATCGGGAGACGTGTTCAAATATGTCTCAGTTTTCGTACCCTGGTACTCGGGAGCAACATTCCAGACGCTTTACTAACACTCTCCCCACTTGGAGAGTCAGTCCCTTTAACCTCCTGTTTGGCCCAGTTTGCAATTTCTGCGGAAGATGAACAGGAATAGCGAGAACCAATGAGAGACTAGCTGGAGGTGTCTGGACGGGCAAATTTAACTCTCATTTCCCACCAGGAAGAGGAATTAACCAAAGGCTCAGCGTGCTGTGCCGGAACCAGATTACGGCCTGAAGCCATCCTGCGGTGTTGCGGTCAGCTCAAAAGAAAGCGAGTTGAAGAAAGGAGCTCAGGAGCACTGTAATTCAAAAACCTGCAGAGTTATAAATGACAGCTATCGTCCAAAAATATACTGAAGTAAGGCTTCCAAGAGGACTTGAAAGCGGGGCAGAATTGCAGGAAACCGATTTCAGGAAGTAGACTGGAATTGCATTGAAAGCATAGGAAAAGAGGCAGAATGTCCACAATGATGCACTTGGCCAAAAAGGGCGTATGCGTTTTTTCCTGAATATATTCAGGAAAAAACGCATACGCCCTTTTTGGCCAACCAAGCAAGCCTCCAAAGGAAATCTGCACTACAATGAAGTCTCACTTCCCCCCGGTCAAAAGGGCCATCTGAAAAAAGTGTAAAGTCCAGAAAGGCAGGACAGGCCATGGAGAACTGGGAGCCTTGTTATGCTGATGGGCGGGATGTAAATTGCCAACAGACACTCGGGAGAAGTGTATGGTGTTTCCTGAAACATCTAAAAAACAAAGCAACAGAGCCTAGGGCACTTCCACTTATGGTCCTATAGCTTAGGGAAATTAAAATCAAAAAGACACAGCCACCCCAAAGTTTGGGACACCTCTGTTTACAAGAACCTCGTCTACAGTACAAGTTCAACATCGCAGAAAGTGAAAAATGGAGAAAGAAGTTGTGGTATTTACTTACAAAGCAATATCACTCAGCAATGAAATCTATGTCATCAGGCCCTTAGCAGCACAATGACTGGGTTCAGGTATGATGATTCTAACTGAAATAAGTCACGCAGAAAAAGAAACATCATAAGATATCAGTAATACACGGAATGTAAACTTGGCTACACAGGAACTGAATTACAGAACAGAACAGGGTCTGAAATTTAGAAAACCAACTTATGCTTGCTTAAGGGTAAAGGTGAGTTGGGGTGCTGCATAAAACCAGAGATCGAAATGAGCACAGATAAAGTTCCTTAAGCCAAATATGGAATAGACAAGAGCTACTCCTTGCTCAACGAAATGGACTCAACACCCCATATTAAACGCCTAAGAATGTACCTGACTAGTAAGTATCTTAAAACCTATGGATTGCTATGTCTCCGAAAGAGAATCAAGCATGTGTACAGGGGCATAAACCCAGCAGTGATAGGATTGGAGAGGTTTGGTGAGCAAATGAAGACTCTTAGTAATCATATTGCATGGTACCCATTCCACGGGTTTCAACTACCCAGGTTTAAGGTATTCTTCCTTCAGCTAAAACATGCATGTGGAACCTAGAGTATGATCAACCATGTGATCGGGAGACGTGTTCAAATATGTCTCAGTTTTCGTACCCTGGTACTCGGGTGCAACATTCCAGACACTTTACTAACACTCTCCCGACCTGGAGAGTCAGTCCCTTTAACCTCCTGTTTGGCCCAGTTTGCAATTTCTGTGGAAGATGAACAGGAATAGCGAGAACCAATGAGAGACTAGCTGGAGGTGTCTGGACGGGCAAATTTAACTCTCATTTCCCACCAGGAAAAGGAATTAACCAAAGGCTCTGCGTGCCGTGCCGGAACCAGATTAGGGCCTGAAGCCATCCTGCGGTGTTGCGGCCAGCTCACAAGAAAGCGAGTTGAAGAAAGGAGCTCAGGGGCACTGTAATTCACAAACCTGCAGAGTTATAAATGACAGCTATCGTCCAAAAATATACTGAAGTAAGGCTGCCAAGAGGACTTGAAAGCGGGGCAGAATTGCAGGAATCCAATTTCAGGAGGTAGACTGGAATTGCATTGAAAGCATAGGAAAAGAGGCAGAACGTCCACAATGATGTACTTGACCAAAAAGGGCGTATGCGTTTTTTCCTGAATATATTCAGGAAAAACGCATACGCCCTTTTTGGCCAACCAAGCAAGCTTGCAAAGGAAATCTGCACTACAATGAAGTCTCACTTCCCCCGGTCAAAAGGGCCATCTGAAAAAAGTGTAAAATCCAGAAAGGCAGGACAGGCCATGGAGAACTGGGAGCCTTGTTATGCTAATAGGCGGGATGTAAATTGGCAAGACACTGGGGAGTAGTGTATGCTGTTTCCTGAAACATCTAAAAAACAAAGCAACAGAGCCTAGGGCACTTCCACTTATGGTCCTATAGCTTAGGGAAATTAAAATCAAAAAGACACAGCCACCCCAAAGTTTGGGACGCCTCTGTTTACAAGAACCTTGTTTACCGTACAAGTTCAATATCACAGAAAGTGAAAAATGGATAAAGAACTGGTGGTACCTACGTACAATGCAGTATCATTCAGCAATGAAATCTATGTCATCAGGCCCGTAGCAGCATAATGAGTGGATTCAGGTACGATGATTCTAACTGAAATAAGTCACACAGAAAAAGAAACATCATAAGATATCACTAATACACGGAATGTAAACTTGGCTACACAGGAACTGAATTCCAAAACAGAACAGGGTCTCAAATTTAGAAAACCAACTTATGCTTGCTTAAGGGGAAAGGTGAGTTGGGGTGCTGCATAAAACCAGAGATTGAAATGAGCACAGATAAAGTTCCTTAAGCCAAATACGGAATAGACAAGAGCTACTCCTTGCTCAACGAAATAGACTCAACACCCCATATTAAACGCCTAAGAATGTACCTGGCTAGTAAGTATCTTAAAACCTATGGATTGCTATGTCTCCAAAAGAGAATCAAGCGTGTGTTCAGGGGCATAATCGAAGCAGTGATAGGATTGGAGAGGTTCGGTGAGCAAATGAAGACCCTTTGAAGTCATATTGCATGGTACCCATTCCACGGGTCTCAACTCTCCAAGTTTAAGGTATTCTTCCTTCAGGTAAAACATGGATGTGGAACCCAGAGTATGATCAACTGTGTGAACGGGAGACGTGTTCAAATATGTCTCAGTTTTCCTCCCCTGGTACTCGGGTGCAACATTCCAGACGCTTTACTAACACTCTCCCCACTTGGAGAGTCAGTCCCTTTAACCTCCTGTTTGGCCCAGTTTGCAATTTCTGCGGAAGACGAACAGGAATAGCGAGAACCAATGAGAGACTAGCTGGAGGTGTCTGGACGGGCAAATTTAACTCTCATTTCCCACCAGGAAGAGGAAATAACCAAAGGCTCAGCGTGCCGTGCCGGAACCAGATTAGGGCCTGAAGCCATCCTGCGGTGTTGCGGCCAGCTCACAAGAAAGTGAGTTGAAGAAAGGAGCTCAGGGGCACTGTAATTCACAAACCTGCAGAGTTATAAATGACAGCTATCGTCCAAAAATATACTGAAGTAAGGCTGCCAAGAGGACTTCAATGCGGGGCAGAATTGCAGGAAACCGAATTCAGGAGGTAGACTGGAATTGCATTGAAAGCCTAGGAAAAGAGGCAGAACGTCCACAATGATGCACTTGGCCAAAAAGGGCGTATGCGTTTTTTCCTGAATATATTCAGGAAAAAACGCATACGCCCTTTTTGGCCAACCAAGCAAGCTTGCAAAGGAAATCTGCACTACAATGAAGTCTCACTTCCCCCCGGTCAAAAGGGCCATCTGAAAAAAGTGTAAAATCCAGAAAGGCAGGACAGGCCATGGAGAACTGGGAGCCTTGTTATGCTGATGGGCGGGATGTAAATTGCCAACAGACACTCGGGAGAAGTGTATGATGTTTCCTGAAACATCTAAAAAACAAAGCAACAGAGCCTAGGGCACTGGCACTTATGGTCCTATAGCTTAGGGAAATTAAAATCAAAAAGACACAGCCACCCCAAAGTTTGGGATGCCTCTGTTTACAAGAACCTCGTTTACAGAACAAGTTCATTATCACAGAAAGTGAAAAATGGATAAAGGACTTGTGGTACTTACGTACAATGCAGTATCACTCAGCAATGAAATCTATGTAATCAGGCCCGTAGCAGCATAATGAGTAGATTCAGGTACGATGATTCTAACTGAAATAAGTCACACAGAAAAAGAAACATCATAAGATATCAATAATACACGAAATGTAAACTTGGCTACAAAGGAACTGAATTCCAAAACAGAACAGGGTCTCAAATTTAGAAAACCAACTTATGCTTGCTTAAGGGGAAAGGTGAGTTGGGGTGCTGCATAAAACCAGAGATTGAAATGAGCACAGATAAAGTTCCTTAAGCCAAATATGGAATAGACAAGAGCTACTCCTTGCTCAACGAAATGGACTCAACACCCCATATTAAACGCCTAAGAATGTACCTGACTAGTAAGTATCTTAAAACCTGTGGATTGCTATGTCTCCGAAAGAGAATCAAGCATGTGTACAGGGGCATAAACGCAGCAGTGATAGGATTGGAGAGGTTCGGTGAGCAAATGAAGACCCTTTGAAGTCATATTGCATGGTACCCATTCCACGGGTCTCAACTTTCCAGATTTAAGGTATTCTTCCTTCAGCTAAAACATGCATGTGGAACCCAGAGTATGATCAACCGTGTGATCGGGAGACGTGTTCAAATATGTCTCAGTTTTCCTCCCCTGGTACTCTGGTGCAACATTCCAGACGCTTTACTAAAACTCTCCCCACTTAGAGAGTCAGCGCCTTTAACCTCCTGTTTGGCCCAGTTTGCAATTTCTGCGGAAGATGAACAGGAATAGGGAGAACCAATGAGAGACTAGCTGGAGGTGTCTGGACGGGCAAATTTAACTCTCATTTCCCACCAGGAAGAGGAAATAACCAAAGGCTCAGCGTGCCGTGCCAGAACCAGATTAGGGCCTGAAGCCATTCTGCGGTGTTGCGGCCAGGTCACAAGAAAGCGAGTTGAATAAAGGAGCTCAGGGGCACTGTAATTCACAAACCTGCAGAGTTATAAATGACAGCTATCGTCCAAAAATATACTGAAGTAAGGCTGCCAAGAGGACTTGAAAGCGGGGCAGAATTGCAGGAAACCGATTTCAGGAGGTAGACTGGAATTGCATTGAAAGCATAGGAAAAGAGGCAGAACGTCCACAATGATGCACTTGGCCAAAAAGGGCGTATGCGTTTTTTCCTGAATATATTCAGGAAAAAACGCATACGCCCTTTTTGGCCAACCAAGCAAGCTTGCAAAGGAAATCGGCTCTACAATGAAGTCTCACTTCCCCCCGGTCAAAAGGGCCATCTGAAAAAAGTGTAAAATCCAGAAAGGCAGGACAGGCCATGGAGAACTGGGAGCCTTATTACGCTGATGGGTGGGATGTAAATTGCCAAGACACACTCGGGAGAAGTGTATGGTGTTTCCTGAAACATCTAAAAAACAAGGCAACAGAGCCTAGGGCACTGGCACTTATGGTCCTATAGCTTAGGGAAATTAAAATCAAAAAGACACAGCCACCCCAAAGTTTGGGACGCCTCTGTTTACAAGAACCTCGTTTACAGTACAAGTTCAACATCGCAGAAAGTGAAAAATGGATAAAGAAGTTGTGGTATTTACTTACAAAGCAATATCACTCAGCAATGAAATCTATGTCATCAGGCCCTTAGCAGCACAATGAGTGGATTCAGGTACGATGATTCTAACTGAAATAAGTCACACAGAAAAAGAAACATCATATAATCACTAATACACGGAATGTAAACTTGGCTACACAGGAACTGAATTCCAAAACAGAACAGGGTCTCAAATTTAGAAAACCAACTTATGCTTGCTTAAGGGGAAAGGTGAGTTGGGGTGCTGCATAAAACCAGAGATTGAAATGAGCACAGATAAAGTTCCTTAAGCCAAATATGGAATAGACAAGAGCTACTCCTTGCTCAACGAAATGGACTCAACACCCCATATTAAACGCCTAAGAATGTACCTGCCTAGTAAGTATCTTAAAACCTCTGGATTGCTATGTCTCCGAAAGAGAATCAAGCGTGTGTACAGGGGCATAAACGCAGCAGTGATAGGATTGGAGAGGTTTGGTGAGCAAATGAAGACCCTTTGAAGTCATATTGCATGGTACCCATTCCACGGGTTTCAACTACCCAGGTTTAAGGTATTCTTCCTTCAGCTAAAACATGCATGTGGAACCTAGAGTATGATCAACCATGTGATCGGGAGACGTGTTCAAATATGTCTCAGTTTTCGTACCCTGGTACTCGGGTGCAACATTCCAGACACTTTACTAACACTCTCCCGACTTGGAGAGTCAGTCCCTTTAACCTCCTGTTTGGCCCAGTTTGCAATTTCAGCGGAAGATGAACAGGAATAGTGAGAAGCAATGAGACACTAGCTGGAGGTGTCTGGACGGGCAAATTTAACTCTCATTTCCCAACAGGAAGAGGAATTAACCAAAGGCTCAGCGTGCCGTGCCGGAACCAGATTAGGGCCTGAAGCCATCCTGCGGTGTTGCGGACAGGTCACAAGAAAGCGAGTTGAAGAAAGGAGCTCAGGGGCACTGTAATTCACAAACCTGCAGAGTTATAAATGACAGCTATCGTCCAAAAATATACTGAAGTAAGGCTGCCAAGAGGACTTGAAAGCGGGGCAGAATTGCAGGAAACCGATTTCAGGAGGTAGACTGGAATTGCATTGAAAGCATAGGAAAAGAGGCAGAACGTCCACAATGATGCACTTGGCCAAAAAGGGCGTATGCGTTTTTTCCTGAATATATTCAGGAAAAAACGCATACGCCCTTTTTGGCCAACCAAGCAAGCTTGCAAAGGAAATCTGCACTACAATGAAGTCTCACTTCCCTCTGGTCAAAAGGGCCATCTGAAAAAAGTGTAAAATCCAGAAAGGCAGGACAGGCCATGGAGAACTGGGAGCCTTGTTATGCTGATGGGCGGGATGTAAATTGCCAACAGACACTCCGGAGAAGTGTATGGTGTTTCCTGAAACATCTAAAAAACAAAGCAACAGAGCCTAGGGCACTTCCACTTATGGTCCTATAGCTTAGGGAAATTAAAATCAAAAAGACACAGACACCCCAAAGTTTGAAATGGCTCTGTTTACAAGAACCTCGTTTACAGTACAAGTTCAACATTGCAGAAAGTGAAAAATGGATAAAGAAGTTGTGGTATTTACTTACAAAGCAATATCACTCAGCAATGAAATCTATGTCATCAGGCCCTTAGCAGCACAATGAGTGGATTCAGGTATAATGATTCTAACTGAAATAAGTCACACAGAAAAAGAAACATCATAAGATATCAGTAATACACGGAATGTAAACTTGGCTACACAGGAACTGAATTCCAAAACAGAACAGGGTCTCAAATTTAGAAAACCAACTTATGCTTGCTTAAGGGGAAAGGTGAGTTGGGGTGCTGCATAAAACCAGAGATTGAAATGAGCACAGATAAAGTTCCTTAAGCCAAATATGGAATAGACAAGAGCTACTCCTTGCTCAACGAAATGGACTCAACACCGCATATTAAACGCCTAAGAATGTACCTGACTAGTAAGTATCTTAAAACCTATGGATTGCTATGTCTCCGAAAGAGAATCAAGCATGTGTACAGGGGCATAAACGCAGCAGTGATAGGATTGGAGAGGTTCGGTGAGCAAATGAAGACCCTTTGAAGTCATATTGCATGGTACCCATTCCACGGGTTTCAACTACCCAGGTTTAAGGTATTCTTCCTTCAGCTAAAACATGCATGTGGAACCTAGAGTATGATCAACCATGTGATCGGGAGACGTGTTCAAATATGTCTCAGTTTTCGTACCCTGGTACTAGGGTGCAACATTCCACACGCTTTACTAACACTCTCACAATTTGGAGAGTCAGTCCCTTTAACCTCCTGTTTGGCCCAGTTTGCAATTTGTGTGGAAGATGAACAGGAATAGCGAGAACCAATGAGAGACTAGCTGGAGGTGTCTGGACGGGCAAATTTAACTCTCATTTCCCACGAGGAAGAGGAATTAACCAAAGGATCAGCGTGCCGTGCCGGAACCAGATTAGGGCCTGAAGCCATCCTGCGGTGTTGCGGCCAGCTCACAAGAAAGTGAGTTGAAGAAAGGAGCTCAGGGGCATTGTAATTCACAAACCTGCAGAGTTATAAATGACAGCTATCGTCCAAAAATATACTGAAGTAAGGCTGCCAAGAGGACTTGAATGTGAGGCAGAATTGCAGGAAACCGATTTCAGGAGGTAGACTGGAATTGCATTGAAAGCATAGGAAAAGAGGCAGAATGTCCACAATGATATACTTGGCCAAAAAGGGCGTATGCGTTTTTTCCTGAATATATTCAGGAAAAAACGCATACGCCCTTTTTGGCCAACCAAGCAAGCTTGCAAAGGAAATCTGGACTACAATGGAGTCTCACTTCCCCCTGGTCAAAAGGGCCATCTGAAAAAAGTGTAAAATCCAGAAAGGCAGGACAGGCCATGGAGAACTGGGAGCCTTGTTATGCTGATGGGCGGGATGTAAATTGCCAACAGACACTCGGGAGAAGTGTATGGTGTTTCCTGAAACATCTAAAAAACAAAGCAACAGAGCCTAGGGCACTTCCACTTATGGTCCTATAGCTTAGGGAAATTAAAATCAAAAAGACACAGCCACCCCAAAGTTTGGGACGCCTCTGTTTACAAGAACCTCGTTTACAGTAAAAGTTCAATATCACAGAAAGTGAAAAATGGATAAAGAACTTGTGGTACTTACGTACAATGCAGTATCACTCAGCAATGTAATCTATGTCATCAGGCCCATAGCAGCATAATGAGTGGATTCAGGTACGATGATTCTAACTGAAATAAGTCACACAGAAAAAGAAACATCATAAGATATCACTAATACACGGAATGTAAACTTGGCTACACAGGAACTGAATTCCAAAACAGAACAGGGTCTCAAATTTAGAAAACCAACTTATGCTTGCTTAAGGGGAAAGGTGAGTTGGGGTGCTGCATAAAACCAGAGATTGAAATGAGCACAGATAAAGTTCCTTAAGCCAAATATGGAATAGACAAGAGCTACTCCTTGCTCAACGAAATGGATTCAACAGTGAGGTATCACCTCACGCCTGGTAGAATAGGCATCATAGAAAATCTACAAACAGAAAATGCTGGAAAGGGTGTGGAGAAAAGGAACCCTCTTCCACTATTGTTGGGAATATAAATTGATACAGTCATTATGGAAAACAATATGGAATTTCTTAAGAAACTAACAATAGAATTACCATATGATACAGCAATCCCAGTACTGGACATATACCCAGACAAAACCATAAATCAAAAAGAGTCATTCACCGCAATGTTCATTGCATCACTATTTACAATATCGAGGTAATGGAAGCAACCTAAATGCCCACAGACAGACGAATGCATAAAGCTGTGGTACATATATAAAATGGAATATTACTAAGCCATGAAAAGGAATGAAATTGGGTCATTTGTAGAGACGTCGATGGATCTAGAGACTGTCATACAGAGTGAAGTAAGTCAGAAAGAGAAAAACAAATCTTGTATATTCATGCATATATGTGGAACCTAGAAAAACTGTACAGATTAACCATTTTGCAAGGCATAAACAGAGCAACAGATGTAGACAACAAACGTATGGACAACAAGGGGGGAAAGCTGTTGGGGGGGTGGTGGTGGGAGGAGTTGAGAGACTGGGATTGGCATGTATACATTTATATGTATAAAATAGATAACCAATAAGAACCTGCTGTATAAAAATATAAAATAAAATTCAAAATTAAAAAGAAATAAAATTTAAAAAATAAAACAGAAAAAACAATTATTCCCTGCACATACATGTATTTATATGAATAAATTATTTCCATGCTTATATCTGTAAATACAAAAAAGAGGAATAAAATCTACCTTGAACCAAAAACGAAAAAGAGAAAAAAACACAGAACCCACCAGTTCCACAGAGGAAAACCGTATCAGGGCACTTGCTCCAGTTGTAAACAATTCTGAAGTTGGTCAGTGGTGGGGAATCGTCTCCCATTCAGCCAGAGGCCCCCACGCAACAAGCGTCCTCATTGCAAAGCTTGGGCACCGTGCCGAGGCATCTGTGAGTAAACGTGAGCTGAGCCCCAGGCCAGTTGCTGCTGAACTATTCCCACCCGTCCCAGGTAAAACACCTGAATATATACAAGGACTTGAAAGCCTAGAGGAAGGGCCATAGAGCCACACGAGTGACAGCATGCCGGCCGACTTGGTGCCTGCAGGCCAGCCAGGATGGTCCTGGCCCTGGGTGCTCTTCTGGAAGATTTCCATTTCCCTGCCTGAGATACCCGTCCTGTCCCTGCCCCCACTGCTTTTTTCCTTCCTCACCTCTGCCCAGGGAGAAATTCCAGCAGCAGGTATGGGTGACACATCCTCTTCTTTAGCAGGTGGCAGCCTGGCAACTGCTGCAGAAAGTCCAGCAGAGCCCCACTCACACTGGGCCACCCACAAAGCCGTGGCCTCTCACTCCCTCCCACCAGCCCAGCCCCGAGACTGCTGACAGGGCAGAGAAAATGGCGTCAGGCACGGCTGCAGGGGCTCTTGCTGCCTGGAGTGGTATTTATATTGATCTCAACCCAGGCACACCTGGGGAGGGCTGGCCGGCACGGTAAGGCTGCCCAGGTCAGCCAATCATCACCCCTCAGGGGCTCACAGTTGCAGAAAATGGAACTTGCTGAACCGGCCAGGTCCAAGGAACAGGTGTGGGCTCCTGAGAGTCAGGATAGACAAGGGGCTGCAGCTTTGCCTTGTTTTCTAATCATTTTATCTGGCCCATGAGTGGGAGACAACTTCAAGAAAACCCTCTCCTAATGAGAGGAACCCAGGAGTCAGGGAGAGGAGGGGTGGGTGGTGGTTGGAGACAGAGGCCTGGTGCCCCGGGTGCAGTGGAAGTCTCTGGAAGACCAGGTGGAGGGAGGCCTCACGGAGTGATGCCCAGGGTCACAGACCTGTCGCAGCTGCTGTTTGTTAGTTCAAGTCCTGCTCTGAGGTGCTCTGTGTCAGCTCTGAGCGACAGGTGAGCTGGGGGTGCTCTGCAATGAGGGCTATGTGCACGGCTCCTGTGTGCCCAGCCCTGCCACGGTACCTGCAAGGGTAGCTCTGTATCCTGGGAGGGGCCTGACCACGAGAGCCCCGTGGGCTGGGGTGGGGGTGGGGTACCTGCCCAGGTGAGCTCCATATTCTGGGATTGGTCTGACCACGAGAGCCCCATGGGCTGCTGGGGACCTGGTAAAGGATATCAGGACAGTCAGTGAAGCCACTGAGGATATACCTCCAGTTGCTCCTAATTCCTACACCCTGCTGGTCATTCTACCAACCACCAGGACATGGTATTCTGTATTAGTCTTCAATGATGCCTTCTTTTGTATTCCATTAGTCCCAGAGTCACAAGAAATTTTGGCTTGTGAGTGGCAGGACTCAACATACAACTAAAACAATACTTCCGGGCCGTCTGGCCCCAAGGGTGCAAAAGTTCCCACACCATCTTTGGGGAAAGCTTAGCTAAAGACCTAAAAGTTCTACCTCTGGAAAAGGAAACCCTCCTTCAATATGCAGACGACATTCTGATCACCAGCCCTACTAAGGAGGCCTCTGAACTACCAAGCCAATAAAGGATAGAAGTTGTCCAAGAAAAAGCTCAAATATCACAGACTGCAGTGACCTGCCTGGGCTTCATTCTCACAGAAGGTCAGAGAAGCCCATCCCAGGAAAGGGAAGAAATCATTTTCAGCCTTACCCCTTTCTAAAACTAGAAGACAGCTTAGGGGTTCCTGGGGAGGCCAGGGTTTGCTGCTTCTGGATCCCTAACTACAGTCTACTAGCTGGGCCTCTATATGAAACACTGAAAGGAAAAGATGATGATCCTTTTGAATAGAATCCAGAAGTGGCCTTTCAAGAATGGAAAGAGCAGTCAATTCAGACCCTTGCCCTGGAACTCCCTAATTTAGCTAAACCCTTTGACCTTTACATTCCCGGTGAAAGGTGAATCGCCATTGGAGAATTAGTGCAAAAACTGGGACCACTTGAAATGGAACAATGCAAGAATGCCATCCAGGTAGGATAAACTACGGTCACCAAGGGGCTTGGCCCACTGCCACATCTGGCCAAGATACTGGCGGTATCTAAAAACCTGCAAATCAGCAGCCCAAAAGGCCACCTCCCTCTTAAGGGAAAAGGACCCCACGTGGTGATCCTAACCACCAACCATGCCCTGAAGTTGCAGGGTTCGCTCCGTGGGCACACCGACCTCGAGTGAGGAGGCCCTCCAACTCCAACATCCAGAGAGATAACCAGGGGCAACAGGGCACCATGACGACTCGTGTGAACATCACTTGACCTGGAGTTTCTCTCATAAAACAACAAGAGTGTGTCCCAAAAGAGTAGACTACTGCTTGCAGGACTTACTGCACCCAGAGGGGAGCTAATAATCTTGACGGGGGAACCGTATATCACACTGTCACCATAGAAAAGCCTACAGACACCGTGATGATGGTGGCCAATAAGACCGGCTGGACTCCTGTTTACTTCAAAAGGCTGTTGACTCAGTGGCCATCATGGTCCTTGATCACCACTGACCCTGGACTGTCTGGAAGTTGAGCGGGCAGGGCTCTGACACCTGGTGCTCTTTGTACGTTAATTCAGGGGCCTAATTGAAGAAAGCGCAGACTACTGGTCAGAGCATCTAGGCTGGCAGAAACGGTCAGCCTAAAGTGGCTGAACAAATGTGGGGCGGGGTGAAACCGGCCCCCACATCGTCTCTGCACATCTCTTTCCTGGACCCTTAAAGGTCATTAGAATCTATAACACTTCCAATGCTGGTGCTCAGGTGGACGAGCAGGGAGGCAGGGGTCCTGGGGACAATCAACGTCACCGGGATTCTGCTGGGGAGAAGCTCTGACCCTCGTCCCAGGGTATGAGGGCTCCCAACTCAGCACTCAGCAGTTACAGAAGAAGGGTCTGCACCCTCAGCACTCCAAGAATGAGGAACGGGACAAAAGGCAGAGGAGGGGTTTGTCCCCAGCAAAGCCCATTAAAAATCCCTGGGAGATAAAAATAGAATCTGTGCAATAAAGTCAAGTCTAACCTTTTTTATCCTTTGTGCTTTGTCTAATTTCACGTGCTCCTAGGGTCCCGCATGCAGAGGTTCCACACCCGGCACTTCAGACCAGATTTCCTAGTGCAGAATGGCTGGGTCGACATCTCAGCTCCTGGGGCCCAGTGCAGACTCCACGATATAGAGCCTGAGCTACAGCCAACCCGGCCCTCGAGAGCTCTGGCCCTCCCTCCCACTGACTCTGACAGGATCTCTACACAGCAGCCCAGCCCACAGCCCATGGGGTAGTGCATGCTCTCACCTCTCCATTCTCTGATCAAAATATAAAGTTTCCTTTGCTTGTGAACCAAACTCAGTCTCGATCTGTTGGCCCCAATGACACTGGGCAGGGGGACACTTGTTGGGGTCCACTCTGGAGGATCAGTAACAGAAATTGAGACTATTGTAACCTCAATGAACAGATGTGTGAGCCAAACTGTAGTTAACATAGAACAGTGTATAAGGCTCGGGTAAAATAAGATGTTTCTAACACTTCCATTTGATATTTCCATCACTTTTTATAAGCAAGTTCAGTGAAAAGGTTTGTCTTATTTGTCAGGTCAATATTAGAGAAATGAAGTGATTTCTTTCCAAGGATGTACATCGAATAATCTTGGTTAAACCTTCAATCTTGTTTTAAATGCTTTTCCATTGAAAATGATACCTCTCTTTCAGCTCCCCCATTTCTGAGAAGTATAAAATCTTATAATTTATTATTACCAAAGGGGAAAGGTGGGAGGAGGGATAAATTAACAGTTTGGGATTAACACATACACACTGCTATGTATAAAATAGATCATCAACAAGGAACTACTGTATAGCACAGGGAACTACACTCAACATTTTGCAATAACCTATAAGGGGAAATAATCTGAAAAAGAATAGATATTTTTATTGACATCATCTATCAATGATAGTTAAATTGTAGCCTAAGGGAAGCTGATGGTGAGTGCTTCTGACCCTGAAGACTTCAATCATCTAAAGTTTGGACTCTGCCTACTTCCCAAGGCCCTTAATGAACATATGTGTAGCCGTAGCTTAAAAACTTCCCCAGTTTGGGTTTCGGGGAGACACTGATTTTGAAAAAGCCCTGGTGTTCTCCTTACATGAATGGGACTCTTCCTACTGCTAAAACATGTCTGTCACACCCAGAGGATGGTATACCGTCTGATCGGGAAGAGTTTGGAAAAGGCATCTCATCTCCTCATCTCCTGGTGCTCGGGTTCACCCCTCCAGCGTCTTTACTAACAGTCTCCCCACTTGGAGATGTCAGCACTGTCAACATCCTGTTGCGTACAGTTTGGAATTTGTCCAGAGGATGAAGCGGAAGGATGAGGAACAATGAGAGACAAGTCCTAGGTGTTCAGACAGGCACATGTCACTCTAATTTCCAATCAGGAAGACGAATTGACCAAAGGCTAGGGTTGCCCATGGAAACAGTATAGGGCTTGAGGAAATCCCGCTGCTTTGTGGCCAGTTCCCATAAACACAAGTTGAACAATGGAACTCAGGGGCAGTAAAATTCACAAAACTGCAGAGTTGAAAATATCCATCACTGAAAAATGTCTTGAGGAAAGTCAGAGAAAAGGACTTGTAAGCAAGGGAGAATGGCAGGAAAGGGATTTGAGGAGGTAGAAAGGACTCGCCATTAAGCACAAGAAAAGGAGCTGAACATTGCCAACATTGCAATTGGCCAAAAAGGGTGTATGCGTTTTTTTCTGTATATATTCAAGAAAAGGGCATACACTTTTTTAGCCAACCAAACAGGTGGGCACTGGAAGTCAATACTACAAAAGATATCACTTCGCATCAGTCAGAAGAGCCATCCTCATAAAGCGTAAACAACAGAAATGCAGGACAGGACAATGAGAAGAGGGAGCCCTGTGAGACTTATAGTGGAAATGTATATTGCCAACGGCCATTCTGGAGAAGTGTATTGTGTTTACTAAAGCATCTAAAAAATGAGCTACAGAGCATAGGGCACTTGCACTCATGGGCGTATATCTTGGGAAAAACAAAAATCGAGAGGACACAGGCACCCCAATGTTTACCCCCTCTCTGTTTAAAAGATCCTCGACTAGGATATAACTTAAATGTCTCTGGAGGGAAAAAATGGATAGAGATGTGGTACTTAGGTAGAGTGGAATATTATTCAGCCTGGAAATCAATGAAATATGGCCAGTTGTAACAACTCCGGAGGAGTTACGTATGATCATTCTAAGTGACAGAATTCAAAAAGAAAAAGACACATATCATAAGATATCACTTAAAGGTGGAATCCAAAATGGCTACACATGAAATAAATTACAAAACAAAAACATAGTCAAATATGTAGAAAACACGCATAAGGCTGCTAAACGGGAAAGGTGGGGAGGGGTGAGGCATCATCCAGGAGGTTGAAATTAGCAAAGATACCATTCCAAATACCAAACTGATAATCAACAAGGCCTACACGGTAGCTAAAAGAACTGCACTCAGCACACTCAAGTCACCGGAAAAGAATATATACGACTGGTAAAAATCTGAAAAAGAATTTATTGATGTCTCTCTGTACGTGAATCAAGTGGATGTACAGCAGCAAGAAACAGAGCTTTGAAAATCAGCTGTAACCAATATAGTAATAAATTGAAAAAAATAAACGACAGAGAGACAGAGAAAACCTCTTACAACTTTTCCTCAGGGACGGTGATGCAACATGGATTGAACACATCTAGACCCACAGCAGGATGAGACATAAGGCTGGAAACTGTTTGCGCTAAGAGAAATGTGAGGTTGGGTGAGGAAATGCACACCCTTTAAAGTAATACTACCTGGTACCCATTCAATGGGTCCCAAATCTGCAGGTTCAAGGGATCTTCCTACAGCTAAAACATGCATGGAAAACCCAGAGGACTGTACACCATGTGATCGGGAGATGTGTCTAAAATGCACCTCATTTATCCTCTCCTGGTGCTCCTGTTCACCATTCCAGCCACGTTACTTAGAATCTCCCCACTTGGAGAATCAGCACATTTAAACTTCTGTTTCACACATTTTGCAAATTGTGAGGAGGATGAACGGGAAGAGGGGGAACCAATGAGAGAAGAGTTGTAGGGGTTTGGACGGGCACATATCACTCTAATTTCCCATTAAGAATAAGAATTAAAGAAAGGCTCAGCCTGCCTCGCCGCAGCCAAAATAGGGCCTGAAGCAATCCTGCGGGTTTGAGGCCAGCTCACAAAAGAGCAACTTAAAAAATGGAGCTCAGGGTCACTGCAATTCACAAACCTGCAGAGTTATAAATGAAAACTAACGTCCAAAAATATGTTGAGGTAAGGCAAAGAAGAGGATCTGAATGCAAGACAGAATTGCAAGAAACAGATTTCAAGAGATAGATTGGACTCGTCTTTAACGCACATGAAAAGCGGCAGAATTTCGACAATGATGCAGTTGGCCCAAAAGGGCGTATGCGTTTTTTCCTGATTATATCCAGGAAAAAACGCATACGCACTTTATGGGCAACGAAGCAAGCAAGCAATGCAAATGTGCACAACAAAGAAGTCTCACTTCCCACCGGTCAAAAGGGCCATCCTAAAAAATTGTAAAAACCAGAAATGCAGGACAGGCCATGGAGTACAGGGAGCCTTTATACGCTGATGGGCAGTGTGTGAACTGCCGAGAGCCACTCTGGAGAAGTGTATGGTGGTTCCTAAATCATCTAAAAAACAGAGCTACAGAGCATAGGACACTTCCAATCATGGGAGTATATCTAGGGAAGTCTAAAAATCAACAAGACACAAGCACACCACAGTTTAGGGCTACTGTGTTTACAAGAACCTCAACTTCAGTACACCTTAAATATCCCAGGAAAGAGAACAATGGATAAAGAAGATGTGGTACTTATGTACAATGGAATATCTCTTCACCATGAAATCAATGTAATAAGGCTAGTAGAAGGATAAAGAGTGGATTTAGGTCCGATAATACTACTTGAAATAAGTCAAACAGAAAAAGAAACATATCATAAGATATCACTTATAGAGGGAGGGTAAATATGGCTGCACAAGAAATGAATTACAGAACAGAACAGTGTCTCACATTTAGAAAACACACTTATGTCAGCTTAAGGGGAAAGGAGAGGTGGGGTGATGCATAAAACCAGAGTTTGAAATTAGCACAGATACCGTTCAATAAACCAAATAGGTATTAGACAAGATCTACACCTTGCTCAATGAACTGGCCTCAACACACCCTATACACCGCAGAGAAATATATCTGAGTAATAAGAATCTTAAAACCCATGTATTGATATATCTCCATAAGGGAATCAAGTGTGTGCAGAGCGGCACAAACACAGCAGTGAAAATGAGCTAAACCCCATTATAGAAATAAATTTTAAAAACAAAACGCTGAAACAATGAAAGAGAGAAAAATTCTTACAAAATTCGCTCAGGGGCTGTGATGCAACCTGGATTGACCACATATAAACCCACAGCTGGATAAGACATAAGGCTGGACACTTGGGGCTGAGAGGATTGGTGAGCTTTGGTGAGCAACTGCTGAAAGTTTAATGCAATACTTCATGCTACTCAGTCCAAGGGTCCCAACACTCCAGGTTGAAGGGAATCTTCCTACAGCTAAACCATGCTTGGGAAATCCAGCGACTGGTATACCATATGATCGGGAAAGGTTTCTAAAACACACCTCATTTTTGCTCTCCTGGGGCTCCGGATCGACATTCCAGCCGCTTTACTAACAACATCCCCACATGGAGTCAATGCCTTTAAGTTCTGGTATCGCACAGTCTGCAGTTAGTGCGGAGGATGAATGGGAATAGGGGGAACCAGTGAGAAACTAGCTGTAGCGGTTTCAATGGGCACATGTCACTCTAATGTCACATCAGTAAGAAGAATTAACCAAAGGCACAGCAAGGTGCCCCAGAAGAAAAATAGGGCTTCAAGGAATCCTGTGGTTATGGGGCAAGACCACAAAAATAAGAGCTGAAAAATGGGGCTAAGGGCCACTGCAATTCAAAAACCTGCAGAGTTATAAAGGCCAACTATTTTCAAAAAATATATTGAGGTAAGGCTATGAAGAGACATTGAAAGCAAGGCAGAATTGCAGGAAACCGATTTCAGGAGGTAGACTGGAATTGCATTGAAAACATATGAAGAGAGTCAGAACCTCGACAATGATGCACTTGGCCAAAAAGGGCGTATGCGTTTTTTCCTGAATATATTCAGGAAAAAACGCATACGCACTTTTTGGCCAACCAAGCAAGCTTGCAAAGGAAATCTGCACTACAATGAAGTCTCACTTCCACCTGGTCAAAAGGGCTATCTGAAAAAAGTGTAAAATCCATGAAGGCACGACAGGCCATGGAGACCTGGGAGCCTTCTTATGCTGATGGGCGGGATGTAAATTGCCAACAGGCACTCTGGAGAAGTGTATGGTGTTTCCTGAAACATCTAAAAAACAAAGCAACAGAGCCTAGGGCACTTCCACTTATGGTCCTATAGATTAGGGAAATTAAAATAAAAAAGACACAGCCACCCCAAAGTTTGGGACGGCTCTGTTTACAAGAACCTCGTTTATGGTACAAGTTCAATATCGCAGAAAGTGAAAAATGGATAAAGAACTTGTGGTACTTACGTACAATGCAGTATCACTCAGCAATGAAATCTATGTCATCAGGCCCATAGCAGCATAATGAGTGGATTCAGGTACGATGATTCTAACTGAAATAAGTCACATAGAAAAAGAAACATCATAAGATATCAGTAATACACGGAATGTAAACTTGGCTACACAGGAACTGAATTCCAAAACAGAACAGGGTCTCAAATTTAGAAAACCAACTTATGCTTGCTTAAGGGGAAAGGTGAGTTGGGGTGCTGCATAAAACCAGAGATTGAAATGAGCACAGATAAAGTTCCTTAAGCAAAATATGGAATAGACAAGAGCTACTCCTTGCTCAACGAAATGGACTCAACACCCCATATTAAACGCGTAAGAATGTACCTGACTAGTAAGTATCTTAAAACCTATGGATTGCTATGTCTCCAAAAGAAAATCAAGCGTGTGTACAGGGGCATAAACGCAGCAGTGATAGGATTGGAGAGGTTCGGTGAGCAAATGAAGACCCTTTGAAGTCATACTGCATGGTACCCATACCAGGGGTTTCAACTACCTAGGTTTAAGGTATTCTTCCTTCAGCTAAAACATGCATGTGGAACCCAGAGTATGATCAACCGTGTGAACGGGAGACGTGTTCAAATAAGTCTCAGTTTTCCTCCCCTGGTACTCGGGTGCAACATTCCAGACGCTTTACTAACACTCTCCCGACTTGGAGAGTCAGCGCCTTTAACCTCCTGTTTGGCCCAGTTTGCAATTTCTGCGGAAGATGAACAGGAATAGCGAGAACCAATGAGAGACTAGCTGGAGGTGTCTGGACGGGCAAATTTAACTCTCATTTCCCACCAGGAAGAGGAAATAACCAAAGGCTCAGTGTGCCATGCCGGAACCAGATTAGGGCCTGAAGCCATCCTGCGGTGTTGCGGCCAGCTCACAAGAAAGCGAGTTGAAGAAAGGAGCTCAGGGGCACTGTAATTCACAAACCTGCAGAGTTATAAATGACAGCTATCGTCCAAAAATATACTGAAGTAAGGCTTCCAAGAGGACTTGAAAGCGGGGCAGAATTGCAGGAAACCGATTTCAGGAGGTAGACTGGAATTGCATTGAAAGCATAGGAAAAGAGGCAGAACGTCCACCATGATGCACTTGGCCAAAAAGGGCGTATGCGTTTTTTCCTGAATATATTCAGGAAAAAACGCATACGCCCTTTTTGGCCAACCAAGCAAGCTTGCAAAGGAAATCTGCACTACAATGAAGTCTCACTTCCCCCCGGTCAAAAGGGCCATCTGAAAAAAGTGTAAAATCCAGAAAGGCAGGACAGGCCATGGAGAACTGGGAGCCTTGTTATGCTGATGGGCGGGATGTAAATTGCCAACAGACACTCGGGAGAAGTGTATGGTGTTTCCTGAAACATCTAAAAAACAAAGCAACAGAGCCTAGGGCACTTCCACTTATGGTCCTATAGCTTAGGGAAATTAAAATCAAAAAGACACAGCCACCCCAAAGTTTGGGACGCCTCTGTTTACAAGAACCTCGTTTACTGTACAAGTTCAGTATCACAGAAAGTGAAAAATGGATAAAGAACTTGTGGTACTTACGTACAATGCAGTATCACTCAGCAATGAAATCTATGTCATCAGGCCCGTAGCAGCATAATGAGTGGATTCAGGTACGATGATTCTAACTGAAATAAGTCACACAGAAAAAGAAACATCATAAGATATCAGTAATACACGGAATGTAAACTTGGCTACACAGGAACTGAATTCCAAAACAGAACAGGGTCTCAAATTTAGAAAACCAACTTATGCTTGCTTAAGGGGAAAGGTGAGTTGGGGTGCTGCATAAAACCAGAGATTGAAATGAGCACAGATAAAGTTCCTTAAGCAAAATATGGAATAGACAAGAGCTACTCCTTGCTCAACGAAATGGACTCAACACCCCATATTAAACGCGTAAGAATGTACCTGACTAGTAAGTATCTTAAAACCTATGGATTGCTATGTCTCCAAAAGAGAATCAAGCGTGTGTACAGGGGCATAAACGCAGCAGTGATAGGATTGGAGAGGTTCGGTGAGCAAATGAAGAACCTTTGAAGTCATACTGCATGGTACCCATACCAGGGGTTTCAACTACCTAGGTTTAAGGTATTCTTCCTTCAGCTAAAACATGCATGTGGAACCCAGAGTATGATCAACCGTGTGAACGGGAGACGTGTTCAAATAAGTCTCAGTTTTCCTCCCCTGGTACTCGGGTGCAACATTCCAGACGCTTTACTAACACTCTCCCGACTTGGAGAGTCAGCGCCTTTAACCTCCTGTTTGGCCCAGTTTGCAATTTCTGCGGAAGATGAACAGGAATAGCGAGAACCAATGAGAGACTAGCTGGAGGTGTCTGGACGGGCAAATTTAACTCTCATTTCCCACCAGGAAGAGGAAATAACCAAAGGCTCAGTGTGCCATGCCGGAACCAGATTAGGGCCTGAAGCCATCCTGCGGTGTTGCGGCCAGCTCACAAGAAAGCGAGTTGAAGAAAGGAGCTCAGGGGCACTGTAATTCACAAACCTGCAGAGTTATAAATGACAGCTATCGTCCAAAAATATACTGAAGTAAGGCTTCCAAGAGGACTTGAAAGCGGGGCAGAATTGCAGGAAACCGATTTCAGGAGGTAGACTGGAATTGCATTGAAAGCATAGGAAAAGAGGCAGAACGTCCACCATGATGCACTTGGCCAAAAAGGGCGTATGCGTTTTTTCCTGAATATATTCAGGAAAAAACGCATACGCCCTTTTTGGCCAACCAAGCAAGCTTGCAAAGGAAATCTGCACTACAATGAAGTCTCACTTCCCCCCGGTCAAAAGGGCCATCTGAAAAAAGTGTAAAATCCAGAAAGGCAGGACAGGCCATGGAGAACTGGGAGCCTTGTTATGCTGATGGGCGGGATGTAAATTGCCAACAGACACTCGGGAGAAGTGTATGGTGTTTCCTGAAACATCTAAAAAACAAAGCAACAGAGCCTAGGGCACTTCCACTTATGGTCCTATAGCTTAGGGAAATTAAAATCAAAAAGACACAGCCACCCCAAAGTTTGGGACGCCTCTGTTTACAAGAACCTCGTTTACTGTACAAGTTCAGTATCACAGAAAGTGAAAAATGGATAAAGAACTTGTGGTACTTACGTACAATGCAGTATCACTCAGCAATGAAATCTATGTCATCAGGCCCGTAGCAGCATAATGAGTGGATTCAGGTACGATGATTCTAACTGAAATAAGTCACACAGAAAAAGAAACATCATAAGATATCAGTAATACACGGAATGTAAACTTGGCTACACAGGAACTGAATTCCAAAACAGAACAGGGTCTCAAATTTAGAAAACCAACTTATGCTTGCTTAAGGGGAAAGGTGAGTTGGGGTGCTGCATAAAACCAGAGATTGAAATGAGCACAGATAAAGTTCCTTAAGCAAAATATGGAATAGACAAGAGCTACTCCTTGCTCAACGAAATGGACTCAACACCCCATATTAAACGCGTAAGAATGTACCTGACTAGTAAGTATCTTAAAACCTATGGATTGCTATGTCTCCAAAAGAGAATCAAGCGTGTGTACAGGGGCATAAACGCAGCAGTGATAGGATTGGAGAGGTTCGGTGAGCAAATGAAGAACCTTTGAAGTCATACTGCATGGTACCCATACCAGGGGTTTCAACTACCCAGGTTTAAGGTATTCTTCCTTCAGCTAAAACATGCATGTGGAACCCAGAGTATGATCAACCGTGTGAACGGGAGACGTGTTCAAATAAGTCTCAGTTTTCCTCCCCTGGTACTCGGGTGCAACATTCCAGACGCTTTACTAAAACTCTCCCCACTTGGAGAGTCAGCGCCTTTAACCTCCTGTTTGGCCCAGTTTGCAATTTCTGCGGAAGATGAACAGGAATAGCGAGAACCAATGAGAGACTAGCTGGAGGTGTCTGGACGGACAAATTTAACTCTCATTTCCCAACAGGAAGAGGAAATAACCAAAGGCTCAGTGTGCCATGCCGGAACCAGATTAGGGCCTGAAGCCATCCTGCGGTGTTGCGGCCAGCTCACAAGAAAGCGAGTTGAAGAAAGGAGCTCAGGGGCACTGTAATTCACAAACCTGCAGAGTTATAAATGACAGCTATCGTCCAAAAATATACTGAAGTAAGGCTTCCAAGAGGACTTGAAAGCGGGGCAGAATTGCAGGAAACCGATTTCAGGAGGTAGACTGGAATTGCATTGAAAGCATAGGAAAAGAGGCAGAACGTCCACAATGATGCACTTGGCCAAAAAGGGCGTATGCGTTTTTTCCTGAATATATTCAGGAAAAAACGCATACGCCCTTTTTGGCCAATCAAGCAAGCTTGCAAAGGAAATCTGCACTACAATGAAGTCTCACTTCCCCCCGGTCAAAAGGGCCATCTGAAAAAAGTGTAAAATCCAGAAAGGCAGGACAGGCCATGGAGAACTGGGAGCCTTGTTATGCTGATGGGCGGGATGTAAATTGCCAACAGACACTCGGGAGAAGTGTATGGTGTTTCCTGAAACATCTAAAAAACAAAGCAACAGAGCCTAGGGCACTTCCACTTATGGTCCTATAGCTTAGGGAAATTAAAATCAAAAAGACACAGCCACCCCAAAGTTTGGGATGCCTCTGTTTACAAGAACCTCATTTACCGTACAAGTTCAGTATCACAGAAAGTGAAAAATAGATAAAGAACTTGTGGTACTTACGTACAATGCAGTATCACTCAGCAATGAAATCTATGTCATCAGGCCCGTAGCAGCATAATGAGTGGATTCAGGTACGATGATTCTAACTGAAATAAGTCACACAGAAAAAGAAACATCATAAGATATCAGTAATACACGGAATGTAAACTTGGCTACACAGGAACTGAATTCCAAAACAGAACAGGGTCTCAAATTTAGAAAACCAACTTATGCTTGCTTAAGGGGAAAGGTGAGTTGGGGTGCTGCATAAAACCAGAGATTGAAATGAGCACAGATAAAGTTCCTTAAGCCAAATATGGAATAGACAAGAGCTACTCCTTGCTCAATGAAATGGACTCAACACCCCGTATTAAACGCCTAAGAATGTACCTGACTAGTAAGTATCTTAAAACCTATGGATTGCTATGTCTCCGAAAGAGAATCAAACATGTGTACAGGGGCATAAACGCAGCAGTGATAGGATTGGAGAGGTTCGGTGAGCAAATGAAGACCCTTTGAAGTCATATTCCATGGAACCCATTCCACGGGTTTCAACTACCCAGGTTTAAGGTATTCTTCCTTCAGCTAAAACATGCATGTGGAACCTAGAGTATGATCAACCATGTGATCGGGAGACGTGTTCAAATATGTCTCAGTTTTCGTACCCTGGTACTCGGGTGCCACATTCCAGACGCTTTACTAACACTCTCCCGACTTGGAGAGTCAGTCCCTTTAACCTCCTGTTTGGCCCAGTTTGCAATTTCTGCGGAAAATGCACAGGAATAGCGAGAACCAATGAGAGACTAGCTGGAGGTGTCTGGACGGGCAAATTTAACTCTCATTTCCCACCAGGAAGAGGAATTAACCAAAGGCTCAGCGTGCCGTGCCGGAACCAGATTAGGGCCTGAAGCCATCCTGCGGTGTTGCGGCCAGCTCACAAGAAAGCGAGTTGAAGAAAGGAGCTCAGGGCCACTGTAATTCACAAACCTGTAGAGTTATAAATGACAGCTATCGTCCAAAAATATACTGAAGTAAGGCTGCCAAGAGGACTTGAAAGTGGGGCAGAATTGCAGGAAACCGATTTCAGGAGGTAGACTGGAATTGCATTGAAAGCATAGGAAAAGAGGCAGAATGTCCACAACGATGCACTTGGCCAAAAAGGGCGTATGCGTTTTTTCCTGAATATATTCAGGAAAAAACGCATACGCCCTTTTTGGCCAACCAAGCAAGCTTGCAAAGGAAATCTGCACTACAATGAAGTCTCACTTCCCCCCGGTCAAAAGGGCCATCTGAAAAAAGTGTAAAATCCAGAAAGGCAGGACAGGCCATGGAGAACTGGGAGCCTTGTTATGCTGATGGGCGGGATGTAAATTGCCAACAGACACTCGGGAGAAGTGTATGGTGTTTCCTGAAACATCTAAAAAACAAAGCAACAGAGCCTAGGGCACTTCCACTTATGGTCCTATAGCTTAGGGAAATTAAAATCAAAAAGACACAGCCACCCCAAAGTTTGGGACGCCTCTGTTTACAAGAACCTCGTTTACTGTACAAGTTCAGTATCACAGAAAGTGAAAAATGGATAAAGAACTTGTGGTACTTACGTACAATGCAGTATCACTCAGCAATGAAATCTATGTCATCAGGCCCGTAGCAGCATAATGAGTGGATTCAGGTACGATGATTCTAACTGAAATAAGTCACACAGAAAAAGAAACATCATAAGATATCAGTAATACACGGAATGTAAACTTGGCTACACAGGAACTGAATTCCAAAACAGAACAGGGTCTCAAATTTAGAAAACCAACTTATGCTTGCTTAAGGGGAAAGGTGAGTTGGGGTGCTGCATAAAACCAGAGATTGAAATGAGCACAGATAAAGTTCCTTAAGCAAAATATGGAATAGACAAGAGCTACTCCTTGCTCAACGAAATGGACTCAACACCCCATATTAAACGCGTAAGAATGTACCTGACTAGTAAGTATCTTAAAACCTATGGATTGCTATGTCTCCAAAAGAGAATCAAGCGTGTGTACAGGGGCATAAACGCAGCAGTGATAGGATTGGAGAGGTTCGGTGAGCAAATGAAGAACCTTTGAAGTCATACTGCATGGTACCCATACCAGGGGTTTCAACTACCCAGGTTTAAGGTATTCTTCCTTCAGCTAAAACATGCATGTGGAACCCAGAGTATGATCAACCGTGTGAACGGGAGACGTGTTCAAATAAGTCTCAGTTTTCCTCCCCTGGTACTCGGGTGCAACATTCCAGACGCTTTACTAAAACTCTCCCCACTTGGAGAGTCAGCGCCTTTAACCTCCTGTTTGGCCCAGTTTGCAATTTCTGCGGAAGATGAACAGGAATAGCGAGAACCAATGAGAGACTAGCTGGAGGTGTCTGGACGGACAAATTTAACTCTCATTTCCCAACAGGAAGAGGAAATAACCAAAGGCTCAGTGTGCCATGCCGGAACCAGATTAGGGCCTGAAGCCATCCTGCGGTGTTGCGGCCAGCTCACAAGAAAGCGAGTTGAAGAAAGGAGCTCAGGGGCACTGTAATTCACAAACCTGCAGAGTTATAAATGACAGCTATCGTCCAAAAATATACTGAAGTAAGGCTTCCAAGAGGACTTGAAAGCGGGGCAGAATTGCAGGAAACCGATTTCAGGAGGTAGACTGGAATTGCATTGAAAGCATAGGAAAAGAGGCAGAACGTCCACAATGATGCACTTGGCCAAAAAGGGCGTATGCGTTTTTTCCTGAATATATTCAGGAAAAAACGCATACGCCCTTTTTGGCCAATCAAGCAAGCTTGCAAAGGAAATCTGCACTACAATGAAGTCTCACTTCCCCCCGGTCAAAAGGGCCATCTGAAAAAAGTGTAAAATCCAGAAAGGCAGGACAGGCCATGGAGAACTGGGAGCCTTGTTATGCTGATGGGCGGATGTAAATTGCCAACAGACACTCGGGAGAAGTGTATGGTGTTTCCTGAAACATCTAAAAAACAAAGCAACAGAGCCTAGGGCACTTCCACTTATGGTCCTATAGCTTAGGGAAATTAAAATCAAAAAGACACAGCCACCCCAAAGTTTGGGATGCCTCTGTTTACAAGAACCTCATTTACCGTACAAGTTCAGTATCACAGAAAGTGAAAAATAGATAAAGAACTTGTGGTACTTACGTACAATGCAGTATCACTCAGCAATGAAATCTATGTCATCAGGCCCGTAGCAGCATAATGAGTGGATTCAGGTACGATGATTCTAACTGAAATAAGTCACACAGAAAAAGAAACATCATAAGATATCAGTAATACACGGAATGTAAACTTGGCTACACAGGAACTGAATTCCAAAACAGAACAGGGTCTCAAATTTAGAAAACCAACTTATGCTTGCTTAAGGGGAAAGGTGAGTTGGGGTGCTGCATAAAACCAGAGATTGAAATGAGCACAGATAAAGTTCCTTAAGCCAAATATGGAATAGACAAGAGCTACTCCTTGCTCAATGAAATGGACTCAACACCCTGTATTAAACGCCTAAGAATGTACCTGACTAGTAAGTATCTTAAAACCTATGGATTGCTATGTCTCCGAAAGAGAATCAAGCATGTGTTCAGGGGCATAAACGCAGCAGTGATAGGATTGGAGAGGTTCGGTGAGGAAATGAAGACCCTTTGAAGTCATATTCCATGGTACCCATTCCACGGGTTTCAACTACCCAGGTTTAAGGTATTCTTCCTTCAGCTAAAACATGCATGTGGAACCTAGAGTATGATCAACCGTGTGAACGGGAGACGTGTTCAAATAAGTCTCAGTTTTCTTCCCCTGGTACTCGGGTGTAACATTCCAGACGCTTTACTAAAACTCTCCCCACTTGGAGAGTCAGCGCCTTTACCCTCCTGTTTGGCCCAGTTTGCAATTTCTGCGGAAGATGAACAGGAATAGCGAGAACCAATGAGAGACTAGCTGGAGGTGTCTGGAATGGCAAATTTAACTCTCATTTTCCACCAGGAAGAGGAAATAACCAAAGGCTCAGTGTGCCATGCCGGAACCAGATTAGGGCCTGAAGCCATCCTGCGGTGTTGCGGCCAGCTCACAAGAAAGCGAGTTGAAGAAAGGAGCTCAGGGGCACTGTAATTCACAAACCTGCAGAGTTATAAATGACAGCTATCGTCCAAAAATATACTGAAGTAAGGCTGCCAAGAGGACTTGAAAGTGGGGCAGAATTGCAGGAAACCGATTTCAGGAGGTAGACTGGAATTGCATTGAAAGCATAGGAAAAGAGGCAGAACGTCCACAATGATGCACTTGGCCAAAAAGGGCGTATGCGTTTTTTCCTGAATATATTCAGGAAAAAACGCATACGCCCTTTTTGGCCAACCAAGCAAGCTTGCAAAGGAAATCTGCACTACAATGAAGTCTCACTTCCCCCCGGTCAAAAGGGCCATCTGAAAAAAGTGTAAAATCCAGAAAGGCAGGACAGGCCATGGAGAACTGGGAGCCTTGTTATGCTGATGGGCGGGATGTAAATTGCCAACAGACACTCGGGAGAAGTGTATGGTGTTTCCTGAAACATCTAAAAAACAAAGCAACAGAGCCTAGGGCACTTCCACTTATGGTCCTATAGCTTAGGGAAATTAAAATCAAAAAGACACAGCCACCCCAAAGTTTGGGACGCCTCTGTTTACAAGAACCTCGTTTACTGTACAATTTCAGTATCACAGAAAGTGAAAAAAGGATAAAGAACTTGTGGTACTTACGTACAATGCAGTATCACTCAGCAATGAAATCTATGTCATCAGGCCCGTACCAGCATAATGAGTGGACTCAGGTACGATGATTCTAACTGAAATAAGTCACACAGAAAAAGACACATCATAAGATATCAGTAATACACGGAATGTAAACGTGGCTACACAGGAACTGAATTCCAAAACAGAACAGGGTCTCAAATTTAGAAAACCAACTTATGCTTGCTTAAGGGGAAAGGTGAGTTGGGGTGCTGCATAAAACCAGAGATTGAAATGAGCACAGATAAAGTTCCTTAAGCCAAATATGGAATAGACAAGAGCTACTCCTTGCTCAACGAAATGGACTCAACACCCCATATTAAACGCCTAAGAATGTACCTGACTAGTAAGTATCTTAAAACCTATGGATTGCTATGTCTCCAAAAGAGAATCAAGCGTGTGTACAGGGGCATAAACGCAGCAGTGATAGGATTGGAGAGGTTCGGTGAGCAAATGAAGAACCTTTGAAGTCATACTGCATGGTACCCATACCAGGGCTTTCAACTACCCAGGTTTAAGGTATTCTTCCTTCAGCTAAAACATGCATGTGGAACCCAGAGTATGATCAACCGTGTGAACGGGAGACGTGTTCAAATAAGTCCCAGTTTTCCTCCCCTGGTACTCGGGTGCAACATTCCAGACGCTTAACTAACACTCTCCCGACTTGGAGAGTCAGTCCCTTTAACCTCCTGTTTGGCCCAGTTTGCAATTTCTGCGGAAGATGAACAGGAATAGCGAGAACCAATGAGAAACTAGCTGGAGGTGTCTGGACGGGCAAATTTAACTCTCATTTCCCACCAGGAAGAGGAAATAACCAAAGGCTCAGTGTGCCATGCCGGCACCAGATTAGGGCCTGAAGCCATCCTGCGGTGTTGCGACCAGCTCACAAGAAAGCGAGTTGAAGAAAGGAGCTCAGGGGCACTGTAATTCACAAACCTGCAGAGTTATAAATGACAGCTATCATCCAAAAATATACTGAAGTAAGGCTGCCAAGAGGACTTGAAAGCGGGGCAGAATTGCAGGAAACCGATTTCAGGAGGTAGACTGGAATTGCATTGAAAGCATAGGAAAAGAGGCAGAACGTCCACAATGATGCACTTGGCCAAAAAGGGCGTATGCGTTTTTTCCTGAATATATTCAGGAAAAAACGCATACGCCCTTTTTGGCCAACCAAGCAAGCTTGCAAAGGAAATCTGCACTACAATGAAGTCTCACTTCCCCCCGGTCAAAAGGGCCATCTGAAAAAAGTGTAAAATCCAGAAAGGCAGGACAGGCCATGGAGAACTGGGAGCCTTGTTATGCTGATGGGCGGGAGGTAAATTGCCAACAGACACTCGGGAGAAGTGTATGGTGTTTCCTGAAACATCTAAAAAACAAAGCAACAGAGCCTAGGGCACTTCCACTTATGGTCCTATAGATTAGGGAAATTAAAATCAAAAAGACACAGCCACCCCAAAGATTGGGACGCCTCTGTTTACAAGAACCTCGTTTACTGTACAAGTTCAGTATCACAGAAAGTGAAAAATGGATAAAGAACTTGTGGTACTTACGTACAATGCAGTATCACTCAGCAATGAAATCTATGTCATCAGGCCCGTAGCAGCATAATGAGTGGATTCAGGTACGATGATTCTAACTGAAATAAGTCACACAGAAAAAGAAACATCATAAGATATCAGTAATACACGGAATGTAAACTTGGCTACACAGGAACTGAATTCCAAAACAGAACAGGGTCTCAAATTTAGAAAACCAACTTATGCTTGCTTAAGGGGAAAGGTGAGTTGGGGTGCTGCATAAAACCAGAGATTGAAATGAGCACAGATAAAGTTCCTTAAGCCAAATATGGAATAGACAAGAGCTACTCCTTGCTCAACGAAATGGACTCAACACCCCATATTAAACGCGTAAGAATGTACCTGACTAGTAAGTATCTTAAAACCTATGGATTGCTATGTCTCCAAAAGAGAATCAAGCGTGTGTACAGGGGCATAAACGCAGCAGTGATAGGATTGGAGAGGTTCGGTGAGTAAATGAAGACCCTTTGAAGTCATACTGCATGGTACCCATACCAGGGGTTTCAACTACCCAGGTTTAAGGTATTCTTCCTTCAGCTAAAACATGCATGTGGAACCCAGAGTATGATCAACCGTGTGAACGGGAGACGTGTTCAAATAAGTCTCAGTTTTCCTCCCCTGGTACTCGGGTGCAACATTCCAGACGCTTTACTAAAACTCTCCCCACTTGGAGAGTCAGCGCCTTTAACCTCCTGTTTGGCCCAGTTTGCAATTTCTGTGGAAGATGAACAGGAATAGCGAGAACCAATGAGAGACTAGCTGGTGGTGTCTGGACGGGCAAATTTAACTCTCATTTCCCAACAGGAAGAGGAAATAACCAAAGGCTCAGTGTGCCATGCCGGAACCAGATTAGGGCCTGAAGCCATCCTGCGGTGTTGCGGCCAGCTCACAAGAAAGCGAGTTGAAGAAAGGAGCTCAGGGGCACTGTAATTCACAAACCTGCAGAGTTATAAATGACAGCTATCGTCCAAAAATATACTGAAGTAAGGCTTCCAAGAGGACTTGAAAGCGGGGCAGAATTGCAGGAAACCGATTTCAGGAGGTAGACTGGAATTGCATTGAAAGCATAGGAAAAGAGGCCGAACGTCCACAATGATGCACTTGGCCAAAAAGGGCGTATGCGTTTTTTCCTGAATATATTCAGGAAAAAACGCATACGCCCTTTTTGGCCAACCAAGCAAGCTTGCAAAGGAAATCTGCACTACAATGAAGTCTCACTTCCCCCCGGTCAAAAGGGCCATCTGAAAAAAGTGTAAAATCCAGAAAGGCAGGACAGGCCATGGAGAACTGGGAGCCTTGTTATGCTGATGGGCGGGATGTAAATTGCCAACAGACACTCGGGAGAAGTGTATGGTGTTTCCTGAAACATCTAAAAAACAAAGCAACAGAGCCTAGGGCACTTCCACTTATGGTCCTATAGCTTAGGGAAATTAAAATCAAAAAGACACAGCCACCCCAAAGTTTGGGATGCCTCTGTTTACAAGAACCTCATTTACCGTACAAGTTCAGTATCACAGAAAGTGAAAAATGGATAAAGAACTTGTGGTACTTACGTACAATGCAGTATCACTCAGCAATGAAATCTATGTCATCAGGCCCGTAGCAGCATAATGAGTGGATTCAGGTACGATGATTCTAACTGAAATAAGTCACACAGAAAAAGAAACATCATAAGATATCAGTAATACACGGAATGTAAACTTGGCTACACAGGAACTGAATTCCAAAACAGAACAGGGTCTCAAATTTAGAAAACCAACTTATGCTTGCTTAAGGGGAAAGGTGAGTTGGGGTGCTGCATAAAACCAGAGATTGAAATGAGCACAGATAAAGTTCCTTAAGCCAAATATGGAATAGACAAGAGCTACTCCTTGCTCAATGAAATGGACTCAACACCCCGTATTAAACGCCTAAGAATGTACCTGACTAGTAAGTATCTTAAAACCTATGGATTGCTATGTCTCCGAAAGAGAATCAAACATGTGTACAGGGGCATAAACGCAGCAGTGATAGGATTGGAGAGGTTCGGTGAGCAAATGAAGACCCTTTGAAGTCATATTCCATGGAACCCATTCCACGGGTTTCAACTACCCAGGTTTAAGGTATTCTTCCTTCAGCTAAAACATGCATGTGGAACCTAGAGTATGATCAACCATGTGATCGGGAGACGTGTTCAAATATGTCTCAGTTTTCGTACCCTGGTACTCGGGTGCCACATTCCAGACGCTTTACTAACACTCTCCCGACTTGGAGAGTCAGTCCCTTTAACCTCCTGTTTGGCCCAGTTTGCAATTTCTGCGGAAAATGCACAGGAATAGCGAGAACCAATGAGAGACTAGCTGGAGGTGTCTGGACGGGCAAATTTAACTCTCATTTCCCACCAGGAAGAGGAATTAACCAAAGGCTCAGCGTGCCGTGCCGGAACCAGATTAGGGCCTGAAGCCATCCTGCGGTGTTGCGGCCAGCTCACAAGAAAGCGAGTTGAAGAAAGGAGCTCAGGGGCACTGTAATTCACAAACCTGTAGAGTTATAAATGACAGCTATCGTCCAAAAATATACTGAAGTAAGGCTGCCAAGAGGACTTGAAAGTGGGGCAGAATTGCAGGAAACCGATTTCAGGAGGTAGACTGGAATTGCATTGAAAGCATAGGAAAAGAGGCAGAATGTCCACAACGATGCACTTGGCCAAAAAGGGCGTATGCGTTTTTTCCTGAATATATTCAGGAAAAAACGCATACGCCCTTTTTGGCCAACCAAGCAAGCTTGCAAAGGAAATCTGCACTACAATGAAGTCTCACTTCCCCCCGGTCAAAAGGGCCATCTGAAAAAAGTGTAAAATCCAGAAAGGCAGGACAGGCCATGGAGAACTGGGAGCCTTGTTATGCTGATGGGCGGGATGTAAATTGCCAACAGACACTCGGGAGAAGTGTATGGTGTTTCCTGAAACATCTAAAAAACAAAGCAACAGAGCCTAGGGCACTTCCACTTATGGTCCTATAGCTTAGGGAAATTAAAATCAAAAAGACACAGCCACCCCAAAGTTTGGGACGCCTCTGTTTACAAGAACCTCGTTTACTGTACAAGTTCAGTATCACAGAAAGTGAAAAATGGATAAAGAACTTGTGGTACTTACGTACAATGCAGTATCACTCAGCAATGAAATCTATGTCATCAGGCCCGTAGCAGCATAATGAGTGGATTCAGGTACGATGATTCTAACTGAAATAAGTCACACAGAAAAAGAAACATCATAAGATATCAGTAATACACGGAATGTAAACTTGGCTACACAGGAACTGAATTCCAAAACAGAACAGGGTCTCAAATTTAGAAAACCAACTTATGCTTGCTTAAGGGGAAAGGTGAGTTGGGGTGCTGCATAAAACCAGAGATTGAAATGAGCACAGATAAAGTTCCTTAAGCAAAATATGGAATAGACAAGAGCTACTCCTTGCTCAACGAAATGGACTCAACACCCCATATTAAACGCGTAAGAATGTACCTGACTAGTAAGTATCTTAAAACCTATGGATTGCTATGTCTCCAAAAGAGAATCAAGCGTGTGTACAGGGGCATAAACGCAGCAGTGATAGGATTGGAGAGGTTCGGTGAGCAAATGAAGAACCTTTGAAGTCATACTGCATGGTACCCATACCAGGGGTTTCAACTACCCAGGTTTAAGGTATTCTTCCTTCAGCTAAAACATGCATGTGGAACCCAGAGTATGATCAACCGTGTGAACGGGAGACGTGTTCAAATAAGTCTCAGTTTTCCTCCCCTGGTACTCGGGTGCAACATTCCAGACGCTTTACTAAAACTCTCCCCACTTGGAGAGTCAGCGCCTTTAACCTCCTGTTTGGCCCAGTTTGCAATTTCTGCGGAAGATGAACAGGAATAGCGAGAACCAATGAGAGACTAGCTGGAGGTGTCTGGACGGACAAATTTAACTCTCATTTCCCAACAGGAAGAGGAAATAACCAAAGGCTCAGTGTGCCATGCCGGAACCAGATTAGGGCCTGAAGCCATCCTGCGGTGTTGCGGCCAGCTCACAAGAAAGCGAGTTGAAGAAAGGAGCTCAGGGGCACTGTAATTCACAAACCTGCAGAGTTATAAATGACAGCTATCGTCCAAAAATATACTGAAGTAAGGCTTCCAAGAGGACTTGAAAGCGGGGCAGAATTGCAGGAAACCGATTTCAGGAGGTAGACTGGAATTGCATTGAAAGCATAGGAAAAGAGGCAGAACGTCCACAATGATGCACTTGGCCAAAAAGGGCGTATGCGTTTTTTCCTGAATATATTCAGGAAAAAACGCATACGCCCTTTTTGGCCAATCAAGCAAGCTTGCAAAGGAAATCTGCACTACAATGAAGTCTCACTTCCCCCCGGTCAAAAGGGCCATCTGAAAAAAGTGTAAAATCCAGAAAGGCAGGACAGGCCATGGAGAACTGGGAGCCTTGTTATGCTGATGGGCGGATGTAAATTGCCAACAGACACTCGGGAGAAGTGTATGGTGTTTCCTGAAACATCTAAAAAACAAAGCAACAGAGCCTAGGGCACTTCCACTTATGGTCCTATAGCTTAGGGAAATTAAAATCAAAAAGACACAGCCACCCCAAAGTTTGGGATGCCTCTGTTTACAAGAACCTCATTTACCGTACAAGTTCAGTATCACAGAAAGTGAAAAATAGATAAAGAACTTGTGGTACTTACGTACAATGCAGTATCACTCAGCAATGAAATCTATGTCATCAGGCCCGTAGCAGCATAATGAGTGGATTCAGGTACGATGATTCTAACTGAAATAAGTCACACAGAAAAAGAAACATCATAAGATATCAGTAATACACGGAATGTAAACTTGGCTACACAGGAACTGAATTCCAAAACAGAACAGGGTCTCAAATTTAGAAAACCAACTTATGCTTGCTTAAGGGGAAAGGTGAGTTGGGGTGCTGCATAAAACCAGAGATTGAAATGAGCACAGATAAAGTTCCTTAAGCCAAATATGGAATAGACAAGAGCTACTCCTTGCTCAATGAAATGGACTCAACACCCTGTATTAAACGCCTAAGAATGTACCTGACTAGTAAGTATCTTAAAACCTATGGATTGCTATGTCTCCGAAAGAGAATCAAGCATGTGTTCAGGGGCATAAACGCAGCAGTGATAGGATTGGAGAGGTTCGGTGAGGAAATGAAGACCCTTTGAAGTCATATTCCATGGTACCCATTCCACGGGTTTCAACTACCCAGGTTTAAGGTATTCTTCCTTCAGCTAAAACATGCATGTGGAACCTAGAGTATGATCAACCGTGTGAACGGGAGACGTGTTCAAATAAGTCTCAGTTTTCCTCCCCTGGTACTCGGGTGTAACATTCCAGACGCTTTACTAAAACTCTCCCCACTTGGAGAGTCAGCGCCTTTACCCTCCTGTTTGGCCCAGTTTGCAATTTCTGCGGAAGATGAACAGGAATAGCGAGAACCAATGAGAGACTAGCTGGAGGTGTCTGGAATGGCAAATTTAACTCTCATTTTCCACCAGGAAGAGGAAATAACCAAAGGCTCAGTGTGCCATGCCGGAACCAGATTAGGGCCTGAAGCCATCCTGCGGTGTTGCGGCCAGCTCACAAGAAAGCGAGTTGAAGAAAGGAGCTCAGGGGCACTGTAATTCACAAACCTGCAGAGTTATAAATGACAGCTATCGTCCAAAAATATACTGAAGTAAGGCTGCCAAGAGGACTTGAAAGTGGGGCAGAATTGCAGGAAACCGATTTCAGGAGGTAGACTGGAATTGCATTGAAAGCATAGGAAAAGAGGCAGAACGTCCACAATGATGCACTTGGCCAAAAAGGGCGTATGCGTTTTTTCCTGAATATATTCAGGAAAAAACGCATACGCCCTTTTTGGCCAACCAAGCAAGCTTGCAAAGGAAATCTGCACTACAATGAAGTCTCACTTCCCCCCGGTCAAAAGGGCCATCTGAAAAAAGTGTAAAATCCAGAAAGGCAGGACAGGCCATGGAGAACTGGGAGCCTTGTTATGCTGATGGGCGGGATGTAAATTGCCAACAGACACTCGGGAGAAGTGTATGGTGTTTCCTGAAACATCTAAAAAACAAAGCAACAGAGCCTAGGGCACTTCCACTTATGGTCCTATAGCTTAGGGAAATTAAAATCAAAAAGACACAGCCACCCCAAAGTTTGGGACGCCTCTGTTTACAAGAACCTCGTTTACTGTACAATTTCAGTATCACAGAAAGTGAAAAAAGGATAAAGAACTTGTGGTACTTACGTACAATGCAGTATCACTCAGCAATGAAATCTATGTCATCAGGCCCGTACCAGCATAATGAGTGGACTCAGGTACGATGATTCTAACTGAAATAAGTCACACAGAAAAAGACACATCATAAGATATCAGTAATACACGGAATGTAAACGTGGCTACACAGGAACTGAATTCCAAAACAGAACAGGGTCTCAAATTTAGAAAACCAACTTATGCTTGCTTAAGGGGAAAGGTGAGTTGGGGTGCTGCATAAAACCAGAGATTGAAATGAGCACAGATAAAGTTCCTTAAGCCAAATATGGAATAGACAAGAGCTACTCCTTGCTCAACGAAATGGACTCAACACCCCATATTAAACGCCTAAGAATGTACCTGACTAGTAAGTATCTTAAAACCTATGGATTGCTATGTCTCCAAAAGAGAATCAAGCGTGTGTACAGGGGCATAAACGCAGCAGTGATAGGATTGGAGAGGTTCGGTGAGTAAATGAAGACCCTTTGAAGTCATACTGCATGGTACCCATACCAGGGCTTTCAACTACCCAGGTTTAAGGTATTCTTCCTTCAGCTAAAACATGCATGTGGAACCCAGAGTATGATCAACCGTGTGAACGGGAGACGTGTTCAAATAAGTCTCAGTTTTCCTCCCCTGGTACTCGGGTGCAACATTCCAGACGCTTTACTAAAACTCTCTCCACTTGGAGAGTCAGCGCCTTTAACCTCCTGTTTGGCCCAGTTTGCAATTTCTGTGGAAGATGAACAGGAATAGCGAGAACCAATGAGAGACTAGCTGGTGGTGTCTGGACGGGCAAATTTAACTCTCATTTCCCAACAGGAAGAGGAAATAACCAAAGGCTCAGTGTGCCATGCCGGAACCAGATTAGGGCCTGAAGCCATCCTGCGGTGTTGCGGCCAGCTCACAAGAAAGCGAGTTGAAGAAAGGAGCTCAGGGGCACTGTAATTCACAAACCTGCAGAGTTATAAATGACAGCTATCGTCCAAAAATATACTGAAGTAAGGCTTCCAAGAGGACTTGAAAGCGGGGCAGAATTGCAGGAAACCGATTTCAGGAGGTAGACTGGAATTGCATTGAAAGCATAGGAAAAGAGGCCGAACGTCCACAATGATGCACTTGGCCAAAAAGGGCGTATGCGTTTTTTCCTGAATATATTCAGGAAAAAACGCATACGCCCTTTTTGGCCAACCAAGCAAGCTTGCAAAGGAAATCTGCACTACAATGAAGTCTCACTTCCCCCCGGTCAAAAGGGCCATCTGAAAAAAGTGTAAAATCCAGAAAGGCAGGACAGGCCATGGAGAACTGGGAGCCTTGTTATGCTGATGGGCGGGATGTAAATTGCCAACAGACACTCGGGAGAAGTGTATGGTGTTTCCTGAAACATCTAAAAAACAAAGCAACAGAGCCTAGGGCACTTCCACTTATGGTCCTATAGCTTAGGGAAATTAAAATCAAAAAGACACAGCCACCCCAAAGTTTGGGATGCCTCTGTTTACAAGAACCTCATTTACCGTACAAGTTCAGTATCACAGAAAGTGAAAAATGGATAAAGAACTTGTGGTACTTACGTACAATGCAGTATCACTCAGCAATGAAATCTATGTCATCAGGCCCGTAGCAGCATAATGAGTGGATTCAGGTACGATGATTCTAACTGAAATAAGTCACACAGAAAAAGAAACATCATAAGATATCAGTAATACACGGAATGTAAACTTGGCTACACAGGAACTGAATTCCAAAACAGAACAGGGTCTCAAATTTAGAAAACCAACTTATGCTTGCTTAAGGGGAAAGGTGAGTTGGGGTGCTGCATAAAACCAGAGATTGAAATGAGCACAGATAAAGTTCCTTAAGCCAAATATGGAATAGACAAGAGCTACTCCTTGCTCAATGAAATGGACTCAACACCCCGTATTAAACGCCTAAGAATGTACCTGACTAGTAAGTATCTTAAAACCTATGGATTGCTATGTCTCCGAAAGAGAATCAAGCGTGTGTACAGGGGCATAAACGCAGCAGTGATAGGATTGGAGAGGTTCGGTGAGCAAATGAAGACCCTTTGAAGTCATATTCCATGGAACCCATTCCACGGGTTTCAACTACCCAGGTTTAAGGTATTCTTCCTTCAGCTAAAACATGCATGTGGAACCTAGAGTATGATCAACCATGTGATCGGGAGACGTGTTCAAATATGTCTCAGTTTTCGTACCCTGGTACTCGGGTGCCACATTCCAGACGCTTTACTAACACTCTCCCGACTTGGAGAGTCAGTCCCTTTAACCTCCTGTTTGGCCCAGTTTGCAATTTCTGCGGAAAATGCACAGGAATAGCGAGAACCAATGAGAGACTAGCTGGAGGTGTCTGGACGGGCAAATTTAACTCTCATTTCCCACCAGGAAGAGGAATTAACCAAAGGCTCAGCGTGCCGTGCCGGAACCAGATTAGGGCCTGAAGCCATCCTGCGGTGTTGCGGCCAGCTCACAAGAAAGCGAGTTGAAGAAAGGAGCTCAGGGGCACTGTAATTCACAAACCTGTAGAGTTATAAATGACAGCTATCGTCCAAAAATATACTGAAGTAAGGCTGCCAAGAGGACTTGAAAGTGGGGCAGAATTGCAGGAAACCGATTTCAGGAGGTAGACTGGAATTGCATTGAAAGCATAGGAAAAGAGGCAGAATGTCCACAACGATGCACTTGGCCAAAAAGGGCGTATGCGTTTTTTCCTGAATATATTCAGGAAAAAACGCATACGCCCTTTTTGGCCAACCAAGCAAGCTTGCAAAGGAAATCTGCACTACAATGAAGTCTCACTTCCCCCCGGTCAAAAGGGCCATCTGAAAAAAGTGTAAAATCCAGAAAGGCAGGACAGGCCATGGAGAACTGGGAGCCTTGTTATGCTGATGGGCGGGATGTAAATTGCCAACAGACACTCGGGAGAAGTGTATGGTGTTTCCTGAAACATCTAAAAAACAAAGCAACAGAGCCTAGGGCACTTCCACTTATGGTCCTATAGCTTAGGGAAATTAAAATCAAAAAGACACAGCCACCCCAAAGTTTGGGACGCCTCTGTTTACAAGAACCTCGTTTACTGTACAAGTTCAGTATCACAGAAAGTGAAAAATGGATAAAGAACTTGTGGTACTTACGTACAATGCAGTATCACTCAGCAATGAAATCTATGTCATCAGGCCCGTAGCAGCATAATGAGTGGATTCAGGTACGATGATTCTAACTGAAATAAGTCACACAGAAAAAGAAACATCATAAGATATCAGTAATACACGGAATGTAAACTTGGCTACACAGGAACTGAATTCCAAAACAGAACAGGGTCTCAAATTTAGAAAACCAACTTATGCTTGCTTAAGGGGAAAGGTGAGTTGGGGTGCTGCATAAAACCAGAGATTGAAATGAGCACAGATAAAGTTCCTTAAGCAAAATATGGAATAGACAAGAGCTACTCCTTGCTCAACGAAATGGACTCAACACCCCATATTAAACGCGTAAGAATGTACCTGACTAGTAAGTATCTTAAAACCTATGGATTGCTATGTCTCCAAAAGAGAATCAAGCGTGTGTACAGGGGCATAAACGCAGCAGTGATAGGATTGGAGAGGTTCGGTGAGCAAATGAAGAACCTTTGAAGTCATACTGCATGGTACCCATACCAGGGGTTTCAACTACCCAGGTTTAAGGTATTCTTCCTTCAGCTAAAACATGCATGTGGAACCCAGAGTATGATCAACCGTGTGAACGGGAGACGTGTTCAAATAAGTCTCAGTTTTCCTCCCCTGGTACTCGGGTGCAACATTCCAGACGCTTTACTAAAACTCTCCCCACTTGGAGAGTCAGCGCCTTTAACCTCCTGTTTGGCCCAGTTTGCAATTTCTGCGGAAGATGAACAGGAATAGCGAGAACCAATGAGAGACTAGCTGGAGGTGTCTGGACGGACAAATTTAACTCTCATTTCCCAACAGGAAGAGGAAATAACCAAAGGCTCAGTGTGCCATGCCGGAACCAGATTAGGGCCTGAAGCCATCCTGCGGTGTTGCGGCCAGCTCACAAGAAAGCGAGTTGAAGAAAGGAGCTCAGGGGCACTGTAATTCACAAACCTGCAGAGTTATAAATGACAGCTATCGTCCAAAAATATACTGAAGTAAGGCTTCCAAGAGGACTTGAAAGCGGGGCAGAATTGCAGGAAACCGATTTCAGGAGGTAGACTGGAATTGCATTGAAAGCATAGGAAAAGAGGCAGAACGTCCACAATGATGCACTTGGCCAAAAAGGGCGTATGCGTTTTTTCCTGAATATATTCAGGAAAAAACGCATACGCCCTTTTTGGCCAATCAAGCAAGCTTGAAAAGGAAATCTGCACTACAATGAAGTCTCACTTCCCCCCGGTCAAAAGGGCCATCTGAAAAAAGTGTAAAATCCAGAAAGGCAGGACAGGCCATGGAGAACTGGGAGCCTTGTTATGCTGATGGGCGGATGTAAATTGCCAACAGACACTCGGGAGAAGTGTATGGTGTTTCCTGAAACATCTAAAAAACAAAGCAACAGAGCCTAGGGCACTTCCACTTATGGTCCTATAGCTTAGGGAAATTAAAATCAAAAAGACACAGCCACCCCAAAGTTTGGGATGCCTCTGTTTACAAGAACCTCATTTACCGTACAAGTTCAGTATCACAGAAAGTGAAAAATAGATAAAGAACTTGTGGTACTTACGTACAATGCAGTATCACTCAGCAATGAAATCTATGTCATCAGGCCCGTAGCAGCATAATGAGTGGATTCAGGTACGATGATTCTAACTGAAATAAGTCACACAGAAAAAGAAACATCATAAGATATCAGTAATACACGGAATGTAAACTTGGCTACACAGGAACTGAATTCCAAAACAGAACAGGGTCTCAAATTTAGAAAACCAACTTATGCTTGCTTAAGGGGAAAGGTGAGTTGGGGTGCTGCATAAAACCAGAGATTGAAATGAGCACAGATAAAGTTCCTTAAGCCAAATATGGAATAGACAAGAGCTACTCCTTGCTCAATGAAATGGACTCAACACCCTGTATTAAACGCCTAAGAATGTACCTGACTAGTAAGTATCTTAAAACCTATGGATTGCTATGTCTCCGAAAGAGAATCAAGCATGTGTTCAGGGGCATAAACGCAGCAGTGATAGGATTGGAGAGGTTCGGTGAGGAAATGAAGACCCTTTGAAGTCATATTCCATGGTACCCATTCCACGGGTTTCAACTACCCAGGTTTACGGTATTCTTCCTTCAGCTAAAACATGCATGTGGAACCTAGAGTATGATCAACCGTGTGAACGGGAGACGTGTTCAAATAAGTCTCAGTTTTCCTCCCCTGGTACTCGGGTGTAACATTCCAGACGCTTTACTAAAACTCTCCCCACTTGGAGAGTCAGCGCCTTTACCCTCCTGTTTGGCCCAGTTTGCAATTTCTGCGGAAGATGAACAGGAATAGCGAGAACCAATGAGAGACTAGCTGGAGGTGTCTGGAATGGCAAATTTAACTCTCATTTTCCACCAGGAAGAGGAAATAACCAAAGGCTCAGTGTGCCATGCCGGAACCAGATTAGGGCCTGAAGCCATCCTGCGGTGTTGCGGCCAGCTCACAAGAAAGCGAGTTGAAGAAAGGAGCTCAGGGGCACTGTAATTCACAAACCTGCAGAGTTATAAATGACAGCTATCGTCCAAAAATATACTGAAGTAAGGCTGCCAAGAGGACTTGAAAGTGGGGCAGAATTGCAGGAAACCGATTTCAGGAGGTAGACTGGAATTGCATTGAAAGCATAGGAAAAGAGGCAGAACGTCCACAATGATGCACTTGGCCAAAAAGGGCGTATGCGTTTTTTCCTGAATATATTCAGGAAAAAACGCATACGCCCTTTTTGGCCAACCAAGCAAGCTTGCAAAGGAAATCTGCACTACAATGAAGTCTCACTTCCCCCCGGTCAAAAGGGCCATCTGAAAAAAGTGTAAAATCCAGAAAGGCAGGACAGGCCATGGAGAACTGGGAGCCTTGTTATGCTGATGGGTGGGATGTAAATTGCCAACAGACACTCGGGAGAAGTGTATGGTGTTTCCTGAAACATCTAAAAAACAAAGCAACAGAGCCTAGGGCACTTCCACTTATGGTCCTATAGCTTAGGGAAATTAAAATCAAAAAGACACAGCCACCCCAAAGTTTGGGACGCCTCTGTTTACAAGAACCTCGTTTACTGTACAATTTCAGTATCACAGAAAGTGAAAAAAGGATAAAGAACTTGTGGTACTTACGTACAATGCAGTATCACTCAGCAATGAAATCTATGTCATCAGGCCCGTACCAGCATAATGAGTGGACTCAGGTACGATGATTCTAACTGAAATAAGTCACACAGAAAAAGACACATCATAAGATATCAGTAATACACGGAATGTAAACGTGGCTACACAGGAACTGAATTCCAAAACAGAACAGGGTCTCAAATTTAGAAAACCAACTTATGCTTGCTTAAGGGGAAAGGTGAGTTGGGGTGCTGCATAAAACCAGAGATTGAAATGAGCACAGATAAAGTTCCTTAAGCCAAATATGGAATAGACAAGAGCTACTCCTTGCTCAACGAAATGGACTCAACACCCCATATTAAACGCCTAAGAATGTACCTGACTAGTAAGTATCTTAAAACCTATGGATTGCTATGTCTCCAAAAGAGAATCAAGCGTGTGTACAGGGGCATAAACGCAGCAGTGATAGGATTGGAGAGGTTCGGTGAGCAAATGAAGAACCTTTGAAGTCATACTGCATGGTACCCATACCAGGGCTTTCAACTACCCAGGTTTAAGGTATTCTTCCTTCAGCTAAAACATGCATGTGGAACCCAGAGTATGATCAACCGTGTGAACGGGAGACGTGTTCAAATAAGTCCCAGTTTTCCTCCCCTGGTACTCGGGTGCAACATTCCAGACGCTTAACTAACACTCTCCCGACTTGGAGAGTCAGTCCCTTTAACCTCCTGTTTGGCCCAGTTTGCAATTTCTGCGGAAGATGAACAGGAATAGCGAGAACCAATGAGAAACTAGCTGGAGGTGTCTGGACGGGCAAATTTAACTCTCATTTCCCACCAGGAAGAGGAAATAACCAAAGGCTCAGTGTGCCATGCCGGAACCAGATTAGGGCCTGAAGCCATCCTGCGGTGTTGCGACCAGCTCACAAGAAAGCGAGTTGAAGAAAGGAGCTCAGGGGCACTGTAATTCACAAACCTGCAGAGTTATAAATGACAGCTATCATCCAAAAATATACTGAAGTAAGGCTGCCAAGAGGACTTGAAAGCGGGGCAGAATTGCAGGAAACCGATTTCAGGAGGTAGACTGGAATTGCATTGAAAGCATAGGAAAAGAGGCAGAACGTCCACAATGATGCACTTGGCCAAAAAGGGCGTATGCGTTTTTTCCTGAATATATTCAGGAAAAAACGCATACGCCCTTTTTGGCCAACCAAGCAAGCTTGCAAAGGAAATCTGCACTACAATGAAGTCTCACTTCCCCCCGGTCAAAAGGGCCATCTGAAAAAAGTGTAAAATCCAGAAAGGCAGGACAGGCCATGGAGAACTGGGAGCCTTGTTATGCTGATGGGCGGGAGGTAAATTGCCAACAGACACTCGGGAGAAGTGTATGGTGTTTCCTGAAACATCTAAAAAACAAAGCAACAGAGCCTAGGGCACTTCCACTTATGGTCCTATAGATTAGGGAAATTAAAATCAAAAAGACACAGCCACCCCAAAGATTGGGACGCCTCTGTTTACAAGAACCTCGTTTACTGTACAAGTTCAGTATCACAGAAAGTGAAAAATGGATAAAGAACTTGTGGTACTTACGTACAATGCAGTATCACTCAGCAATGAAATCTATGTCATCAGGCCCGTAGCAGCATAATGAGTGGATTCAGGTACGATGATTCTAACTGAAATAAGTCACACAGAAAAAGAAACATCATAAGATATCAGTAATACACGGAATGTAAACTTGGCTACACAGGAACTGAATTCCAAAACAGAACAGGGTCTCAAATTTAGAAAACCAACTTATGCTTGCTTAAGGGGAAAGGTGAGTTGGGGTGCTGCATAAAACCAGAGATTGAAATGAGCACAGATAAAGTTCCTTAAGCCAAATATGGAATAGACAAGAGCTACTCCTTGCTCAACGAAATGGACTCAACACCCCATATTAAACGCGTAAGAATGTACCTGACTAGTAAGTATCTTAAAACCTATGGATTGCTATGTCTCCAAAAGAGAATCAAGCGTGTGTACAGGGGCATAAACGCAGCAGTGATAGGATTGGAGAGGTTTGGTGAGTAAATGAAGACCCTTTGAAGTCATACTGCATGGTACCCATACCAGGGGTTTCAACTACCCAGGTTTAAGGTATTCTTCCTTCAGCTAAAACATGCATGTGGAACCCAGAGTATGATCAACCGTGTGAACGGGAGACGTGTTCAAATAAGTCTCAGTTTTCCTCCCCTGGTACTCGGGTGCAACATTCCAGACGCTTTACTAAAACTCTCCCCACTTGGAGAGTCAGCGCCTTTAACCTCCTGTTTGGCCCAGTTTGCAATTTCTGTGGAAGATGAACAGGAATAGCGAGAACCAATGAGAGACTAGCTGGTGGTGTCTGGACGGGCAAATTTAACTCTCATTTCCCAACAGGAAGAGGAAATAACCAAAGGCTCAGTGTGCCATGCCGGAACCAGATTAGGGCCTGAAGCCATCCTGCGGTGTTGCGGCCAGCTCACAAGAAAGCGAGTTGAAGAAAGGAGCTCAGGGGCACTGTAATTCACAAACCTGCAGAGTTATAAATGACAGCTATCGTCCAAAAATATACTGAAGTAAGGCTTCCAAGAGGACTTGAAAGCGGGGCAGAATTGCAGGAAACCGATTTCAGGAGGTAGACTGGAATTGCATTGAAAGCATAGGAAAAGAGGCCGAACGTCCACAATGATGCACTTGGCCAAAAAGGGCGTATGCGTTTTTTCCTGAATATATTCAGGAAAAAACGCATACGCCCTTTTTGGCCAACCAAGCAAGCTTGCAAAGGAAATCTGCACTACAATGAAGTCTCACTTCCCCCCGGTCAAAAGGGCCATCTGAAAAAAGTGTAAAATCCAGAAAGGCAGGACAGGCCATGGAGAACTGGGAGCCTTGTTATGCTGATGGGCGGGATGTAAATTGCCAACAGACACTCGGGAGAAGTGTATGGTGTTTCCTGAAACATCTAAAAAACAAAGCAACAGAGCCTAGGGCACTTCCACTTATGGTCCTATAGCTTAGGGAAATTAAAATCAAAAAGACACAGCCACCCCAAAGTTTGGGATGCCTCTGTTTACAAGAACCTCATTTACCGTACAAGTTCAGTATCACAGAAAGTGAAAAATGGATAAAGAACTTGTGGTACTTACGTACAATGCAGTATCACTCAGCAATGAAATCTATGTCATCAGGCCCGTAGCAGCATAATGAGTGGATTCAGGTACGATGATTCTAACTGAAATAAGTCACACAGAAAAAGAAACATCATAAGATATCACTAATACACGGAATGTAAACTTGGCTACACAGGAACTGAATTCCAAAACAGAACAGGGTCTCAAATTTAGAAAACCAACTTATGCTTGCTTAAGGGGAAAGGTGAGTTGGGGTGCTGCATAAAACCAGAGATTGAAATGAGCACAGATAAAGTTCCTTAAGCCAAATATGGAATAGACAAGAGCTACTCCTTGCTCAACGAAATGGACTCAACACACCATATTAAACGCCTAAGAATGTACCTGACTAGTAAGTATCTTAAAACCTATGGATTGCTATGTCTCCAAAAGAGAATCAAGCGTGTGTACAGGGGCATAAACGCAGCAGTGATAGGATTGGAGAGGTACGGTGAGCAAATGAAGACCCTTTGAAGTCATACTGCATGGTACCCATACCAGGGGTTTCAACTACCCAGGTTTAAGGTATTCTTCCTTCAGCTAAAACATGCATGTGGAACCCAGAGTATGATCAACCATGTGATCGGGAGACGTGTTCAAATATGTCTCAGTTTTCCTCCCCTGGTACTCAGGTGCAACATTCCAGACGCTTTACTAAAACTCTCCCCACTTGGAGAGTCAGCGCCTTTAACCTCCTGTTTGGCCCAGTTTGCAATTTCTGTGGAAGATGAACAGGAATAGCGAGACCCAATGAGAGACTAGCTGGAGGTGTCTGGACGGACAAATTTAACTCTCATTTCCCAACAGGAAGAGGAAATAACCAAAGGCTCAGCGTGCCATGCCGGAACCAGATTAGGGCCTGAAGCCATCCTGCGGTGTTGCGGCCAGCTCACAAGAAAGCAAGTTGAAGAAAGGAGCTCAGGGGCACTGTAATTCACAAACCTGCAGAGTTATAAATGACAGCTATCGTCCAAAAATATACTGAAGTAAGGCTTCCAAGAGGACTTGAAAGCGGGGCAGAATTGCAGGAAACCGATTTCAGGAGGTAGACTGGAATTGCATTGAAAGCATAGGAAAAGAGGCCGAACGTCCACAATGATGCACTTGGCCAAAAAGGGCGTATGCGTTTTTTCCTGAATATATTCAGGAAAAAACGCATACGCCCTTTTTGGCCAACCAAGCAAGCTTGCAAAGGAAATCTGCACTACAATGAAGTCTCACTTCCCCCCGGTCAAAAGGGCCATCTGAAAAAAGTGTAAAATCCAGAAAGGCAGGACAGGCCATGGAGAACTGGGAGCCTTGTTATGCTGATGGGCGGGATGTAAATTGCCAACAGACACTCGGGAGAAGTGTATGGTGTTTCCTGAAACATCTAAAAAACAAAGCAACAGAGCCTAGGGCACTTCCACTTATGGTCCTATAGCTTAGGGAAATTAAAATCAAAAAGACACAGCCACCCCAAAGTTTGGGATGCCTCTGTTTACAAGAACCTCATTTACCGTACAAGTTCAGTATCACAGAAAGTGAAAAATGGATAAAGAACTTGTGGTACTTACGTACAATGCAGTATCACTCAGCAATGAAATCTATGTCATCAGGCCCGTAGCAGCATAATGAGTGGATTCAGGTACGATGATTCTAACTGAAATAAGTCACACAGAAAAAGAAACATCATAAGATATCACTAATACACGGAATGTAAACTTGGCTACACAGGAACTGAATTCCAAAACAGAACAGGGTCTCAAATTTAGAAAACCAACTTATGCTTGCTTAAGGGGAAAGGTGAGTTGGGGTGCTGCATAAAACCAGAGATTGAAATGAGCACAGATAAAGTTCCTTAAGCCAAATATGGATTAGACAAGAGCTACTCCTTGCTCAATGAAATGGACTCAACACCCTGTATTAAACGCCTAAGAATGTACCTGACTAGTAAGTATCTTAAAACCTATGGATTGCTATGTCTCCGAAAGAGAATCAAGCATGTGTTCAGGGGCATAAACGCAGCAGTGATAGGATTGGAGAGGTTCGGTGAGCAAATGAAGAACCTTTGAAGTCATATTCCATGGTACCCATTCCACGGGTTTCAACTACCCAGGTTTAAGGTATTCTTCCTTCAGCTAAAACATGCATGTGGAACCTAGAGTATGATCAACCGTGTGAACGGGAGACGTGTTCAAATAAGTCTCAGTTTTCCTCCCCTGGTACTCGGGTGTAACATTCCAGACGCTTTACTAAAACTCTCCCCACTTGGAGAGTCAGCGCCTTTACCCTCCTGTTTGGCCCAGTTTGCAATTTCTGCGGAAGATGAACAGGAATAGCGAGAACCAATGAGAGACTAGCTGGAGGTGTCTGGAATGGCAAATTTAACTCTCATTTTCCACCAGGAAGAGGAAATAACCAAAGGCTCAGTGTGCCATGCCGGAACCAGATTAGGGCCTGAAGCCATCCTGCGGTGTTGCGGCCAGCTCACAAGAAAGCGAGTTGAAGAAAGGAGCTCAGGGGCACTGTAATTCACAAACCTGCAGAGTTATAAATGACAGCTATCGTCCAAAAATATACTGAAGTAAGGCTGCCAAGAGGACTTGAAAGTGGGGCAGAATTGCAGGAAACCGATTTCAGGAGGTAGACTGGAATTGCATTGAAAGCATAGGAAAAGAGGCAGAACGTCCACAATGATGCACTTGGCCAAAAAGGGCGTATGCGTTTTTTCCTGAATATATTCAGGAAAAAACGCATACGCCCTTTTTGGCCAACCAAGCAAGCTTGCAAAGGAAATCTGCACTACAATGAAGTCTCACTTCCCCCCGGTCAAAAGGGCCATCTGAAAAAAGTGTAAAATCCAGAAAGGCAGGACAGGCCATGGAGAACTGGGAGCCTTGTTATGCTGATGGGCGGGATGTAAATTGCCAACAGACACTCGGGAGAAGTGTATGGTGTTTCCTGAAACATCTAAAAAACAAAGCAACAGAGCCTAGGGCACTTCCACTTATGGTCCTATAGCTTAGGGAAATTAAAATCAAAAAGACACAGCCACCCCAAAGTTTGGGACGCCTCTGTTTACAAGAACCTCGTTTACTGTACAATTTCAGTATCACAGAAAGTGAAAAAAGGATAAAGAACTTGTGGTACTTACGTACAATGCAGTATCACTCAGCAATGAAATCTATGTCATCAGGCCCGTAGCAGCATAATGAGTGGACTCAGGTACGATGATTCTAACTGAAATAAGTCACACAGAAAAAGACACATCATAAGATATCAGTAATACACGGAATGTAAACGTGGCTACACAGGAACTGAATTCCAAAACAGAACAGGGTCTCAAATTTAGAAAACCAACTTATGCTTGCTTAAGGGGAAAGGTGAGTTGGGGTGCTGCATAAAACCAGAGATTGAAATGAGCACAGATAAAGTTCCTTAAGCCAAATATGGAATAGACAAGAGCTACTCCTTGCTCAACGAAATGGACTCAACACCCCATATTAAACGCCTAAGAATGTACCTGACTAGTAAGTATCTTAAAACCTATGGATTGCTATGTCTCCAAAAGAGAATCAAGCGTGTGTACAGGGGCATAAACGCAGCAGTGATAGGATTGGAGAGGTTCGGTGAGCAAATGAAGAACCTTTGAAGTCATACTGCATGGTACCCATACCAGGGCTTTCAACTACCCAGGTTTAAGGTATTCTTCCTTCAGCTAAAACATGCATGTGGAACCCAGAGTATGATCAACCGTGTGAACGGGAGACGTGTTCAAATAAGTCCCAGTTTTCCTCCCCTGGTACTCGGGTGCAACATTCCAGACGCTTAACTAACACTCTCCCGACTTGGAGAGTCAGTCCCTTTAACCTCCTGTTTGGCCCAGTTTGCAATTTCTGCGGAAGATGAACAGGAATAGCGAGAACCAATGAGAAACTAGCTGGAGGTGTCTGGACGGGCAAATTTAACTCTCATTTCCCACCAGGAAGAGGAAATAACCAAAGGCTCAGTGTGCCATGCCGGAACCAGATTAGGGCCTGAAGCCATCCTGCGGTGTTGCGACCAGCTCACAAGAAAGCGAGTTGAAGAAAGGAGCTCAGGGGCACTGTAATTCACAAACCTGCAGAGTTATAAATGACAGCTATCATCCAAAAATATACTGAAGTAAGGCTGCCAAGAGGACTTGAAAGCGGGGCAGAATTGCAGGAAACCGATTTCAGGAGGTAGACTGGAATTGCATTGAAAGCATAGGAAAAGAGGCAGAACGTCCACAATGATGCACTTGGCCAAAAAGGGCGTATGCGTTTTTTCCTGAATATATTCAGGAAAAAACGCATACGCCCTTTTTGGCCAACCAAGCAAGCTTGCAAAGGAAATCTGCACTACAATGAAGTCTCACTTCCCCCCGGTCAAAAGGGCCATCTGAAAAAAGTGTAAAATCCAGAAAGGCAGGACAGGCCATGGAGAACTGGGAGCCTTGTTATGCTGATGGGCGGGAGGTAAATTGCCAACAGACACTCGGGAGAAGTGTATGGTGTTTCCTGAAACATCTAAAAAACAAAGCAACAGAGCCTAGGGCACTTCCACTTATGGTCCTATAGATTAGGGAAATTAAAATCAAAAAGACACAGCCACCCCAAAGATTGGGACGCCTCTGTTTACAAGAACCTCGTTTACTGTACAAGTTCAGTATCACAGAAAGTGAAAAATGGATAAAGAACTTGTGGTACTTACGTACAATGCAGTATCACTCAGCAATGAAATCTATGTCATCAGGCCCGTAGCAGCATAATGAGTGGATTCAGGTACGATGATTCTAACTGAAATAAGTCACACAGAAAAAGAAACATCATAAGATATCAGTAATACACGGAATGTAAACTTGGCTACACAGGAACTGAATTCCAAAACAGAACAGGGTCTCAAATTTAGAAAACCAACTTATGCTTGCTTAAGGGGAAAGGTGAGTTGGGGTGCTGCATAAAACCAGAGATTGAAATGAGCACAGATAAAGTTCCTTAAGCCAAATATGGAATAGACAAGAGCTACTCCTTGCTCAACGAAATGGACTCAACACCCCATATTAAACGCGTAAGAATGTACCTGACTAGTAAGTATCTTAAAACCTATGGATTGCTATGTCTCCAAAAGAGAATCAAGCGTGTGTACAGGGGCATAAACGCAGCAGTGATAGGATTGGAGAGGTTCGGTGAGTAAATGAAGACCCTTTGAAGTCATACTGCATGGTACCCATACCAGGGGTTTCAACTACCCAGGTTTAAGGTATTCTTCCTTCAGCTAAAACATGCATGTGGAACCCAGAGTATGATCAACCGTGTGAACGGGAGACGTGTTCAAATAAGTCTCAGTTTTCCTCCCCTGGTACTCGGGTGCAACATTCCAGACGCTTTACTAAAACTCTCCCCACTTGGAGAGTCAGCGCCTTTAACCTCCTGTTTGGCCCAGTTTGCAATTTCTGTGGAAGATGAACAGGAATAGCGAGAACCAATGAGAGACTAGCTGGTGGTGTCTGGACGGGCAAATTTAACTCTCATTTCCCAACAGGAAGAGGAAATAACCAAAGGCTCAGTGTGCCATGCCGGAACCAGATTAGGGCCTGAAGCCATCCTGCGGTGTTGCGGCCAGCTCACAAGAAAGCGAGTTGAAGAAAGGAGCTCAGGGGCACTGTAATTCACAAACCTGCAGAGTTATAAATGACAGCTATCGTCCAAAAATATACTGAAGTAAGGCTTCCAAGAGGACTTGAAAGCGGGGCAGAATTGCAGGAAACCGATTTCAGGAGGTAGACTGGAATTGCATTGAAAGCATAGGAAAAGAGGCCGAACGTCCACAATGATGCACTTGGCCAAAAAGGGCGTATGCGTTTTTTCCTGAATATATTCAGGAAAAAACGCATACGCCCTTTTTGGCCAACCAAGCAAGCTTGCAAAGGAAATCTGCACTACAATGAAGTCTCACTTCCCCCCGGTCAAAAGGGCCATCTGAAAAAAGTGTAAAATCCAGAAAGGCAGGACAGGCCATGGAGAACTGGGAGCCTTGTTATGCTGATGGGCGGGATGTAAATTGCCAACAGACACTCGGGAGAAGTGTATGGTGTTTCCTGAAACATCTAAAAAACAAAGCAACAGAGCCTAGGGCACTTCCACTTATGGTCCTATAGCTTAGGGAAATTAAAATCAAAAAGACACAGCCACCCCAAAGTTTGGGATGCCTCTGTTTACAAGAACCTCATTTACCGTACAAGTTCAGTATCACAGAAAGTGAAAAATGGATAAAGAACTTGTGGTACTTACGTACAATGCAGTATCACTCAGCAATGAAATCTATGTCATCAGGCCCGTAGCAGCATAATGAGTGGATTCAGGTACGATGATTCTAACTGAAATAAGTCACACAGAAAAAGAAACATCATAAGATATCACTAATACACGGAATGTAAACTTGGCTACACAGGAACTGAATTCCAAAACAGAACAGGGTCTCAAATTTAGAAAACCAACTTATGCTTGCTTAAGGGGAAAGGTGAGTTGGGGTGCTGCATAAAACCAGAGATTGAAATGAGCACAGATAAAGTTCCTTAAGCCAAATATGGAATAGACAAGAGCTACTCCTTGCTCAACGAAATGGACTCAACACACCATATTAAACGCCTAAGAATGTACCTGACTAGTAAGTATCTTAAAACCTATGGATTGCTATGTCTCCAAAAGAGAATCAAGCGTGTGTACAGGGGCATAAACGCAGCAGTGATAGGATTGGAGAGGTACGGTGAGCAAATGAAGACCCTTTGAAGTCATACTGCATGGTACCCATACCAGGGGTTTCAACTACCCAGGTTTAAGGTATTCTTCCTTCAGCTAAAACATGCATGTGGAACCCAGAGTATGATCAACCATGTGATCGGGAGACGTGTTCAAATATGTCTCAGTTTTCCTCCCCTGGTACTCAGGTGCAACATTCCAGACGCTTTACTAAAACTCTCCCCACTTGGAGAGTCAGCGCCTTTAACCTCCTGTTTGGCCCAGTTTGCAATTTCTGTGGAAGATGAACAGGAATAGCGAGACCCAATGAGAGACTAGCTGGAGGTGTCTGGACGGACAAATTTAACTCTCATTTCCCAACAGGAAGAGGAAATAACCAAAGGCTCAGCGTGCCATGCCGGAACCAGATTAGGGCCTGAAGCCATCCTGCGGTGTTGCGGCCAGCTCACAAGAAAGCAAGTTGAAGAAAGGAGCTCAGGGGCACTGTAATTCACAAACCTGCAGAGTTATAAATGACAGCTATCGTCCAAAAATATACTGAAGTAAGGCTTCCAAGAGGACTTGAAAGCGGGGCAGAATTGCAGGAAACCGATTTCAGGAGGTAGACTGGAATTGCATTGAAAGCATAGGAAAAGAGGCAGAACGTCCACAATGATGCACTTGGCCAAAAAGGGCGTATGCGTTTTTTCCTGAATATATTCAGGAAAAAACGCATACGCCCTTTTTGGCCAACCAAGCAAGCTTGCAAAGGAAATCTGCACTACAATGAAGTCTCACTTCCCCCCGGTCAAAAGGGCCATCTGAAAAAAGTGTAAAATCCAGAAAGGCAGGACAGGCCATGGAGAACTGGGAGCCTTGTTATGCTGATGGGCGGGATGTAAATTGCCAACAGACACTCGGGAGAAGTGTATGGTGTTTCCTGAAACATCTAAAAAACAAAGCAACACAGCCTAGGGCACTTCCACTTATGGTCCTATAGCTTAGGGAAATTAAAATCAAAAAGACACAGCCACCCCAAAGTTTGGGATGCCTCTGTTTACAAGAACCTCATTTACCGTACAAGTTCAGTATCACAGAAAGTGAAAAATGGATAAAGAACTTGTGGTACTTACGTACAATGCAGTATCACTCAGCAATGAAATCTATGTCATCAGGCCCGTAGCAGCATAATGAGTGGATTCAGGTACGATGATTCTAACTGAAATAAGTCACACAGAAAAAGAAACATCATAAGATATCACTAATACACGGAATGTAAACTTGGCTACACAGGAACTGAATTCCAAAACAGAACAGGGTCTCAAATTTAGAAAACCAACTTATGCTTGCTTAAGGGGAAAGGTGAGTTGGGGTGCTGCATAAAACCAGAGATTGAAATGAGCACAGATAAAGTTCCTTAAGCCAAATATGGATTAGACAAGAGCTACTCCTTGCTCAATGAAATGGACTCAACACCCTGTATTAAACGCCTAAGAATGTACCTGACTAGTAAGTATCTTAAAACCTATGGATTGCTATGTCTCCGAAAGAGAATCAAGCATGTGTTCAGGGGCATAAACGCAGCAGTGATAGGATTGGAGAGGTTCGGTGAGCAAATGAAGAACCTTTGAAGTCATATTCCATGGTACCCATTCCACGGGTTTCAACTACCCAGGTTTAAGGTATTCTTCCTTCAGCTAAAACATGCATGTGGAACCTAGAGTATGATCAACCGTGTGAACGGGAGACGTGTTCAAATATGTCTCAGTTTTCGTACCCTGGTACTCGGGTGCCACATTCCAGACGCTTTACTAACACTCTCCCGACTTGGAGAGTCAGTCCCTTTAACCTCCTGTTTGGCCCAGTTTGCAATTTCTGCGGAAAATGCACAGGAATAGCGAGAACCAATGAGAGACTAGCTGGAGGTGTCTGGACGGACAAATTTAACTCTCATTTCCCACCAGGAAGAGGAATTAACCTAAGGCTCAGCATGCCGTGCCGGAACCAGATTAGGGCCTGAAGCCATCCTGCGGTGTTGCGGCCAGCTCACAAGAAAGCGAGTTGAAGAAAGGAGCTCAGGGGCACTGTAATTCACAAAGCTGCAGAGTTATAAATGACAGCTATCGTCCAAAAATATACTGAAGTAAGGCTTCCAAGAGGACTTGAAAGCGGGGCAGAATTGCAGGAAACCGATTTCAGGAGGTAGAGTGGAATTGCATTGAAAGCATAGGAAAAGAGGCAGAACGTCCACAATGATGCACTTGGCCAAAAAGGGCGTATGCGTTTTTTCCTGAATATATTCAGGAAAAAACGCATACGCCCTTTTTGGCCAACCAAGCAAGCTTGCAAAGGAAATCTGCACTACAATGAAGTCTCACTTCCCCCCGGTCAAAAGGGCCATCTGAAAAAAGTGTAAAATCCAGAAAGGCAGGACAGGCCATGGAGAACTGGGAGCCTTGTTATGCTGATGGGCGGGATGTAAATTGCCAACAGACACTCGGGAGAAGTGTATGGTGTTTCCTGAAACATCTAAAAAACAAAGCAACAGAGCCTAGGGCACTTCCACTTATGGTCCTATAGCTTAGGGAAATTAAAATCAAAAAGACACAGCCACCCCAAAGTTTGGGATGCCTCTGTTTACAAGAACCTCATTTACCGTACAAGTTCAGTATCACAGAAAGTGAAAAATGGATAAAGAACTTGTGGTACTTACGTACAATGCAGTATCACTCAGCAATGAAATCTATGTCATCAGGCCCGTAGCAGCATAATGAGTGGATTCAGGTACGATGATTCTAACTGAAATAAGTCACACAGAAAAAGAAACATCATAAGATATCACTAATACACGGAATGTAAACTTGGCTACACAGGAACTGAATTCCAAAACAGAACAGGGTCTCAAATTTAGAAAACCAACTTATGCTTGCTTAAGGGGAAAGGTGAGTTGGGGTGCTGCATAAAACCAGAGATTGAAATGAGCACAGATAAAGTTCCTTAAGCCAAATATGGAATAGAGAAGAGCTACTCCTTGCTCAACGAAATGGACTCAACACCCCATATTAAACGCGTAAGAATGTACCTGACTAGTAAGTATCTTAAAACCTATGGATTGCTATGTCTCCAAAAGAGAATCAAGCGTGTGTACAGGGGCATAAACGCAGCAGTGATAGGATTGGAGAGGTTCGGTGAGCAAATGAAGACCCTTTGAAGTCATACTGCATGGTACCCATACCAGGGGTTTCAACTACCCAGGTTTAAGGTATTCTTCCTTCAGCTAAAACATGCATGTGGAACCCAGAGTATGATCAACCGTGTGAATGGGAGACGTGTTCAAATAAGTCTCAGTTTTCCTCCCCTGGTACTCGGGTGCAACATTCCAGACGCTTTACTAACACTCTCCCGACTTGGAGAGTCAGCGCCTTTAACCTCCTGTTTGGCCCAGTTTGCAATTTCTGCGAAAGATGAACAGGAATAGCGAGAACCAATGAGAGACTAGGTGGAGGTGTCTGGACGGGCAAATTTAACTCTCATTTCCCACCAGGAAGAGGAAATAACCAAAGGCTCAGTGTGCCATGCCGGAACCAGATTAGGGCCTGAAGCCATCCTGCGGTGTTGCGGCCAGCTCACAAGAAAGCGAGTTGAAGAAAGGAGCTCAGGGGCACTGTAATTCACAAACCTGCAGAGTTATAAATGACAGCTATCGTCCAAAAATATACTGAAGTAAGGCTTCCAAGAGGACTTGAAAGCGGGGCAGAATTGCAGGAAACCGATTTCAGGAGGTAGACTGGAATTGCATTGAAAGCATAGGAAAAGAGGCAGAACGTCCACAATGATGCACTTGGCCAAAAAGGGCGTATGCGTTTTTTCCTGAATATATTCAGGAAAAAACGCATACGCCCTTTTTGGCCAACCAAGCAAGCTTGCAAAGGAAATCTGCACTACAATGAAGTCTCACTTCCCCCCGGTCAAAAGGGCCATCTGAAAAAAGTGTAAAATCCAGAAAGGCAGGACAGGCCATGGAGAACTGGGAGCCTTGTTATGCTGATGGGCGGGATGTAAATTGCCAACAGACACTCGGGAGAAGTGTATGGTGTTTCCTGAAACATGTAAAAAACAAAGCAACAGAGCCTAGGGCACTTCCACTTATGGTCCTATAGCTTAGGGAAATTAAAATCAAAAAGACACAGCCACCCCAAAGTTTGGGACGCCTCTGTTTACAAGAACCTCATTTACCGTACAAGTTCAGTATCACAGAAAGTGAAAAATGGATAAAGAACTTGTGGTACTTACGTACAATGCAGTATCACTCAGCAATGAAATCTATGTCATCAGGCCCGTAGCAGCATAATGAGTGGATTCAGGTACGATGATTCTAACTGAAATAAGTCACACAGAAAAAGAAACATCATAAGATATCAGTAATACACAGAATGTAAACTTGGCTACACAGGAACTGAATTCCAAAACAGAACAGGGTCTCAAATTTAGAAAACCAACTTATGCTTGCTTAAGGGGAAAGGTGAGTTGGGGTGCTGCATAAAACCAGAGATTGAAATGAGCACAGATAAAGTTCCTTAAGCCAAATATGGAATAGACAAGAGCTACTCCTTGCTCAATGAAATGGACTCAACACCCCGTATTAAACGCCTAAGAATGTACCTGACTAGTAAGTATCTTAAAACCTATGGATTGCTATGTCTCCGAAAGAGAATCAAGCATGTGTACAGGGGCATAAACGCAGCAGTGATAGGATTGGAGAGGTTCGGTGAGGAAATGAAGACACTTTGAAGTCATATTCCATGGTACCCATTCCACGGGTTTCAACTACCCAGGTTTAAGGTATTCTTCCTTCAGCTAAAACATGCATGTGGAACCTAGAGTAGGATCAACCATGTGATCGGGAGACGTGTTCAAATATGTCTCAGTTTTCGTACCCTGGTACTCGGGTGCCACATTCCAGACGCTTTACTAACACTCTCCCGACTTGGAGAGTCAGCGCCTTTAACCTCCTGTTTGGCCCAGTTTGCAATTTCTGTGGAAGATGAACAGGAATAGCGAGAACCAATGAGAGACTAGCTGGAGGTGTCTGGACGGACAAATTTAACTCTCATTTCCCACCAGAAAGAGGAAATAACCAAAGGCTCAGTGTGCCATGCCGGAACCAGATTAGGGCCTGAAGCCATCCTGCGGTGTTGCGGCCAGCTCACAAGAAAGCGAGTTGAAGAAAGGAGCTCAGGGGCACTGTAATTCACAAACCTGCAGAGTTATAAATGACAGCTATCGTCCAAAAATATACTGAAGTAAGGCTGCCAAGAGGACTTGAAAGCGGGGCAGAATTGCAGGAAACCGATTTCAGGAGGTAGACTGGAATTGCATTGAAAGCATAGGAAAAGAGGCAGAACGTACACAATGATGCACTTGGCCAAAAAGGGCGTATGCGTTTTTTCCTGAATATATTCAGGAAAAAACGCATACGCCCTTTTTGGCCAACCAAGCAAGCTTGCAAAGGAAATCTACACTACAATGAAGTCTCACTTCCCCCCGGTCAAAAGGGGCATCTGAAAAAAGTGTAACATCCAGAAAGGCAGGACAGGCCATGGAGAACTGGGAGCCTTGTTATGCTGATGGGCGGGATGTAAATTGCCAACAGACACTCGGGAGAAGTGTATGGTGTTTCCTGAAACATCTAAAAAACAAAGCAACAGAGCCTAGGGCACTTCCACTTATGGTCCTATAGCTTAGGGAAATTAAAATCAAAAAGACACAGCCACCCCAAAGTTTGGGACGCCTCTGTTTACAAGAACCTCGTTTACCGTACAAGTTCAGTATCACAGAAAGTGAAAAAAGGATAAAGAACTTGTGGTACTTACGTACAATGCAGTATCACTCAGCAATGAAATCTATGTCATCAGGCCCGTAGCAGCATAATGAGTGGATTCAGGTACGATGATTCTAACTGAAATAAGTCACACAGAAAAAGAAACATCATAAGATATCAGTAATACACGGAATGTAAACGTGGCTACACAGGAACTGAATTCCAAAACAGAACAGGGTCTCAAATTTAGAAAACCAACTTATGCTTGCTTAAGGGGAAAGGTGAGTTGGGGTGCTGCATAAAACCAGAGATTGAAATGAGCACAGATAAAGTTCCTTAAGCCAAATATTGAATAGACAAGAGCTACTCCTTGCTCAACGAAATGGACTCAACACCCCATATTAAACGCGTAAGAATGTACCTGACTAGTAAGTATCTTAAAACCTATGGATTGCTATGTCTCCAAAAGAGAATCAAGCGTGTGTACAGGGGCATAAACGCAGCAGTGATAGGATTGGAGAGGTTCGGTGAGCAAATGAAGACCCTTTGAAGTCATACTGCATGGTACCCATACCAGGGGTTTCAACTACCCAGGTTTAAGGTATTCTTCCTTCAGCTAAAACATGCATGTGGAACCCAGAGTATGATCAACCGTGTGAACGGGAGACGTGTTCAATAAGTCCCAGTTTTCCTCCCCTGGTACTCGGGTGCAACATTCCAGACGCTTAACTAACACTCTCCCGACTTGGAGAGTCAGTCCCTTTAACCTCCTGTTTGGCCCAGTTTGCAATTTCTGCGGAAGATGAACAGGAATAGCGAGAACCAATGAGAGACTAGCTGGAGGTGTCTGGAAGGGCAAATTTAACTCTCATTTCCCACCAGGAAGGGGAAATAACCAAAGGCTCAGTGTGCCATGCCGGAACCAGATTAGGGCCTGAAGCCATCCTGCGGTGTTGCGGCCAGCTCACAAGAAAGCGAGTTGAAGAAAGGAGCTCAGGGGCACTGTAATTCACAAACCTGCAGAGTTATAAATGACAGCTATCGTCCAAAAATATACTGAAGTAAGGCTTCCAAGAGGACTTGAAAGCGGGGCAGAATTGCAGGAAACCGATTTCAGGAGGTAGACTGGAATTGCATTGAAAGCATAGGAAAAGAGGCAGAACGTCCACAATGATGCACTTGGCCAAAAAGGGCGTATGCGTTTTTTCCTGAATATATTCAGGAAAAAACGCATACGCCCTTTTTGGCCAACCAAGCAAGCTTGCAAAGGAAATCTGCACTACAATGAAGTCTCACTTCCCCCCGGTCAAAAGGGCCATCTGAAAAAAGTGTAAAATCCAGAAAGGCAGGACAGGCCATGGAGAACTGGGAGCCTTGTTATGCTGATGGGCGGGATGTAAATTGCCAACAGACACTCGGGAGAAGTGTATGGTGTTTCCTGAAACATCTAAAAAACAAAGCAACAGAGCCTAGGGCACTTCCACTTATGGTCCTATAGCTTAGGGAAATTAAAATCAAAAAGACACAGCCACCCCAAAGTTTGGGACGCCTCTGTTTATAAGAACCTCGTTTACCGTACAAGTTCAGTATCACCGAAAGTGAAAAATGGATAAAGAACTTGTGGTACTTACATACAATGCAGTATCACTCAGCAATGAAATCTATGTCATCAGGCCCGTAGCAGCATAATGAGTGGATTCAGGTACGATGATTCTAACTGAAATAAGTCACACAGAAAAAGAAACATCATAAGATATCACTAATACACGGAATGTAAACTTGGCTACACAGGAACTGAATTCCAAAACAGAACAGGGTCTCAAATTTAGAAAACCAACTTATGCTTGCTTAAAGGGAAAGGTGAGTTGGGGTGCTGCATAAAACCAGAGATTGAAATGAGCACAGATAAAGTTCCTTAAGCCAAATATGGAATAGACAAGAGCTACTCCTTGCTCAATGAAATGGACTCAACACCCCGTATTAAACGCCTAAGAATGTACCTGACTAGTAAGTATCTTAAAACCGATGGATTGCTATGTCTCCGAAAGAGAATCAAGCATGTGTACAGGGGCATAAACGCAGCAGTGATAGGATTGGAGAGGTTCGGTGAGGAAATGAAGACCCTTTGAAGTCATATTCCATGGTACCCATTCCACGGGTTTCAACTACCCAGGTTTAAGGTATTCTTCCTTCAGCTAAAACATGCATGTGGAACCCAGAGTATGATCAAGCATGTGATCGGGAGACGTGTTCAAATATGTCTCAGTTTTCGTACCCTGGTACTCGGGTGCCACATTCCAGACGCTTTACTAACACTCTCCCGACTTGGAGAGTCAGTCCCTTTAACCTCCTGTTTGGCCCAGTTTGCAATTTCTGCGGAAGATGAACAGGAATAGCGAGAACCAATGAGAGACTAGCTGGAGGTGTCTGGACGGGCAAATTTAACTCTCATTTCCCACCAGGAAGAGGAATTAACCAAAGGCTCAGCGTGCTGTGCTGGAACCAGTTTAGGGCCTGAAGCCATCCTGCGGTGTTGCGGCCAGCTCACAAGAAAGCGAGTTGAAGAAAGGAGCTCAGGGGCACTGTAATTCACAAACCTGCAGAGTTATAAATGACAGCTATCGTCCAAAAATATACTGAAGTAAGGCTGCCAAGAGGACTTGAAAGCGGGGCAGAATTGCAGGAAACCGATTTCAGGAGGTAGACTGGAATTGCATTGAAAGCATAGGAAAAGAGGCAGAACGTCCACAATGATGCACTTGGCCAAAAAGGGCGTATGCGTTTTTTCTTGAATATATTCAGGAAAAAACGCATACGCCCTTTTTGGCCAACCAAGCAAGCTTGCAAAGGAAATCTGCACTACAATGAAGTCTCACTTCCCCCCGGTCAAAAGGGCCATCTGAAAAAAGTGTAAAATCCAGAAAGGCAGGACAGGCCATGGAGAACTGGGAGCCTTGTTATGCTGATGGGCGGGATGTAAATTGCCAACAGACACTCGGGAGAAGTGTATGGTGTTTCCTGAAACATCTAAACAACAAAGCAACAGAGCCTAGGGCACTTCCACTTATGGTCCTATAGCTTAGGGAAATTAAAATCAAAAAGACACAGCCACCCCAAAGTTTGGGACGCCTCTGTTTACAAGAACCTCGTTTACCGTACAAGTTCAGTATCACAGAAAGTGAAAAATGGATAAAGAACTTGTGGTACTTACGTACAATGCAGTATCACTCAGCAATGAAATCTATGTCATCAGGCCCGTAGCAGCATAATGAGTGGATTCAGGTACGATGATTCTAACTGAAATAAGTCACACAGAAAAAGAAACATCATAAGATATCAGTAATACACGGAATGTAAACTTGGCTACACAGGAACTGAATTCCAAAACAGAACAGGGTCTCAAATTTAGAAAACCAACTTATGCTTGCTTAAGGGGAAAGGTGAGTTGGGGTGCTGCATAAAACCAGAGATTGAAATGAGCACAGATAAAGTTCCTTAAGCGAAATATGGAATAGACAAGAGCTACTCCTTGCTCAACGAAATGGACTCAACACCCCATATTAAACGCGTAAGAATGTACCTGACTAGTAAGTATCTTAAAACCTATGGATTGCTATGTCTCCAAAAGAGAATCAAGCGTGTGTACAGGGGCATAAACGCAGCAGTGATAGGATTGGAGAGGTTCGGTGAGCAAATGAAGAACCTTTGAAGTCATACTGCATGGTACCCATACCAGGGTTTTCAACTACCCAGGTTTAAGGTATTCTTCCTTCAGCTAAAACATGCATGTGGAACCCAGAGTATGATCAACCGTGTGAACGGGAGACGTGTTCAAATAAGTCTCAGTTTTCCTCCCCTGGTACTCGGGTGCAACATTCCAGATGCTTTACTAAAACTCTCCCCACTTGGAGAGTCAGCGCCTTTAACCTCCTGTTTGGCCCAGTTTGCAATTTCTGTGGAAGATGAACAGGAATAGTGAGAACCAATGAGAGACTAGCTGGAGGTGTCTGGACGGACAAATTTAACTCTCATTTCCCACCAGGAAGATTAAATAACCAAAGGCTCAGTGTGCCATGCCGGAACCAGATTAGGGCCTGAAGCCATCCTGCGGTGTTGCGGCCAGCTCACAAGAAAGCAAGTTGAAGAAAGGAGCTCAGGGGCACTGTAATTCACAAACCTGCAGAGTTATAAATGACAGCTATCGTCCAAAAATATACTGAAGTAAGGCTGCCAAGAGGACTTGAAAGCGGGGCAGAATTGCAGGAAACCGATTTCAGCAGGTAGACTGGAATTGCTTTGAAAGCATAGGAAAAGAGGCAGAACGTCCACAATGATGCACTTGGCCAAAAAGGGCGTATGCGTTTTTTCCTGAATATATTCAGGAAAAAACGCATACGCCCTTTTTGGCCAACCAAGCAAGCTTGCAAAGGAAATCTGCACTACAATGAAGTCTCACTTCCCCCCGGTCAAAAGGGCCATCTGAAAAAAGTGTAAAATCCAGAAAGGCAGGACAGGCCATGGAGAACTGGGAGCCTTGTTATGCTGCTGGGCGGGATGTAAATTGCCAACAGACACTCGGGAGAAGTGTATGGTGTTTCCTGAAACATCTAAAAAACAAAGCAACAGAGCCTAGGGCACTTCCACTTATGGTCCTATAGCTTAGGGAAATTAAAATCAAAAAGACACAGCCACCCCAAAGTTTGGGATGCCTCTGTTTACAAGAACCTCATTTACCGTACAAGTTCAGTATCACAGAAAGTGAAAAATGGATAAAGAACTTGTGGTACTTACGTACAATGCAGTATCACTCAGCAATGAAATCTATGTCATCAGGCCCGTAGCAGCATAATGAGTGGATTCAGGTACGGTGATTCTAACTGAAATAAGTCACACAGAAAAAGAAACATCATAAGATATCAGTAATACACGGAATGTAAACTTGGCTACACAGGAACTGAATTCCAAAACAGAACAGGGTCTCAAATTTAGAAAACCAACTTATGCTTGCTTAAGGGGAAAGGTGAGTTGGGGTGCTGCATAAAACCAGAGATTGAAATGAGCACAGATAAAGTTCCTTAAGCCAAATATGGAATAGACAAGAGCTGCTCCTTGCTCAACGAAATGGACTCAACACCCCATATTAAACACGTAAGAATGTACCTGACTAGTAAGTATCTTAAAACCTATGGATTGCTATGTCTCCAAAAGAGAATCAAGCGTGTGTACAGGGGCATAAATGCAGCAGTGATAGGATTGGAGAGGTTCGGTGAGCAAATGAAGACCCTTTGAAGTCATACTGCATGGTACCCATACCAGGGCTTTCAACTACCCAGGTTTAAGGTATTCTTCCTTCAGCTAAAACATGCATGTGGAACCCAGAGTATGATCAACCGTGTGAACGGGAGACGTGTTCAACTAAGTCTCAGTTTTCCTCCCCTGGTACTCGGGTGCAACATTCCAGACGCTTTACTAAAACTCTCCCCACTTGGAGAGTCAGCGCCTTTAACCTCCTGTTTGGCCCAGTTTGCAATTTCTGTGGAAGATGAACAGGAATAGCGAGAACCAATGAGAGACTAGCTGGAGCTGTCTGGACGGACAAATTTAACTCTCATTTCCCAACAGGAAGAGGAAATAACCAAAGGCTCAGTGTGCCATGCCGGAACCAGATTAGGGCCTGAAGCCATCCTGCGGTGTTGCGGCCAGCTCACAAGAAAGCGAGTTGAAGAAAGGAGCTCAGGGGCACTGTAATTCACAAACCTGCAGAGTTATAAATGACAGCTATCGTCCAAAAATATGCTGAAGTAAGGCTTCCAAGAGGACTTGAAAGCGGGGCAGAATTGCAGGAAACCGATTTCAGCAGGTAGACTGGAATTGCTTTGAAAGCATAGGAAAAGAGGCAGAACGTCCACAATGATGCACTTTGCCAAAAAGGGCGTATGCGTTTTTTCCTGAATATATTCAGGAAAAAACGCATACGCCCTTTTTGGCCAACCAAGCAAGCTTGCAAAGGAAATCTGCACTACAATGAAGTCTCACTTCCCCCCGGTCAAAAGGGCCATCTGAAAAAAGTGTAAAATCCAGAAAGGCAGGACAGGCCATGGAGAACTGGGAGCCTTGTTATCCTGATGGGCGGGATGTAAATTGCCAACAGACACTCGGGAGAAGTGTATGGTGTTTCCTGAAACATCTAAAAAACAAAGCAACAAAGCCTAGGGCACTTCCACTTATGGTCCTATAGCTTAGGGAAATTAAAATCAAAAAGACACAGCCACCCCAAAGTTTGGGACGCCTCTGTTTACAAGAACCTCGTTTACTGTACAAGTTCAGTATCACAGAAAGTGAAAAATGGATAAAGAACTTGTGGTACTTACGTACAATGCAGTATCACTCAGCAATGAAATCTATGTCATCAGGCCCGTAGCAGCATAATGAGTGGATTCAGGTACGATGATTCTAACTGAAATAAGTCACACAGAAAAAGAAACATCCTAAGATATCACTAATACACGGAATGTAAACTTGGCTACACAGGAACTGAATTCCAAAACAGAACAGGGTCTCAAATTTAGAAAACCAACTTATGCTTGCTTAAGGGGTAAGGTGAGTTGGGGTGCTGCATATAACCAGAGATTGAAATGAGCACAGATAAAGTTCCTTAAGCCAAATATGGAATAGACAAGAGCTACTCCTTGCTCAATGAAATGGACTCAACACCCCGTATTAAACGCCTAAGAATGTACCTGACTAGTAAGTATCTTAAAACCTATGGATTGCTATGTCTCCGAAAGAGAATCAAGCATGTGTACAGGGGCATAAACGCAGCAGTGATAGGATTGGAGAGGTTCGGTGAGGAAATGAAGACCCTTTGAAGTCATATTCCATGGTACCCATTCCACGGGTTTCAACTACGCAGGTTTAAGGTATTCTTCCTTCAGCTAAAACATGCATGTGGAACCTAGAGTATGATCAACCATGTGATCGGGAGACGTGTTCAAATATGTCTCAGTTTTCGTACCCTGGTACTCGGGTGCCACATTCCAGACGCTTTACTAACACTCTCCCCACTTGGAGAGTCAGTCCCTTTAACCTCCTGTTTGGCCCAGTTTGCAATTTCTGCGGAAGATGCACAGGAATAGCGAGAACCAATGAGAGACTAGCTGGAGGTGTCTGGACGGGCAAATTTAACTCTCATTTCCCACCAGGAAGAGGAATTAACCAAAGGCTCAGCGTGCTGTGCCGGAACCAGATTAGGGCCTGAAGCCATCCTGCGGTGTTGTGGCCAGCTCACAAGAAAGCGAGTTGAAGAAAGGAGCTCAGGGGCACTGTAATTCACAAACCTGCAGAGTTATAAATGACAGCTATCGTCCAAAAATATACTGAAGTAAGGCTGCCAAGAGGACTTGAAAGCGGGGCAGAATTGCAGGAAACCGATTTCAGGAGGTAGACTGGAATTGCATTGAAAGCATAGGAAAAGAGGCAGAACGTCCACAATGATGCACTTGGCCAAAAAGGGCGTATGCGTTTTTTCCTGAATATATTCAGGAAAAAACGCATACGCCCTTTTTGGCCAACCAAGCAAGCTTGCAAAGGAAATCTGCACTACAATGAAGTCTCACTTCCCCCCGGTCAAAAGGGCCATCTGAAAAAAGTGTAAAATCCAGAAAGGCAGGACAGGCCATGGAGAACTGGGAGCCTTGTTATGCTGCTGGGCGGGATGTAAATTGCCAACAGACACTCGGGAGAAGTGTATGGTGTTTCCTGAAACATCTAAAAAACAAAGCAACAGAGCCTAGGGCACTTCCACTTATGGTCCTATAGCTTAGGGAAATTAAAATCAAAAAGACACAGCCACCCCAAAGTTTGGGACGCCTCTGTTTACAAGAACCTCGTTTACCGTACAAGTTCAGTATCACAGAAAGTGAAAAATGGATAAAGAACTTGTGGTACTTACGTACAATGCAGTATCACTCAGCAATGAAATCTATGTCATCAGGCCCGTAGCAGCATAATGAGTGGATTCAGGTACGATGATTCTAACTGAAATAAGTCACACAGAAAAAGAAACATCATAAGATATCAGTAATACACGGAATGTAAACTTGGCTACACAGGAACTGAATTCCAAAACAGAACAGGGTCTCAAATTTAGAAAACCAACTTATGCTTGCTTAAGGGGAAAGGTGAGTTGGGGTGCTGCATAAAACCAGAGATTGAAATGAGCACAGATAAAGTTCCTTAAGCGAAATATGGAATAGACAAGAGCTACTCCTTGCTCAACGAAATGGACTCAACACCCCATATTAAACGCGTAAGAATGTACCTGACTAGTAAGTATCTTAAAACCTATGGATTGCTATGTCTCCAAAAGAGAATCAAGCGTGTGTACAGGGGCATAAATGCAGCAGTGATAGGATTGGAGAGGTTCGGTGAGCAAATGAAGACCCTTTGAAGTCATACTGCATGGTACCCATACCAGGGCTTTCAACTACCCAGGTTTAAGGTATTCTTCCTTCAGCTAAAACATGCATGTGGAACCCAGAGTATGATCAACCGTGTGAACGGGAGACGTGTTCAACTAAGTCTCAGTTTTCCTCCCCTGGTACTCGGGTGCAACATTCCAGACGCTTTACTAAAACTCTCCCCACTTGGAGAGTCAGCGCCTTTAACCTCCTGTTTGGCCCAGTTTGCAATTTCTGTGGAAGATGAACAGGAATAGCGAGAACCAATGAGAGACTAGCTGGAGCTGTCTGGACGGACAAATTTAACTCTCATTTCCCAACAGGAAGAGGAAATAACCAAAGGCTCAGTGTGCCATGCCGGAACCAGATTAGGGCCTGAAGCCATCCTGCGGTGTTGCGGCCAGCTCACAAGAAAGCGAGTTGAAGAAAGGAGCTCAGGGGCACTGTAATTCACAAACCTGCAGAGTTATAAATGACAGCTATCGTCCAAAAATATGCTGAAGTAAGGCTTCCAAGAGGACTTGAAAGCGGGGCAGAATTGCAGGAAACCGATTTCAGCAGGTAGACTGGAATTGCTTTGAAAGCATAGGAAAAGAGGCAGAACGTCCACAATGATGCACTTTGCCAAAAAGGGCGTATGCGTTTTTTCCTGAATATATTCAGGAAAAAACGCATACGCCCTTTTTGGCCAACCAAGCAAGCTTGCAAAGGAAATCTGCACTACAATGAAGTCTCACTTCCCCCCGGTCAAAAGGGCCATCTGAAAAAAGTGTAAAATCCAGAAAGGCAGGACAGGCCATGGAGAACTGGGAGCCTTGTTATCCTGATGGGCGGGATGTAAATTGCCAACAGACACTCGGGAGAAGTGTATGGTGTTTCCTGAAACATCTAAAAAACAAAGCAACAAAGCCTAGGGCACTTCCACTTATGGTCCTATAGCTTAGGGAAATTAAAATCAAAAAGACACAGCCACCCCAAAGTTTGGGACGCCTCTGTTTACAAGAACCTCGTTTACTGTACAAGTTCAGTATCACAGAAAGTGAAAAATGGATAAAGAACTTGTGGTACTTACGTACAATGCAGTATCACTCAGCAATGAAATCTATGTCATCAGGCCCGTAGCAGCATAATGAGTGGATTCAGGTACGATGATTCTAACTGAAATAAGTCACACAGAAAAAGAAACATCCTAAGATATCACTAATACACGGAATGTAAACTTGGCTACACAGGAACTGAATTCCAAAACAGAACAGGGTCTCAAATTTAGAAAACCAACTTATGCTTGCTTAAGGGGTAAGGTGAGTTGGGGTGCTGCATATAACCAGAGATTGAAATGAGCACAGATAAAGTTCCTTAAGCCAAATATGGAATAGACAAGAGCTACTCCTTGCTCAATGAAATGGACTCAACACCCCGTATTAAACGCCTAAGAATGTACCTGACTAGTAAGTATCTTAAAACCTATGGATTGCTATGTCTCCGAAAGAGAATCAAGCATGTGTACAGGGGCATAAACGCAGCAGTGATAGGATTGGAGAGGTTCGGTGAGGAAATGAAGACCCTTTGAAGTCATATTCCATGGTACCCATTCCACGGGTTTCAACTACGCAGGTTTAAGGTATTCTTCCTTCAGCTAAAACATGCATGTGGAACCTAGAGTATGATCAACCATGTGATCGGGAGACGTGTTCAAATATGTCTCAGTTTTCGTACCCTGGTACTCGGGTGCCACATTCCAGACGCTTTACTAACACTCTCCCCACTTGGAGAGTCAGTCCCTTTAACCTCCTGTTTGGCCCAGTTTGCAATTTCTGCGGAAGATGCACAGGAATAGCGAGAACCAATGAGAGACTAGCTGGAGGTGTCTGGACGGGCAAATTTAACTCTCATTTCCCACCAGGAAGAGGAATTAACCAAAGGCTCAGCGTGCTGTGCCGGAACCAGATTAGGGCCTGAAGCCATCCTGCGGTGTTGTGGCCAGCTCACAAGAAAGCGAGTTGAAGAAAGGAGCTCAGGGGCACTGTAATTCACAAACCTGCAGAGTTATAAATGACAGCTATCGTCCAAAAATATACTGAAGTAAGGCTGCCAAGAGGACTTGAAAGCGGGGCAGAATTGCAGGAAACCGATTTCAGGAGGTAGACTGGAATTGCATTGAAAGCATAGGAAAAGAGGCAGAACGTCCACAATGATGCACTTGGCCAAAAAGGGCGTATGCGTTTTTTCCTGAATATATTCAGGAAAAAACGCATACGCCCTTTTTGGCCAACCAAGCAAGCTTGCAAAGGAAATCTGCACTACAATGAAGTCTCACTTCCCCCCGGTCAAAAGGGCCATCTGAAAAAAGTGTAAAATCCAGAAAGGCAGGACAGGCCATGGAGAACTGGGAGCCTTGTTATGCTGCTGGGCGGGATGTAAATTGCCAACAGACACTCGGGAGAAGTGTATGGTGTTTCCTGAAACATCTAAAAAACAAAGCAACAGAGCCTAGGGCACTTCCACTTATGGTCCTATAGCTTAGGGAAATTAAAATCAAAAAGACACAGCCACCCAAAAGTTTGGGACGTCTCTGTTTACAAGAACCTCATTTACCGTACAAGTTCAGTATCACAGAAAGTGAAAAATGGATAAAGAACTTGTGGTACTTACGTACAATGCAGTATCACTCAGCAATGAAATCTATGTCATCAGGCCCGTAGCAGCATAATGAGTGGATTCAGGTACGGTGATTCTAACTGAAATAAGTCACACAGAAAAAGAAACATCATAAGATATCAGTAATACACGGAATGTAAACTTGGCTACACAGGAACTGAATTCCAAAACAGAACAGGGTCTCAAATTTAGAAAACCAACTTATGCTTGCTTAAGGGGAAAGGTGAGTTGGGGTGCTGCATAAAACCAGAGATTGAAATGAGCACAGATAAAGTTCCTTAAGCCAAATATGGAATAGACAAGAGCTGCTCCTTGCTCAAAGAAATGGACTCAACACCCCATATTAAACACGTAAGAATGTACCTGACTAGTAAGTATCTTAAAACCTATGGATTGCTATGTCTCCAAAAGAGAATCAAGCGTGTGTACAGGGGCATAAATGCAGCAGTGATAGGATTGGAGAGGTTCGGTGAGCAAATGAAGACCCTTTGAAGTCATACTGCATGGTACCCATACCAGGGCTTTCAACTACCCAGGTTTAAGGTATTCTTCCTTCAGCTAAAACATGCATGTGGAACCCAGAGTATGATCAACCGTGTGAACGGGAGACGTGTTCAACTAAGTCTCAGTTTTCCTCCCCTGGTACTCGGGTGCAACATTCCAGACGCTTTACTAAAACTCTCCCCACTTGGAGAGTCAGCGCCTTTAACCTCCTGTTTGGCCCAGTTTGCAATTTCTGTGGAAGATGAACAGGAATAGCGAGAACCAATGAGAGACTAGCTGGAGCTGTCTGGACGGACAAATTTAACTCTCATTTCCCAACAGGAAGAGGAAATAACCAAAGGCTCAGTGTGCCATGCCGGAACCAGATTAGGGCCTGAAGCCATCCTGCGGTGTTGCGGCCAGCTCACAAGAAAGCGAGTTGAAGAAAGGAGCTCAGGGGCACTGTAATTCACAAACCTGCAGAGTTATAAATGACAGCTATCGTCCAAAAATATGCTGAAGTAAGGCTTCCAAGAGGACTTGAAAGCGGGGCAGAATTGCAGGAAACCGATTTCAGCAGGTAGACTGGAATTGCTTTGAAAGCATAGGAAAAGAGGCAGAACGTCCACAATGATGCACTTGGCCAAAAAGGGCGTATGCGTTTTTTCCTGAATATATTCAGGAAAAAACGCATACGCCCTTTTTGGCCAACCAAGCAAGCTTGCAAAGGAAATCTGCACTACAATGAAGTCTCACTTCCCCCCGGTCAAAAGGGCCATCTGAAAAAAGTGTAAAATCCAGAAAGGCAGGACAGGCCATGGAGAACTGGGAGCCTTGTTATGCTGATGGGCGGGATGTAAATTGCCAACAGACACTCGGGAGAAGTGTATGGTGTTTCCTGAAACATCTAAAAAACAAAGCAACAGAGCCTAGGGCACTTCCACTTATGGTCCTATAGCTTAGGGAAATTAAAATCAAACAGACACAGCCACCCCAAAGTTTGGGACGTCTCTGTTAACAAGAACCTCATTTACGGTACAAGTTCAATATCGCAGAAAGTGAAAAATGGATAAAGAGGTTGTGGTACTTACGTACAATGCAATATCACTCAGCAATGAAATCTATGTCATCAGGCCCGTAGCAGCATAATGAGTGGATTCAGGTACGATGATTCTAACTGAAATAAGTCACACAGAAAAAGAAACATCCTAAGATATCACTAATACACGGAATGTAAACTTGGCTACACAGGAACTGAATTCCAAAACAGAACAGGGTCTCAAATTTAGAAAACCAACTTATGCTTGCTTAAGGGGTAAGGTGAGTTGGGGTGCTGCATATAACCAGAGATTGAAATGAGCACAGATAAAGTTCCTTAAGCCAAATATGGAATAGACAAGAGCTACTCCTTGCTCAATGAAATGGACTCAACACCCCGTATTAAACGCCTAAGAATGTACCTGACTAGTAAGTATCTTAAAACCTATGGATTGCTATGTCTCCGAAAGAGAATCAAGCATGTGTACAGGGGCATAAACGCAGCAGTGATAGGATTGGAGAGGTTCGGTGAGGAAATGAAGACCCTTTGAAGTCATATTCCATGGTACCCATTCCACGGGTTTCAACTACGCAGGTTTAAGGTATTCTTCCTTCAGCTAAAACATGCATGTGGAACCTAGAGTATGATCAACCATGTGATCGGGAGACGTGTTCAAATATGTCTCAGTTTTCGTACCCTGGTACTCGGGTGCCACATTCCAGACGCTTTACTAACACTCTCCCCACTTGGAGAGTCAGTCCCTTTAACCTCCTGTTTGGCCCAGTTTGCAATTTCTGCGGAAGATGCACAGGAATAGCGAGAACCAATGAGAGACTAGCTGGAGGTGTCTGGACGGGCAAATTTAACTCTCATTTCCCACCAGGAAGAGGAATTAACCAAAGGCTCAGCGTGCTGTGCCGGAACCAGATTAGGGCCTGAAGCCATCCTGCGGTGTTGCGGCCAGCTCACAAGAAAGCGAGTTGAAGAAAGGAGCTCAGGGGCACTGTAATTCACAAACCTGCAGAGTTATAAATGACAGCTATCGTCCAAAAATATACTGAAGTAAGGCTGCCAAGAGGACTTGAAAGCGGGGCAGAATTGCAGGAAACCGATTTCAGGAGGTAGACTGGAATTGCATTGAAAGCATAGGAAAAGAGGCAGAACGTCCACAATGATGCACTTGGCCAAAAAGGGCGTATGCGTTTTTTCCTGAATATATTCAGGAAAAAACGCATACGCCCTTTTTGGCCAACCAAGCAAGCTTGCAAAGGAAATCTGCACTACAATGAAGTCTCACTTCCCCCCGGTCAAAAGGGCCATCTGAAAAAAGTGTAAAATCCAGAAAGGCAGGACAGGCCATGGAGAACTGGGAGCCTTGTTATGCTGCTGGGCGGGATGTAAATTGCCAACAGACACTCGGGAGAAGTGTATGGTGTTTCCTGAAACATCTAAAAAACAAAGCAACAGAGCCTAGGGCACTTCCACTTATGGTCCTATAGCTTAGGGAAATTAAAATCAAAAAGACACAGCCACCCCAAAGTTTGGGACGTCTCTGTTTACAAGAACCTCATTTACCGTACAAGTTCAGTATCACAGAAAGTGAAAAATGGATAAAGAACTTGTGGTACTTACGTACAATGCAGTATCACTCAGCAATGAAATCTATGTCATCAGGCCCGTAGCAGCATAATGAGTGGATTCAGGTACGGTGATTCTAACTGAAATAAGTCACACAGAAAAAGAAACATCATAAGATATCAGTAATACACGGAATGTAAACTTGGCTACACAGGAACTGAATTCCAAAACAGAACAGGGTCTCAAATTTAGAAAACCAACTTATGCTTGCTTAAGGGGAAAGGTGAGTTGGGGTGCTGCATAAAACCAGAGATTGAAATGAGCACAGATAAAGTTCCTTAAGCCAAATATGGAATAGACAAGAGCTACTCCTTGCTGAACGAAATGGACTCAACACCCCATATTAAACGCGTAAGAATGTACCTGACTAGTAAGTATCTTAAAACCTATGCATTGCTATGTCTCCAAAAGAGAATCAAGCGTGTGTACAGGGTCATAAACGCAGCAGTGATAGGATTGGAGAGGTTCGGTGAGCAAATGAAGACCCTTTGAAGTGATACTGCATGGTACCCATACCAGGGCTTTCAACTACCCAGGTTTAAGGTATTCTTCCTTCAGCTAAAACATGCATGTGGAACCCAGAGTATGATCAACCGTGTGAACGGGAGACGTGTTCAAATAAGTCTCAGTTTTCCTCCCCTGGTACTCGGGTGCAACATTCCAGACGCTTTACTAAAACTCTCCCCACTTGGAGAGTCAGCGCCTTTAACCTCCTGTTTGGCCCAGTTTGCAATTTCTGTGGAAGATGAACAGGAATAGCGAGAACCAATGAGAGACTAGCTGGGGGTGTCTGGACGGACAAATTTAACTCTCATTTCCCAACAGGAAGAGGAAATAACCAAAGGCTCAGTGTGCCATGCCGGAACCAGATTAGGGCCTGAAGCCATCCTGCGGTGTTGCGGCCAGCTCACAAGAAAGCGAGTTGAAGAAAGGAGCTCAGGGGCACTGTAATTCACAAACCTGCAGAGTTATAAATGACAGCTATCGTCCAAAAATATGCTGAAGTAAGGCTTCCAAGAGGACTTGAAAGCGGGGCAGAATTGCAGGAAACCGATTTCAGGAGGTAGACTGGAATTGCATTGAAAGCATAGGAAAAGAGGCAGAACGTCCACAATGATGCACTTGGCCAAAAAGGGCGTATGCGTTTTTTCCTGAATATATTCAGGAAAAAACGCATACGCCCTTTTTGGCCAACCAAGCAAGCTTGCAAAGGAAATCTGCACTACAATGAAGTCTCACTTCCCCCCGGTCAAAAGGGCCATCTGAAAAAAGTGTAAAATCCAGAAAGGCAGGACAGGCCATGGAGAACTGGGAGCCTTGTTATGCTGATGGGCGGGATGTAAATTGCCAACAGACACTCCGGAGAAGTATATGGTGTTTCCTGAAACATCTAAAAAACAAAGCAACAGAGCCTAGGGCACTTCCACTTATGGTCCTATAGCTTAGGGAAATTAAAATCAAAAAGACACAGCCACCCCAAAGTTTGGGATGCCTCTGTTTACAAGAACCTCATTTACCGTACAAGTTCAGTATCACAGAAAGTGAAAAATGGATAAAGAACTTGTGGTACTTACGTACAATGCAGTATCACTCAGCAATGAAATCTATGTCATCAGGCCCGTAGCAGCATAATGAGTGGATTCAGGTACGATGATTCTAACTGAAATAAGTCACACAGAAAAAGAAACATCATAAGATATCAGTAATACACGGAATGTAAACTTGGCTACACAGGAACTGAATTCCAAAACAGAACAGGGTCTCAAATTTAGAAAACCAACTTATGCTTGCTTAAGGGGAAAGGTGAGTTGGGGTGCTGCATATAACCAGAGATTGAAATGAGCACAGATAAAGTTCCTTAAGCCAAATATGGAATAGACAAGAGCTACTCCTTGCTCAATGAAATGGACTCAACACCCCGTATTAAACGCCTAAGAATGTACCTGACTAGTAAGTATCTTAAAACCTATGGATTGCTATGTCTCCGAAAGAGAATCAAGCATGTGTACAGGGGCATAAACGCAGCAGTGATAGGATTGGAGAGGTTCGGTGAGGAAATGAAGACCCTTTGAAGTCATATTCCATGGTACCCATTCCACGGGTTTCAACTACGCAGGTTTAAGGTATTCTTCCTTCAGCTAAAACATGCATGTGGAACCTAGAGTATGATCAACCATGTGATCGGGAGACGTGTTCAAATATGTCTCAGTTTTCGTACCCTGGTACTCGGGTGCCACATTCCAGACGCTTTACTAACACTCTCCCCACTTGGAGAGTCAGTCCCTTTAACCTCCTGTTTGGCCCAGTTTGCAATTTCTGCGGAAGATGCACAGGAATAGCGAGAACCAATGAGAGACTAGCTGGAGGTGTCTGGACGGGCAAATTTAACTCTCATTTCCCACCAGGAAGAGGAATTAACCAAAGGCTCAGCGTGCTGTGCCGGAACCAGATTAGGGCCTGAAGCCATCCTGCGGTGTTGCGGCCAGCTCACAAGAAAGCGAGTTGAAGAAAGGAGCTCAGGGGCACTGTAATTCACAAACCTGCAGAGTTATAAATGACAGCTATCGTCCAAAAATATACTGAAGTAAGGCTGCCAAGAGGACTTGAAAGCGGGGCAGAATTGCAGGAAACCGATTTCAGGAGGTAGACTGGAATTGCATTGAAAGCATAGGAAAAGAGGCAGAACGTCCACAATGATGCACTTGGCCAAAAAGGGCGTATGCGTTTTTTCCTGAATATATTCAGGAAAAAACGCATACGCCCTTTTTGGCCAACCAAGCAAGCTTGCAAAGGAAATCTGCACTACAATGAAGTCTCACTTCCCCCCGGTCAAAAGGGCCATCTGAAAAAAGTGTAAAATCCAGAAAGGCAGGACAGGCCATGGAGAACTGGGAGCCTTGTTATGCTGATGGGCGGGATGTAAATTGCCAACAGACACTCGGGAGAAGTGTATGGTGTTTCCTGAAACATCTAAAAAACAAAGCAACAGAGCCTAGGGCACTTCCACTTATGGTCCTATAGCTTAGGGAAATTAAAATCAAAAAGACACAGCCACCCCAAAGTTTGGGATGCCTCTGTTTACAAGAACCTCATTTACCGTACAAGTTCAGTATCACAGAAAGTGAAAAATGGATAAAGAACTTGTGGTACTTACGTACAATGCAGTATCACTCAGCAATGAAATCTATGTCATCAGGCCCGTAGCAGCATAATGAGTGGATTCAGGTACGATGATTCTAACTGAAATAAGTCACACAGAAAAAGAAACATCATAAGATATCAGTAATACACGGAATGTAAACTTGGCTACACAGGAACTGAATTCCAAAACAGAACAGGGTCTCAAATTTAGAAAACCAACTTATGCTTGCTTAAGGGGAAAGGTGAGTTAGGGTGCTGCATAAAACCAGAGATTGAAATGAGCACAGATAAAGTTCCTTAAGCCAAATATGGAATAGACAAGAGCTGCTCCTTGCTCAACGAAATGGACTCAACAACCCATATTAAACACGTAAGAATGTACCTGACTAGTAAGTATCTTAAAACCTATGGATTGCTATGTCTCCAAAAGAGAATCAAGCGTGTGTACAGGGGCATAAATGCAGCAGTGATAGGATTGGAGAGGTTCGGTGAGCAAATGAAGACCCTTTGAAGTCATACTGCATGGTACCCATACCAGGGCTTTCAACTACCCAGGTTTAAGGTATTCTTCCTTCAGCTAAAACATGCATGTGGAACCCAGAGTATGATCAACCGTGTGAACGGGAGACGTGTTCAACTAAGTCTCAGTTTTCTTCCCCTGGTACTCGGGTGCAACATTCCAGACGCTTTACTAAAACTCTCCCCACTTGGAGAGTCAGCGCCTTTAACCTCCTGTTTGGCCCAGTTTGCAATTTCTGTGGAAGATGAACAGGAATAGCGAGAACCAATGAGAGACTAGCTGGAGCTGTCTGGACGGACAAATTTAACTCTCATTTCCCAACAGGAAGAGGAAATAACCAAAGGCTCAGTGTGCCATGCCGGAACCAGATTAGGGCCTGAAGCCATCCTGCGGTGTTGCGGCCAGCTCACAAGAAAGCGAGTTGAAGAAAGGAGCTCAGGGGCACTGTAATTCACAAACCTGCAGAGTTATAAATGACAGCTATCGTCCAAAAATATGCTGAAGTAAGGCTTCCAAGAGGACTTGAAAGCGGGGCAGAATTGCAGGAAACCGATTTCAGCAGGTAGACTGGAATTGCTTTGAAAGCATAGGAAAAGAGGCAGAACGTCCACAATGATGCACTTGGCCAAAAAGGGCGTATGCGTTTTTTCCTGAATATATTCAGGAAAAAACGCATACGCCCTTTTTGGCCAACCAAGCAAGCTTGCAAAGGAAATCTGCACTACAATGAAGTCTCACTTCCCCCCGGTCAAAAGGGCCATCTGAAAAAAGTGTAAAATCCAGAAAGGCAGGACAGGCCATGGAGAACTGGGAGCCTTGTTATCCTGATGGGCGGGATGTAAATTGCCAACAGACACTCGGGAGAAGTGTATGGTGTTTCCTGAAACATCTAAAAAACAAAGCAACAAAGCCTAGGGCACTTCCACTTATGGTCCTATAGCTTAGGGAAATTAAAATCAAAAAGACACAGCCACCCCAAAGTTTGGGACACCTCTGTTTACAAGAACCTCGTTTACCGTACAAGTTCAGTATCACAGAAAGTGAAAAATGGATAAAGAACTTGTGGTACTTACGTACAATGCAGTATCACTCAGCAATGAAATCTATGTCATCAGGCCCGTAGCAGCATAATGAGTGGATTCAGGTACGATGATTCTAACTGAAATAAGTCACACAGAAAAAGAAACATCATAAGATATCACTAATACACGGAATGTAAACTTGGCTACACAGGAACTGAATTCCAAAACAGAACAGGGTCTCAAATTTAGAAAACCAACTTATGCTTGCTTAAGGGGTAAGGTGAGTTGGGGTGCTGCATATAACCAGAGATTGAAATGAGCACAGATAAAGTTCCTTAAGCCAAATATGGAATAGACAAGAGCTACTCCTTGCTCAATGAAATGGACTCAACACCCCGTATTAAACGCCTAAGAATGTACCTGACTAGTAAGTATCTTAAAACATATGGATTGCTATGTCTCCGAAAGAGAATCAAGCATGTGTACAGGGGCATAAACGCAGCAGTGATAGGATTGGAGAGGTTCGGTGAGGAAATGAAGACCCTTTGAAGTCATATTCCATGGTACCCATTCCACGGGTTTCAACTACGCAGGTTTAAGGTATTCTTCCTTCAGCTAAAACATGCATGTGGAACCTAGAGTATGATCAACCATGTGATCGGGAGACGTGTTCAAATATGTCTCAGTTTTCGTACCCTGGTACTCGGGTGCCACATTCCAGACGCTTTACTAACACTCTCCCCACTTGGAGAGTCAGTCCCTTTAACCTCCTGTTTGGCCCAGTTTGCAATTTCTGCGGAAGATGCACAGGAATAGCGAGAACCAATGAGAGACTAGCTGGAGGTGTCTGGACGGGCAAATTTAACTCTCATTTCCCACCAGGAAGAGGAATTAACCAAAGGCTCAGCGTGCTGTGCCGGAACCAGATTACGGCCTGAAGCCATCCTGCGGTGTTGCGGCCAGCTCACAAGAAAGCGAGTTGAAGAAAGGAGCTCAGGGGCACTGTAATTCACAAACCTGCAGAGTTATAAATGACAGCTATCGTCCAAAAATATACTGAAGTAAGGCTGCCAAGAGGACTTGAAAGCGGGGCAGAATTGCAGGAAACCGATTTCAGGAGGTAGACTGGAATTGCATTGAAAGCATAGGAAAAGAGGCAGAACGTACACAATGATGCACTTGGCCAAAAAGGGCGTATGCGTTTTTTCCTGAATATATTCAGGAAAAAACGCATACGCCCTTTTTGGCCAACCAAGCAAGCTTGCAAAGGAAATCTGCACTACAATGAAGTCTCACTTCCCCCCGGTCAAAAGGGCCATCTGAAAAAAGTGTAAAATCCAGAAAGGCAGGACAGGCCATGGAGAACTGGGAGCCTTGTTATGCTGCTGGGCGGGATGTAAATTGCCAACAGACACTCGGGAGAAGTGTATGGTGTTTCCTGAAACATCTAAAAAACAAAGCAACAGAGCCTAGGGCACTTCCACTTATGGTCCTATAGCTTAGGGAAATTAAAATCAAAAAGACACAGCCACCCCAAAGTTTGGGACGTCTCTGTTTACAAGAACCTCATTTACCGTACAAGTTCAGTATCACAGAAAGTGAAAAATGGATAAAGAACTTGTGGTACTTACGTACAATGCAGTATCACTCAGCAATGAAATCTATGTCATCAGGCCCGTAGCAGCATAATGAGTGGATTCAGGTACGGTGATTCTAACTGAAATAAGTCACACAGAAAAAGAAACATCATAAGATATCAGTAATACACGGAATGTAAACTTGGCTACACAGGAACTGAATTCCAAAACAGAACAGGGTCTCAAATTTAGAAAACCAACTTATGCTTGCTTAAGGGGAAAGGTGAGTTGGGGTGCTGCATAAAACCAGAGATTGAAATGAGCACAGATAAAGTTCCTTAAGCCAAATATGGAATAGACAAGAGCTACTCCTTGCTCAACGAAATGGACTCAACACCCCATATTAAACGCGTAACAATGTACCTGACTAGTAAGTATCTTAAAACCTATGGATTGCTATGTCTCCAAAAGAGAATCAAGCGTGTGTACAGGGGCATAAACGCAGCAGTGATAGGATTGGAGAGGTTCGGTGAGCAAATGAAGACCCTTTGAAGTGATACTGCATGGTACCCATACCAGGGCTTTCAACTACCCAGGTTTAAGGTATTCTTCCTTCAGCTAAAACATGCATGTGGAACCCAGAGTATGATCAACCGTGTGAACGGGAGACGTGTTCAAATAAGTCTCAGTTTTCCTCCCCTGGTACTCGGGTGCAACATTCCAGACGCTTTACTAAAACTCTCCCCACTGGAGAGTCAGCGCCTTTAACCTCCTGTTTGGCCCAGTTTGCAATTTCTGTGGAAGATGAACAGGAATAGCGAGAACCAATGAGAGACTAGCTGGGGGTGTCTGGACGGACAAATTTAACTCTCATTTCCCAAAAGGAAGAGGAAATAACCAAAGGCTCAGTGTGCCATGCCGGAACCAGATTAGGGCCTGAAGCCATCCTGCGGTGTTGCGGCCAGCTCACAAGAAAGCGAGTTGAAGAAAGGAGCTCAGGGGCACTGTAATTCACAAACCTGCAGAGTTATAAATGACAGCTATCGTCCTAAAATATACTGAAGTAAGGCTTCCAAGAGGACTTGAAAGCGGGGCAGAATTGCAGGAAACCGATTTCAGGAGGTAGACTGGAATTGCATTGAAAGCATAGGAAAAGAGGCAGAACGTCCACAATGATGCACTTGGCCAAAAAGGGCGTATGCGTTTTTTCCTGAATATATTCAGGAAAAAACGCATACGCCCTTTTTGGCCAACCAATCAAGCTTGCAAAGGAAATCTGCACTACAATGAAGTCTCACTTCCCCCCGGTCAAAAGGGCCATCTGAAAAAAGTGTAAAATCCAGAAAGGCAGGACAGGCCATGGAGAACTGGGAGCCTTGTTATGCTGCTGGGCGGGATGTAAATTGCCAACAGACACTCGGGAGAAGTGTATGGTGTTTCCTGAAACATCTAAAAAACAAAGCAACAGAGCCTAGGGCACTTCCACTTATGGTCCTATAGCTTAGGGAAATTAAAATCAAAAAGACACAGCCACCCCAAAGTTTGGGATGCCTCTGTTTACAAGAACCTCATTTACCGTACAAGTTCAGTATCACAGAAAGTGAAAAATGGATAAAGAACTTGTGGTACTTACGTACAATGCAGTATCACTCAGCAATGAAATCTATGTCATCAGGCCCGTAGCAGCATAATGAGTGGATTCAGGTACGATGATTCTAACTGAAATAAGTCACACAGAAAAAGAAACATCATAAGATATCAGTAATACACGGAATGTATACTTGGCTACACAGGAACTGAATTCCAAAACAGAACAGGGTCTCAAATTTAGAAAACCAACTTATGCTTGCTTAAGGGGAAAGGTGAGTTGGGGTGCTGCATAAAACCAGAGATTGAAATGAGCACAGATAAAGTTCCTTAAGCCAAATATGGAATAGACAAGAGCTACTCCTTGCTCAACGAAATGGACTCAACACCCCATATTAAACGCGTAAGAATGTACCTGACTAGTAAGTATCTTAAAACCTATGGATTGCTATGTCTCCAAAAGAGAATCAAGCGTGTGTACAGGGGCATAAACGCAGCAGTGATAGGATTGGAGAGGTTCGGTGAGCAAATGAAGACCCTTTGAAGTCATACTGCATGGTACCCATACCAGGGCTTTCAACTACCCAGGTTTAAGGTATTCTTCCTTCAGCTAAAACATGCATGTGGAACCCAGAGTATGATCAACCGTGTGAACGGGAGACGTGTTCAAATAAGTCTCAGTTTTCCTCCCCTGGTACTCGGGTGCAACATTCCAGACGCTTTACTAAAACTCTCCCCACTTGGAGAGTCAGCGCCTTTAACCTCCTGTTTGGCCCAGTTTGCAATTTCTGTGGAAGATGAACAGGAATAGCGAGAACCAATGAGTGACTAGCTGGAGGTGCCTGGACGGGCAAATTTAACTCTCATTTCCCACCAGGAAGAGGAATTAACCAAAGGCTCAGCGTGCTGTGCCGGAACCAGATTAGGGCCTGAAGCCATCCTGCGGTGTTGCGGCCAGCTCACAAGAAAGCGAGTTGAAGAAAGGAGCTCAGGGGCACTGTAATTCACAAACCTGCAGAGTTATAAATGACAGCTATTGTCCAAAAATATACTGAAGTAAGGCTGCCAAGAGGACTTGAAAGCGGGGCAGAATTGCAGGAAACCGATTTCAGGAGGTAGACTGGAATTGCATTGAAAGCATAGGAAAAGAGGCAGAACGTCCACAATGATGCACTTGGCCAAAAAGGGCGTATGCGTTTTTTCCTGAATATATTCAGGAAAAAACGCATACGCCCTTTTTGGCCAACCAAGCAAGCTTGCAAAGGAAATCTGCACTACAATGAAGTCTCACTTCCCCCCGGTCAAAAGGGCCATTTGAAAAAAGTGTAAAATCCAGAAAGGCAGGACAGGCCATGGAGAACTGTGAGCCTTGTTATGCTGATGGGCGGGATGTAAATTGCCAACAGACACTCGGGAGAAGTGTATGGTGTTTCCTGAAACATCTAAAAAACAAAGCAACAGAGCCTAGGGCACTTCCACTTATGGTCCTATAGATTAGGGAAATTAAAATCAAAAAGACACAGCCACCCCAAAGTTTGGGACGCCTCTGTTTACAAGAACCTCGTTTACTGTACAAGTTCAGTATCACAGAAAGTGAAAAATGGATAAAGAACTTGTGGTACTTACGTACAATGCAGTATCACTCAGCAATGAAATCTATGTCATCAGGCCCGTAGCAGCATAATGAGTGGATTCAGGTACGATGATTCTAACTGAAATAAGTCACACAGAAAAAGAAACATCATAAGATATCAGTAATACACGGAATGTAAACTTGGCTACACAGGAACTGAATTCCAAAACAGAACAGGGTCTCAAATTTAGAAAACCAACTTATGCTTGCTTAAGGGGAAAGGTGAGTTGGGGTGCTGCATAAAACCAGAGATTGAAATGAGCACAGATAAAGTTCCTTAAGCCAAATATGGAATAGACAAGAGCTACTCCTTGCTCAACGAAATGGACTCAACACCCCATATTAAACGCGTAAGAATGTACCTGACTAGTAAGTATCTTAAAACCTATGGATTGCTATGTCTCCAAAAGAGAATCAAGCGTGTGTACAGGGGCATAAACGCAGCAGTGATAGGATTGGAGAGGTTCGGTGAGCAAATGAAGACCCTTTGAAGTCATACTGCATGGTACCCATACCAGGGCTTTCAACTACCCAGGTTTAAGGTATTCTTCCTTCAGCTAAAACATGCATGTGGAACCCAGAGTATGATCAACCGTGTGAACGGGAGACGTTTTCAAATAAGTCTCAGTTTTCCTCCCCTGGTACTCGGGTGCAACATTCCAGACGCTTTACTAAAACTCTCCCCACTTGGAGAGTCAGCGCCTTTAACCTCCTGTTTGGCCCAGTTTGCAATTTCTGTGGAAGATGAACAGGAATAGCGAGAACCAATGAGAGACTAGCTGGAGCTGTCTGGACGGACAAATTTAACTCTCATTTCCCAACAGGAAGAGGAAATAACCAAAGGCTCAGTGTGCCATGCCGGAACCAGATTAGGGCCTGAAGCCATCCTGCGGTGTTGCGGCCAGCTCACAAGAAAGCGAGTTGAAGAAAGGAGCTCAGGGGCACTGTAATTCACAAACCTGCAGAGTTATAAATGACAGCTATCGTCCAAAAATATACTGAAGTAAGGCTTCCAAGAGGACTTGAAAGCGGGGCAGAATTGCAGGAAACCGATTTCAGGAGGTAGACTGGAATTGCATTGAAAGCATAGGAAAAGAGGCAGAACGTCCACAATGATGCACTTGGCCAAAAAGGGCGTATGCGTTTTTTCCTGAATATATTCAGGAAAAAACGCATACGCCCTTTTTGGCCAACCAAGCAAGCTTGCAAAGGAAATCTGCACTACAATGAAGTCTCACTTCCCCCCGGTCAAAAGGGCCATCTGAAAAAAGTGTAAAATCCAGAAAGGCAGGACAGGCCATGGAGAACTGGGAGCCTTGTTATGCTGATGGGCGGGATGTAAATTGCCAACAGACACTCGGGAGAAGTGTATGGTGTTTCCTGAAACATCTAAAAAACAAAGCAACAGAGCCTAGGGCACTTCCACTTATGGTCCTATAGCTTAGGGAAATTAAAATCAAAAAGACACAGCCACCCCAAAGTTTGGGATGCCTCTGTTTACAAGAACCTCATTTACCGTACAAGTTCAGTATCACAGAAAGTGAAAAATGGATAAAGAACTTGTGGTACTTACGTACAATGCAGTATCACTCAGCAATGAAATCTATGTCATCAGGCCCGTAGCAGCATAATGAGTGGATTCAGGTACGATGATTCTAACTGAAATAAGTCACACAGAAAAAGAAACATCATAAGATATCACTAATACACGGAATGTAAACTTGGCTACACAGGAACTGAATTCCAAAACAGAACAGGGTCTCAAATTTAGAAAACCAACTTATGCTTGCTTAAGGGGAAAGGTGAGTTGGGGTGCTGCATATAACCAGAGATTGAAATGAGCACAGATAAAGTTCCTTAAGCCAAATATGGAATAGACAAGAGCTACTCCTTGCTCAATGAAATGGACTCAACACCCCGTATTAAACGCCTAAGAATGTACCTGACTAGTAAGTATCTTAAAACCTATGGATTGCTATGTCTCCAAAAGAGAATCAAGCATGTGTACAGGGGCATAAACGCAGCAGTGATAGGATTGGAGAGGTTCGGTGAGGAAATGAAGACCCTTTGAAGTCATATTCCATGGTACCCATTCCACGGGTTTCAACTACGCAGGTTTAAGGTATTCTTCCTTCAGCTAAAACATGCATGTGGAACCTAGAGTATGATCAACCATGTGATCGGGAGACGTGTTCAAATATGTCTCAGTTTTCGTACCCTGGTACTCGGGTGCCACATTCCAGACGCTTTACTAAAACTCTCCCGACTTGGAGAGTCAGTCCCTTTAACCTCCTGTTTGGCCCAGTTTGCAATTTCTGCGGAAGATGCACAGGAATAGCGAGAACCAATGAGTGACTAGCTGGAGGTGCCTGGACGGGCAAATTTAACTCTCATTTCCCACCAGGAAGAGGAATTAACCAAAGGCTCAGCGTGCTGTGCCGGAACCAGATTAGGGCCTGAAGCCATCCTGCGGTGTTGCGGCCAGCTCACAAGAAAGCGAGTTGAAGAAAGGAGCTCAGGGGCGCTGTAATTCACAAACCTGCAGAGTTATAAATGACAGCTATCGTCCAAAAATATACTGAAGTAAGGCTGCCAAGAGGACTTGAAAGCGGGGCAGAATTGCAGGAAACCGATTTCAGGAGGTAGACTGGAATTGCATTGAAAGCATAGGAAAAGAGGCAGAACGTCCACAATGATGCACTTGGCCAAAAAGGGCGTATGCGTTTTTTCCTGAATATATTCAGGAAAAAACGCATACGCCCTTTTTGGCCAACCAAGCAAGCTTGCAAAGGAAATCTGCACTACAATGAAGTCTCACTTCCCCCCGGTCAAAAGGGCCATCTGAAAAAAGTGTAAAATCCAGAAAGGCAGGACAGGCCATGGAGAACTGGGAGCCTTGTTATGCTGATGGGCGGGATGTAAATTGCCAACAGACACTCGGGAGAAGTGTATGGTGTTTCCTGAAACATCTAAAAAACAAAGCAACAGAGCCTAGGGCACTTCCACTTATGGTCCTATAGCTTAGGGAAATTAAAATCAAAAAGACACAGCCACCCCAAAGTTTGGGACGCCTCTGTTTACAAGAACCTCGTTTACTGTACAAGTTCAGTATCACAGAAAGTGAAAAATGGATAAAGAACTTGTGGTACTTACGTACAATGCAGTATCACTCAGCAATGAAATCTATGTCATCAGGCCCGTAGCAGCATAATGAGTGGATTCAGGTACGATGATTCTAACTGAAATAAGTCACACAGAAAAAGAAACATCATAAGATATCAGTAATACACGGAATGTAAACTTGGCTACACAGGAACTGAATTCCAAAACAGAACAGGGTCTCAAATTTAGAAAACCAACTTATGCTTGCTTAAGGGGAAAGGTGAGTTGGGGTGCTGCATAAAACCAGAGATTGAAATGAGCACAGATAAAGTTCCTTAAGCCAAATATGGAATAGACAAGAGCTACACCTTGCTGAACGAAATGGACTCAAGACCCCATATTAAACGCCTAAGAATGTACCTGACTAGTAAGTATCTTAAAACCTATGGATTGCTATGTCTCCAAAAGAGATTCAAGCGTGTGTACAGGGGCATAAACGCAGCAGTGATAGGATTGGAGAGGTTCGGTGAGCAAATGAAGAACCTTTGAAGTCATACTGCATGGTACCCATACCAGGGGTTTCAACTACCCAGGTTTAAGGTATTCTTCCTTCAGCTAAAACATGCATGTGGAACCCAGAGTATGATCAACCGTGTGAATGGGAGACGTGTTCAAATAAGTCTCAGTTTTCCTCCCCTGGTACTCGGGTGCAACATTCCAGACGCTTTACTAAAACTCTCCCCACTTGGAGAGTCAGCGCCTTTAACCTCCTGTTTGGCCCAGTTTGCAATTTCTGTGGAAGATGAACAGGAATAGCGAGAACCAATGAGAGACTAGCTGGAGGTGCCTGGACGGGCAAATTTAACTCTCATTTCCCACCAGGAAGAGGAATTAACCAAAGGCTCAGCGTGCTGTGCCGGAACCAGATTAGGGCCTGAAGCCATCCTGCGGTGTTGCGGCCAGCTCACAAGAAAGCGAGTTGAAGAAAGGAGCTCAGGGGCACTGTAATTCACAAACCTGCAGAGTTATAAATGACAGCTATCGTCCAAAAATATACTGAAGTAAGGCTGCCAAGAGGACTTGAAAGCGGGGCAGAATTGCAGGAAACCGATTTCAGCAGGTAGACTGGAATTGCATTGAAAGCATAGGAAAAGAGGCAGAACGTCCACAATGATGCACTTGGCCAAAAAGGGCGTATGCGTTTTTTCCTGAATATATTCAGGAAAAAACGCATACGCCCTTTTTGGCCAACCAAGCAAGCTTGCAAAGGAAATCTGCACTACAATGAAGTCTCACTTCCCCCCAGTCAAAAGGGCCATCTGAAAAAAGTGTAAAATCCAGAAAGGCAGGACAGGCCATGGAGAACTGGGAGCCTTGTTATGCTGATGGGCGGGATGTAAATTGCCAACAGACACTCGGGAGAAGTGTATGGTGTTTCCTGAAACATCTAAAAAACAAAGCAACAGAGCCTAGGGCACTTCCACTTATGGTCCTATAGCTTAGGGAAATTAAAATCAAAAAGACACAGCCACCCCAAAGTTTGGGATGCCTCTGTTTACAAGAACCTCGTTTACTGTACAAGTTCAGTATCACAGAAAGTGAAAAATGGATAAAGAACTTGTGGTACTTACGTACAATGTAGTATCACTCAGCAATGAAATCTATGTCATCAGGCCCGTAGCAGCATAATGAGTGGATTCAGGTACGATGATTCTAACTGAAATAAGTCACACAGAAAAAGAAACATCATAAGATATCAGTAATACACGGAATGTAAACTTGGCTACACAGGAACTGAATTCCAAAACAGAACAGGGTCTCAAATTTAGAAAACCAACTTATGCTTGCTTAAGGGGAAAGGTGAGTTGGGGTGCTGCATAAAACCAGAGATTGAAATGAGCACAGATAAAGTTCCTTAAGCCAAATATGGAATAGACAAGAGCTACACCTTGCTCAACGAAATGGACTCAAGACCCCATATTAAACGCCTAAGAATGTACCTGACTAGTAAGTATCTTAAAACCTATGGATTGCTATGTCTCCAAAAGAGATTCAAGCGTGTGTACAGGGGCATAAACGCAGCAGTGATAGGATTGGAGAGGTTCGGTGAGCAAATGAAGAACCTTTGAAGTCATACTGCATGGTACCCATACCAGGGGTTTCAACTACCCAGGTTTAAGGTATTCTTCCTTCAGCTAAAACATGCATGTGGAACCCAGAGTATGATGAACCATGTGAACGGGAGACGTGTTCAAATAAGTCTCAGTTTTCCTCCCCTGGTACTCGGGTGCAACATTCCAGATGCTTTACTAAATCTCTCCCCACTTGGAGAGTCAGCGCCTTTAACCTCCTGTTTGGCCCAGTTTGCAATTTCTGCGGAAGATGAACAGGAATAACGAGAACCAATGAGAGACTAGCTGGAGGTGTCTGGACGGGCAAATTTAACTCTCATTTCCCACCAGGAAGAGGAAATAACCAAAGGCTCAGTGTGCCATGCCGGAACCAGATTAGGGCCTGAAGCCATCCTGCGGTGTTGCGGCCAGCTCACAAGAAAGCGAGTTGAAGAAAGGAGCTCAGGGGCACTATAATTCACAAACCTGCAGAGTTATAAATGACAGCTATCATCCAAAAATATACTGAAGTAAGGCTTCCAAGAGGACTTGAAAGCGGGGCAGAATTGCAGGAAACCGATTTCAGGAGGTAGACTGGAATTGCATTGAAAGCATAGGAAAAGAGGCAGAACGTCCACAATGATGCACTTGGCCAAAAAGGGCGTATGCGTTTTTTCCTGAATATATTCAGGAAAAAACGCATACGACCTTTTTGGCCAACCAAGCAAGCTTGCAAAGGAAATCTGCACTACAATGAAGTCTCACTTCCCCCCGGTCAAAAGGGCCATCTGAAAAAAGTGTAAAATCCAGAAAGGCAGGACAGGCCATGGAGAACTGGGAGCCTTGTTATGCTGCTGGGCGGGATGTAAATTGCCAACAGACACTCGGGAGAAGTGTATGGTGTTTCCTGAAACATCTAAAAAACAAAGCAACAGAGCCTAGGGCACTTCCACTTATGGTCCTATAGCTTAGGGAAATTAAAATCAAAAAGACACAGCCACCCCAAAGTTTGGGATGCCTCTGTTTACAAGAACCTCATTTACCGTACAAGTTCAGTATCACAGAAAGTGAAAAATGGATAAAGAACTTGTGGTACTTACGTACAATGCAGTATCACTCAGCAATGAAATCTATGTCATCAGGCCCGTAGCAGCATAATGAGTGGATTCAGGTACGATGATTCTAACTGAAATAAGTCACACAGAAAAAGAAACATCATAAGATATCAGTAATACACGGAATGTATACTTGGCTACACAGGAACTGAATTCCAAAACAGAACAGGGTCTCAAATTTAGAAAACCAACTTATGCTTGCTTAAGGGGAAAGGTGAGTTGGGGTGCTGCATAAAACCAGAGATTGAAATGAGCACAGATAAAGTTCCTTAAGCCAAATATGGAATAGACAAGAGCTACTCCTTGCTCAACGAAATGGACTCAACACCCCATATTAAACGCGTAAGAATGTACCTGACTAGTAAGTATCTTAAAACCTATGGATTGCTATGTCTCCAAAAGAGAATCAAGCGTGTGTACAGGGGCATAAACGCAGCAGTGATAGGATTGGAGAGGTTCGGTGAGCAAATGAAGACCCTTTGAAGTGATACTGCATGGTACCCATACCAGGGCTTTCAACTACCCAGGTTTAAGGTATTCTTCCTTCAGCTAAAACATGCATGTGGAACCCAGAGTATGATCAACCGTGTGAACGGGAGACGTGTTCAAATAAGTCTCAGTTTTCCTCCCCTGGTACTCGGGTGCAACATTCCAGACGCTTTACTAAAACTCTCCCCACTTGGAGAGTCAGCGCCTTTAACCTCCTGTTTGGCCCAGTTTGCAATTTCTGTGGAAGATGAACAGGAATAGCGAGAACCAATGAGAGACTAGCTGGAGGTGTCTGGACGGACAAATTTAACTCTCATTTCCCAACAGGAAGAGGAAATAACCAAAGGCTCAGTGTGCCATGCTGGAACCAGATTAGGGCCTGAAGCCATCCTGCGGTGTTGCGGCCAGCTCACAAGAAAGCGAGTTGAAGAAAGGAGCTCAGGGGCACTGTAATTCACAAACCTGCAGAGTTATAAATGACAGCTATCGTCCAAAAATATGCTGAAGTAAGGCTTCCAAGAGGACTTGAAAGTGGGGCAGAATTGCAGGAAACCGATTTCAGGAGGTAGACTGGAATTGCATTGAAAGCATAGGAAAAGAGGCAGAATGTCCACAATGATGCACTTGGCCAAAAAGGGCGTATGCGTTTTTTCCTGAATATATTCAGGAAAAAACGCATACGCCCTTTTTGGCCAACCAAGCAAGCTTGCAAAGGAAATCTGCACTACAATGAAGTCTCACTTCCCCCCGGTCAAAAGGGCCATCTGAAAAAAGTGTAAAATCCAGAAAGGCAGGACAGGCCATGGAGAACTGGGAGCCTTGTTATGCTGCTGGGCGGGATGTAAATTGCCAACAGACACTCGGGAGAAGTGTATGGTGTTTCCTGAAACATCTAAAAAACAAAGCAACAGAGCCTAGGGCACTTCCACTTATGGTCCTATAGCTTAGGGAAATTAAAATCAAAAAGACACAGCCACCCCAAAGTTTGGGATGCTTCTGTTTACAAGAACCTCATTTACCGTACAAGTTCAGTATCACAGAAAGTGAAAAATGGATAAAGAACTTGTGGTACTTACGTACAATGCAGTATCACTCAGCAATGAAATCTATGTCATCAGGCCCGTAGCAGCATAATGAGTGGATTCAGGTACGATGATTCTAACTGAAATAAGTCACACAGAAAAAGAAACATCATAAGATATCAGTAATACACGGAATGTAAACTTGGCTACACAGGAACTGAATTCCAAAACAGAACAGGGTCTCAAATTTAGAAAACCAACTTATGCTTGCTTAAGGTGAAAGGTGAGTTGGGGTGCTGCATAAAACCAGAGATTGAAATGAGCACAGATAAAGTTCCTTAAGCCAAATATGGAATAGACAAGAGCTACTCCTTGCTCAATGAAATGGACTCAACACCCCGTATTAAACGCCTAAGAATGTACCTGACTAGTAAGTATCTTAAAACCTATGGATTGCTATGTCTCCGAAAGAGAATCAAGCATGTGTACAGGGGCATAAACGCAGCAGTGATAGGATTGGAGAGGTTCGGTGAGGAAATGAAGACCCTTTGAAGTCATATTCCATAGTACCCATTCCACGGGTTTCAACTACGCAGGTTTAAGGTATTCTTCCTTCAGCTAAAACATGCATGTGGAACCTAGAGTATGATCAACCATGTGATCGGGAGACGTGTTCAAATATGTCTCAGTTTTCGTACCCTGGTACTCGGGTGCCACATTCCAGACGCTTTACTAAAACTCTCCCGACTTGGAGAGTCAGTCCCTTTAACCTCCTGTTTGGCCCAGTTTGCAATTTCTGCGGAAGATGCACAGGAATAGCGAGAACCAATGAGTGACTAGCTGGAGGTGCCTGGACGGGCAAATTTAACTCTCATTTCCCACCAGGAAGAGGAATTAACCAAAGGCTCAGTGTGCCATGCCGGAACCAGATTAGGGCCTGAAGCCATCCTGCGGTGTTGCGGCCAGCTCACAAGAAAGCGAGTTGAAGAAAGGAGCTCAGGGGCACTATAATTCACAAACCTGCAGAGTTATAAATGACAGCTATCATCCAAAAATATACTGAAGTAAGGCTTCCAAGAGGACTTGAAAGCGGGGCAGAATTGCAGGAAACCGATTTCAGGAGGTAGACTGGAATTGCATTGAAAGCATAGGAAAAGAGGCAGAACGTACACAATGATGCACTTGGCCAAAAAGGGCGTATGCGTTTTTTCCTGAATATATTCAGGAAAAAACGCATACGCCCTTTTTGGCCAACCAAGCAAGCTTGCAAAGGAAATCTGCACTACAATAAAGTCTCACTTCCCCATGGTCAAAAGGGCCATCTGAAAAAAGTGTAAAATCCAGAAAGGCAGGACAGGCCATGGAGAACTGGGAGCCTTGTTATGCTGATGGGCAGGATGTAAATTGCCAACAGACACTCGGGAGAAGTGTATGGTGTTTCCTGAAACATCTAAATAACAAAGCAACAGAGCCTAGGGCACTTCCACTTATGGTCCTATAGCTTAGGGAAATTAAAATCAAAAAGACACAGCCACCCCAAAGTTTGGGATGTCTCTGTTTACAAGAACCTCGTTTACCGTACAAGTTCAGTATCACAGAAAGTGAAAAATGGATAAAGAACTTGTGGTACTTACGTACAATGCAGTATCACTCAGCAATGAAATCTATGTCATCAGGCCCATAGCAGCATAATGAGTGGATTCAGGTACGATGATTCTAACTGAAATAAGTCACACAGAAAAAGAAACATCATAAGATATCAGTAATACACGGAATGTAAACTTGGCTACACAGGAACTGAATTCCAAAACAGAACAGGGTCTCAAATTTAGAAAACCAACTTATGCTTCCTTAAGGGGAAAGGTGAGTTGGGGTGCTGCATAAAACCAGAGATTGAAATGAGCACAGATAAAGTTCCTTAAGCCAAATATGGAATAGACAAGAGCTACTCCTTGCTCAACGAAATGGACTCAACACCCCATATTAAACGCGTAAGAATGTACCTGACTAGTAAGTATCTTAAAACCTATGGATTGCTATGTCTCCAAAAGAGAATCAAGCGTGTGTACAGGGGCATAAATGCAGCAGTGATAGGATTGGAGAGGTTCGGTGAGCAAATGAAGAACCTGTGAAGTCATACTGCATGGTATCCATACCAGGGGTTTCAACTACCCAGGTTTAAGGTATTCTTCCTTCAGCTAAAACATGCATGTGGAACCCAGAGTATGATGAACCATGTGAACGGGATACGTGTTCAAATAAGTCTCAGTTTTCCTACCCTGGTACTCGGGTGCAACATTCCAGATGCTTCACTAAAACTCTCCCCACTTGGAGAGTCAGCGCCTTTAACCTCCTGTTTGGCCCAGTTTGCAATTTCTGTGGAAGATGAACAGGAATAGTGAGAACCAATGAGAGACTAGCTGGAGGTGTCTGGACGGACAAATTTAACTCTCATTTCCCACCAGGAAGAGGAAATAACCAAAGGCTCAGTGTGCCATGCCGGAACCAGATTAGGGCCTGAAGCCATCCTGCGGTGTTGCGGGCAGCTCACAAGAAAGCGAGTTGAAGAAAGGAGCTCAGGGGCACTGTAATTCACAAACCTGCAGAGTTATAAATGACAGCTATCGTCCAAAAATATACTGAAGTAAGGCTGCCAAGAGGACTTGAAAGCGGGGCAGAATTGCAGGAAACCGATTTCAGCAGGTAGACTGGAATTGCTTTGAAAGCATAGGAAAAGAGGCAGAACGTCCACAATGATGCACTTGGCCAAAAAGGGCGTATGCGTTTTTTCCTGAATATATTCAGGAAAAAACGCATACGCCCTTTTTGGCCAACCAAGCAAGCTTGCAAAGGAAATCTGCACTACAATGAAGTCTCACTTCCCCCCGGTCAAAAGGGCCATCTGAAAAAAGTGTAAAATCCAGAAAGGCAGGACAGGCCATGGAGAACTGGGAGCCTTGTTATGCTGATGGGCGGGATGTAAATTGCCAACAGACACTCGGGAGAAGTGTATGGTGTTTCCTGAAACATCTAAAAAACAAAGCAACAGAGCCTAGGGCACTTCCACTTATGGTCCTATAGCTTAGGGAAATTAAAATCAAAAAGACACAGCCACCCCAAAGTTTGGGACGCCTCTGTTTACAAGAACCTCGTTTACCGTACAAGTTCAGTATCACAGAAAGTGAAAAAAGGATAAAGAACTTGTGGTACTTACGTACAATGCAGTATCACTCAGCAATGAAATCTATGTCATCAGGCCCGTAGCAGCATAATGAGTGGATTCAGGTATGATGATTCTAACTGAAATAAGTCACACAGAAAAAGAAACATCATAAGATATCAGTAATACACGGAATGTAAACTTGGCTACACAGGAACTGAATTCCAAAACAGAACAGGGTCTCAAATTTAGAAAACCAACTTATGCTTGCTTAAGGGGAAAGGTGAGTTGGGGTGCTGCATAAAACCAGAGATTGAAATGAGCACAGATAAAGTTCCTTAAGCCAAATATGGAATAGACAAGAGCTACTCCTTGCTCAACGAAATGGACTCAACACCCCATATTAAACGCCTAAGAATGTACCTGACTAGTAAGTATCTTAAAACCTATGGATTGCTATGTCTCCAAAAGAGAATCAAGCATGTGTACAGGGGCATAAACGCAGCAGTGATAGGATTGGAGAGGTTCGGTGAGCAAATGAAGAACCTTTGAAGTCATACTGCATGGTACCCATACCAGGGGTTTCAACTACCCAGGTTTAAGGTATTCTTCCTTCAGCTAAAACATGCATGTGGAACCCAGAGTATGATCAACCGTGTGAACGGGAGACGTGTTCAAATAAGTCTCAGTTTTCCTCCCCTTGTACTCGGGTGTAGCATTCCAGACGCTTAACTAACACTCTCCCGACTTGGAGAGTCAGTCCCTTTAACCTCCTGTTTGGCCCAGTTTGCAATTTCTGCGGAAGATGAACAGGAATAGCGAGAACCAATGAGAGACTAGCTGGAGGTGTCTGGACGGGCAAATTTAACTCTCATTTCCCACCAGGAAGAGGAAATAACCAAAGGCTCAGTGTGCCATGCCAGAACCAGATTAGGGCCTGAAGCCATCCTGCGGTGTTGGGGCCAGCTCACAAGAAAGCGAGTTGAAGAAAGGAGCTCAGGGGCACTGTAATTCACAAACCTGCAGAGTTATAAATGACAGCTATCGTCCAAAAATATACTGAAGTAAGGCTTCCAAGAGGACTTGAAAGCGGGGCAGAATTGCAGGAAACCGATTTCAGGAGGTAGACTGGAATTGCATTGAAAGCATAGGAAAAGAGGCAGAACGTCCACAATGATGCACTTGGCCAAAAAGGGCGTATGCGTTTTTTCCTGAATATATTCAGGAAAAAACGCATACGCCCTTTTTGGCCAACCAAGCAAGCTTGCAAAGGAAATCTGCACTACAATAAAGTCTCACTTCCCCCCGGTCAAAAGGGCCATCTGAAAAAAGTGTAAAATCCAGAAAGGCAAGACACGCCATGGAGAACTGGGAGCCTTGTTATGCTGATGGGCGGGATGTAAATTGCCAACAGACACTCGGGAGAAGTGTATGGTGTTTCCTGAAACATCTAAAAAACAAAGCAACAGAGCCTAGGGCACTTCCACTTATGGTCCTATAGCTTAGGGAAATTAAAATCAAAAAGACACAGCCACCCCAAAGTTTGGGATGTCTCTGTTTACAAGAACCTCGTTTACCGTACAAGTTCAGTATCACAGAAAGTGAAAAATGGATAAAGAACTTGTGATACTTACGTACAATGCAGTATCACTCAGCAATGAAATCTATGTCATCAGGCCCATAGCAGCATAATGAGTGGATTCAGGTACGATGATTCTAACTGAAATAAGTCACACAGAAAAAGAAACATCATAAGATATCAGTAATACACGGAATGTAAACTTGGCTACACAGGAACTGAATTCCAAAACAGAACAGGGTCTCAAATTTAGAAAACCAACTTATGCTTGCTTAAGGGGAAAGGTGAGTTGGGGTGCTGCATAAAACCAGAGATTGAAATGAGCACAGATAAATTTCCTTAAGCCAAATATGGAATAGACAAGAGCTACTCCTTGCTGAACGAAATGGACTCAACACCCCATATTAAACGCGTAAGAATGTACCTGACTAGTAAGTATCTTAAAACCTATGGATTGCTATGTCTCCAAAAGAGAATCAAGCATGTGTACAGGGGCATAAACGCAGCAGTGATAGGATTGGAGAGGTTCGGTGAGCAAATGAAGAACCTTTGAAGTCATACTGCATGGTACCCATACCAGGGGTTTCAACTACCCAGGTTTAAGGTATTCTTCCTTCAGCTAAAACATGCATGTGGAACCCAGAGTATGATCAACCGTGTGAACGGGAGACGTGTTCAAATAAGTCTCAGTTTTCCTCCCCTGGTACTCGGGTGCAACATTCCAGATGCTTCACTAAAACTCTCCCCACTTGGAGAGTCAGCGCCTTTAACCTCCTGTTTGGCCCAGTTTGCAATTTCTGTGGAAGATGAACAGGAATAGTGAGAACCAATGAGAGACTAGCTGGAGGTGTCTGGACGGACAAATTTAACTCTCATTTCCCACCAGGAAGAGGAAATAACCAAAGGCTCAGTGTGCCATGCCGGAACCAGATTAGGGCCTGAAGCCATCCTGCGGTGTTGCGGGCAGCTCACAAGAAAGCGAGTTGAAGAAAGGAGCTCAGGGGCACTGTAATTCACAAACCTGCAGAGTTATAAATGACAGCTATCGTCCAAAAATATACTGAAGTAAGGCTGCCAAGAGGACTTGAAAGCGGGGCAGAATTGCAGGAAACCGATTTCAGCAGGTAGACTGGAATTGCTTTGAAAGCATAGGAAAAGAGGCAGAACGTCCACAATGATGCACTTGGCCAAAAAGGGCGTATGCGTTTTTTCCTGAATATATTCAGGAAAAAACGCATACGCCCTTTTTGGCCAACCAAGCAAGCTTGCAAAGGAAATCTGCACTACAATGAAGTCTCACTTCCCCCCGGTCAAAAGGGCCATCTGAAAAAAGTGTAAAATCCAGAAAGGCAGGACAGGCCATGGAGAACTGGGAGCCTTGTTATGCTGATGGGCGGGATGTAAATTGCCAACAGACACTCGGGAGAAGTGTATGGTGTTTCCTGAAACATCTAAAAAACAAAGCAACAGAGCCTAGGGCACTTCCACTTATGGTTCTATAGCTTAGGGAAATTAAAATCAAAAAGACACAGCCACCCCAAAGTTTGGGACACCTCTGTTTACAAGAACCTCGTTTACCGTACAAGTTCAGTATCACAGAAAGTGAAAAAAGGATAAAGAACTTGTGGTACTTACGTACAATGCAGTATCACTCAGCAATGAAATCTATGTCATCAGGCCCGTAGCAGCATAATGAGTGGATTCAGGTACGATGATTCTAACTGAAATAAGTCACACAGAAAAAGAAACATCATAAGATATCAGTAATACACGGAATGTAAACTTGGCTACACAGGAACTGAATTCCAAAACAGAACAGGGTCTCAAATTTAGAAAACCAACTTATGCTTGCTTAAGGGGAAAGGTGAGTTGGGGTGCTGCATAAAACCAGAGATTGAAATGAGCACAGATAAAGTTCCTTAAGCCAAATATGGAATAGACAAGAGCTACTCCTTGCTCAACGAAATGGACTCAACACCCCATATTAAACGCCTAAGAATGTACCTGACTAGTAAGTATCTTAAAACCTATGGATTGCTATGTCTCCAAAAGAGAATCAAGCGTGTGTACAGGGGCATAAACGCAGCAGTGATAGGATTGGAGAGGTTCGGTGAGCAAATGAAGAACCTTTGAAGTCATACTGCATGGTACCCATACCAGGGGTTTCAACTACCCAGGTTTAAGGTATTCTTCCTTCAGCTAAAACATGCATGTGGAACCCAGAGTATGATCAACCGTGTGAACGGGAGACGTGTTCAAATAAGTCTCAGTTTTCCTCCCCTTGTACTCGGGTGTAACATTCCAGACGCTTTACTAACACTCTCCCGACTTGGAGAGTCAGTCCCTTTAACCTCCTGTTTGGCCCAGTTTGCAATTTCTGTGGAAGATGAACAGGAATAGCGAGAACCAATGAGAGACTAGCTGGAGGTGTCTGGACGGGCAAAGTTAACTCTCATTTCCCACCAGGAAGAGGAATTAACCAAAGGCTCAGCGTGCCGTGCCAGAACCAGATTAGGGCCTGAAGCCATCCTGCGGTGTTGCGGCCAGCTCACAAGAAAGCGAGTTGAAGAAAGGAGCTCAGGGGCACTGTAATTCACAAACCTGCAGAGTTATAAATGACAGCTATCGTCCAAAAATATACTGAAGTAAGGCTGCCAAGAGGACTTGAAAGCGGGGCAGAATTGCAGGAAACCGATTTCAGGAGGTAGACTGGAATTGCATTGAAAGCATAGGAAAAGAGGCAGAACGTCCACAATGATGCCCTTGGCCAAAAAGGGCGTATGCGTTTTTTCCTGAATATATTCAGGAGAAAACGCATATGCCCTTTTTGGCCAACCAAGCAAGCTTGCAAAGGAAATCTGCACTACAATGAAGTCTCACTTCCCCCCGGTCAAAAGGGCCATCTGTAAAAAGTGTAAAATCCAGAAAGGCAGGACAGGCCATGGAGAACTGGGAGCCTTGTTATGCTGATGGGCAGGATGTAAATTGCCAACAGACACTCGGGAGAAGTGTATGGTGTTTCCTGAAACATCTAAAAAACAAAGCAACAGAGCCTAGGGCACTTCCACTTATGGTCCTATAGCTTAGGGAAATTAAAATCAAAAAGACACAGCCACCCCAAAGTTTGGGATGCCTCTGTTTACAAGAACCTCGTTTACCGTACAAGTTCAATATCACAGAAATTGAAAAATGGATAAAGAACTTATGGTACTTACGTAGAATGCAGTATCACTCAGCAATGAAATCTATGTCATCAGGCCCGTAGCAGCATAATGAGTGGATTCAGGTACGATGATTCTAACTGGAATAAGTCACACAGAAAAAGAAACATCATAAGATATCACTAATAAACGGAATGTAAACTTAGCTACACAGGAACTGAATTCCAAAACAGAACAGGGTCTCAAATTTAGAAAACCAACTTATGCTTGCTTAAGGGGAAAGGTGTGTTGGGGTGCTGCATAAAACCAGAGATCGAAATGAGCACAGATAAAGTTCCTTAAGCCAAATATGTAATAGACAAGAGCTACTCCTTGCTCAACAAAATGGACTCAACACCCCATATTAAACGCCTAAGAATGTAACTGACTAGTAAGTATCTTAAAACCTATGGATTGCTATGTCTCCAAAAGAGAATCAAGCGTGTGTAGAGGGGCATAAACGCAGCAGTGATAGGATTGGAGAGGTTCGGTGAGCAAATGAAGACCCTTTGAAGTCATATTGCATGGTACCCATTCCACGTGTTTCAACTCTGCAGGTTTAAGGTATTCTTCCTTCAGCTAAAACATGCATGTGGAACCCAGAGTATGATCAACCGTGTGAACTGGAGACGTGTTGAAATATGTCTCAATTTTCGTCCCGTGGTACTCGGGTGCAACATTCCAGACGCTTTACTAACACTCTCCCGACTTGGAGAGTGACTCCCTTTAACCTCCTGTTTGGCCCAGTTTGCAACTTCTGCGGAAGATGAACAGGAATAGCGAGAACCAATGAGAGACTAGCTGGAGGTGTCTGGACGGGCAAATTTAACTCTCATTTCCCACCAGGAAGAGGAAATAACCAAAGGGTCAGCATGCCATGCCGGAACCAGATTAGGGCCTGAAGCCATCCTGCGGTGTTGCGGCCAGCTCACAAGAAAGCGAGTTGAAGAAAGGAGCTCAGGGGCACTGTAATTCACAAACCTACAGAGTTATAAATGACAGCTATCGTCCAAAAATATACTGAAGTAAGGCTGCCAAGAGGACTTGAAAGCGGGGCAGAATTGCAGGAAACCGATTTCAGGAGGTAGACTGGAATTGCATTTAAAGCATAGGAAAAGAGGCAGAACGTCCACAGTGATGCACTTGGCCAAAAAGGGCGTATGCGTTTTTTCCTGAATATATTCAGGAAAAAACACATACGCCCTTTTTGGCCAACCAAGCAAGCTTGCAAAGGAAATCTGCACTACAATGAAGTCTCACTTCCCCCCGGTCAAAAGGGCCATCTGAAAAAAGTGTAAAATCCAGAAAGGCAGGACAGGCCATGGAGAACTGGGAGCCTTGTTATGCTGAAGGGCGGGATGTAAATTGCCAACAGACACTCGGGAGAAGTGTATGGTGTTTCCTGAAACATCTAAAAAACAAAGCAACAGAGCCTAGGGCACTTCCACTTATGGTCCTATAGCTTAGGGAAATTAAAATCAAAAAGACACAGCCACCCCAAAGTTTGGGACGCCTCTGTTTACAAGAACCTCATTTACCGTACAAGTTCAATATCACAGAAAGTGATAAATGGATAAAGAACTTGTGGTACTTACGTACAATGCAGTATCACTCAGCAATGAAATCTATGTCATCAGGCCCGTAGCAGCATAATGAGTGGATTCAGGTACGATGATTCTAACTGAAATAAGTCACACAGAAAAAGAAACATCATAAGATATCACTAATACACGGAATGTAAACTTGGCTACACAGGAACTGAATTCTAAAACAGAACAGGGTCTCAAATTTAGAAAACCAACTTATGCTTGCTTAAGGGGAAAGGTGAGTTGGGGTGCTGCATAAAACCAGAGATTGAAATGAGCACAAATAAAGTTCCTTAACCCAAATATGGAATAGACAAGAGCTACTTCTTGCTCAACGAAATGGACTCAACACCCCATATTAAACGCCTAAGAATGTACCTGACTAGTAAGTATCTTAAAACCTATGGATTGCTATGTCTCCAAAAGAGAATCAAGCGTGTGTAGAGGGGCATAAACGCAGCAGTGATAGGATTGGAGAGGTTCGGTGAGCAAATGAAGACCCTTTGAAGTCATATTGCATGGTACCCATTACACGGGTCTCAACTCTCCAGGTTTAAGGTATTCTTCCTTCAGCTAAAACATGCATGTGGAACCCAGAGTATGATCAACTGTGTGAACGGGAGACGTGTACAAATATGTCTCAGTTTTCCTCCCCTGGTACTCGGGTGCAACATTCCAGACGCTTTACTAACACTCTCCCCACTTGGAGAGTCAGCGCCTTTAACCTCCTGTTTGGCCCAGTTTGCAATTTCTGTGGAAGATGAACAGGAATAGCGAGAACCAATGAGAGACTAGCTGGAGGTGTCTGGACGGGCAAATTTAACTCTCATTTCGCACCAGGAAGAGGAAATAACCAAAGGTTCAGCGTGCCGTGCCGGAACCAGGTTAGGGCCTGAAGCCATCCTGCGGTGTTGCGGCCAGGTCACAAGAAAGCGAGTTGAAGAAAGGAGCTCAGGGACACTGTAATTCACAAACCTGCAGAGTTATAAATGACAGCTATCGTCCAAAAATATACTGACGTAAGGCTGCCAAGAGGACTTGAAAGCGGGGCAGAATTGCAGGAAACCGATTTCAGGAGGTAGACTGGAATTGCATTGAAAGCATAGGAAAAGAGGCAGAGCGTCCACAATGATGCACTTGGCCAAAAAGGGCGTATGCGTTTTTTCCTGAATATATTCAGGAAAAAACGCATACGCCCTTTTTGGCCAACCAAGCAAGCTTGCAAAGGAAATCTGCACTACAATGAAGTCTCACTTCCCCCCGGTCAAAAGGGCCATCTGAAAAAAGTGTAAAATCCAGAAAGGCAGGACAGGCCATGGAGAACTGGGAGCCTTGTTATGCTGATGGGCGGGATGTAAATTGCCAACAGACACTCGGGAGAAGTGTATGGTGTTTCCTGAAACATCTAATAAACAAAGCAACAGAGCCTAGGGCACTTCCACTTATGGTCCTATAGCTTAGGGAAATTAAAATCAAAAAGACACAGCCACCCCAAAGTTTGGGACGCCTCTGTTTACAAGAACCTCATTTACCGTACAAGTTCAATATCACAGAAAGTGAAAAATGGATAAAGAACTTGTGGTACTTACGTACAATGCAGTATCACTCAGCAATGAAATCTATGTCATCAGGCCCGTAGCAGCATAATGAGTGGATTCAGGTACGATGATTCTAACTGAAATAAGTCACACAGAAAAAGAAACATCATAAGATATCACTAATACACGGAATGTAAACTTGGCTACACAGGAACTGAATTCTAAAACAGAACAGGGTCTCAAATTTAGAAAACCAACTTATGCTTGCTTAATGGGAAAGGTGAGTTGGGGTGCTGCATCAAACCAGAGATTGAAATGAGCACAAATAAAGTTCCTTAACCCAAATATGGAATAGACAAGAGCTACTCCTTGCTCAACGAAATGGACTCAACACCCCATATTAAACGCCTAAGAATGTACCTGACTAGTAACTATTTTAAAACCTATGGATTGCTATGTCTCCAAAAGAGAATCAAGCATGTGTACAGGGGCATAAACGCAGCAGTGATAGGATTGGAGAGGTTCGGTGAGCAAATGAAGACCCTTTGAAGTCATATTGCATGGTACCCATTCCACGGGTTTCAACTACCCAGGTTTAAGGTATTCTTCCTTCAGCTAAAACATGCATGTGGAACCCAGAGTATGATCAACCGTGTGAACGGGAGACGTGTTCAAATATGTCTCAGTTTTCCTCCCCTGGTACTCGGGTGCAACATTCCAGACGCTTTACTAACACTCTCCCCACTTGGAGAGTCAGTGCCTTTAACCACCTGTTTGGCCCAGTTTGCAATTTCTGCGGAAGTTGAACAGGAATAGGGAGAACCAATGAGAGACTAGCTGGAGGTGTCTGGACGGGCAAATTTAACTCTCATTTCCCACCAGGAAGAGGAAATAACCAAAGGCTCAGCGTGCCGTGCCGGAACCAGATTAGGGCCTGAAGCCATCCTGCGGTGTTGCGGCCAGCTCACAAGAAAGCGAGTTGAAGAAAGGAGCTCAGGGGCACTGTAATTCACAAACCTGCAGAGTTATAAATGACAGCTATCGTCCAAAAATATACTGAAGTAAGGCTGCCAAGAGGAGTTGAAAGCAGGGCAGAATTGCAGGAAACCGATTTCAGGAGGTAGACTGGAATTGCATTGAAAGCATAGGAAAAGAGGCAGAACGTCCACCATGATGCACTTGGCCAAAAAGGGCGTATGCGTTTTTTCCTGAATATATTCAGGAAAAAACGCATACGCACTTTTTGGCCAACCAAGCAAGCTTGCAAAGGAAATCTGCACTACAATGAAGTCTCACTTCCCCCTGGTCAAAAGGGCTATCTGAAAAAAGTGTAAAATCCAGAAAGGCAGGACTGGCCATGGAGAACTGGGAGCCTTGTTATGCTGATGGGCGGGATGTAAATTGCCAACAGACACTCGGGACAAGTGTATGGTGTTTCCTGAAACATCTAAAAAACAAAGCAACAGAGCCTAGGGCACTTCCACTTATGGTCCTATAGCTTAGGGAAATTAAAATCAAAAAGACACAGCCACCCCAAAGTTTGGGACGCCTCTGTTTACAAGAACCTCGTTTACAGTACAAGTTCTCCATCGCAGAAAGTGAAAAATGGATAAAGAACTTGTGGTATTTACTTACAAAGCAATATCACTCAGCAATGAAATCTATGTCATCAGGCCCTTAGCAGCACAATGAGTGGATTCAGCTATGATGATTCTAACTGAAATAAGTCACACAGAAAAAGAAACATCATAAGTTATCAGTAATACACGGAATGTAAACTTGGCTACACAGGAACTGAATTACAGAACAGAACAGGGTCTCAAATTTAGAAAACCAACTTATGCTTGCTTAAGGGGAAAGGTGAGATGGGGTGCTCCATAAAACCAGAGATTGAAATGAGCACAGATAAAGTTCCTTAAGCCAAATATGGAATAGACAAGAGCTACTCCTTGCTCAAAGAAATGGACTCAACACTGCATATTAAACGCCTAAGAATGTACCTGACTAGTAAGTATCTTAAAACCTATGGATTGCTATGTCTCCGAAAGAGAATCAAGCATGTGTACAGGGGCATAAACGCAGCAGTGATAGGATTGGAGAGGTTCGGTGAGCAAATGAAGACCCTTTGAAGTCATATTGCATGGTACCCATTCCACGGGTTTCAACTACCCAGGTTTAAGGTATTCTTCCTTCAGCTAAAACATGCATGTGGAACCCAGAGTATGATCAACCATGTGATCGGGAGACGTGTTCAAATATGTCTTAGTTTTCTTACCCTGGTACTCGGGTGAAACATTCCAGACGCTTTACTAACACTCTCCCCACTTGGAGTGTCAGTCCCTATAACCTCCTCTTTGGCCCAGTTTCCAATTTCTGCGGAAGATGAACAGGAATAGCGAGAACCAATGAGAGACTAGCTGGAGGTGTCTGGACGGGCAAATTTAACTCTCATTTCCCACCAGGAAGAGGAAATAACCAAAGGCTCAGCGTGCTGTGCCGGAACCAGATTAGGGCCTGAAGCCATCCTGCGGTGATGCGGCCAGCTCAAAACAAAGCGAGTTGAAGAAAGGAGCTCAGGGGCACTGTAATTCACAAACCTGCAGAGTTATAAATGACAGCTATCGTCCAAAAATATACTGAAGTAAGGCTGCCAAGAGGACTTGAAAGCAGGGCAGAATTGCAGGAAACCGATTTCAGGAGGTAGACTGGAATTGCATTGAATGCATAGGAAAAGAGGCAGAACGTCCACAATGATGCACTTGGCCAAAAAGGGCGTATGCGTTTTTTCCTGAATATATTCAGGAAAAAACGCATATGCCCTTTTTGGCCAACCAAGCAAGCTTGCAAAGGAAATCTGCACTACAATGAAGTCTCACTTCCCCCCGGTCAAAAAGGCCATCTGAAAAAAGTGTAAAATCCAGAAAGGCAGGACAGGCCATGGAGAACTGGGAGCCTTGTTATGCTGATGGGCGGGATGTAAATTGCCAACAGACACTCGGGAGAAGTGTATGGTGTTTCCTGAAACATCTAAAAAACAAAGCAACAGAGTCTAGGGCACTTCCACTTATAGTCCTATAGCTTAGGGAAATTAAAATCAAAAAGACACAGCCACCCCAAAGTTTGGGACGCCTCTCTTTACAAGAACCTCATTTACCGTACAAGTTCAATATCACAGAAAGTGAAAAATGGATAAAGAACTTGTGGTACTTACGTACAATGCAGTATCACTCAGCAATGAAATCTATGTCATCAGGCCCGTAGCAGCATAATGAGTGGATTCAGGTACGATGATTCTAACTGAAATAAGTCACACAGAAAAAGAAACATCATAAGATATCAGTAATACACGGAATGTAAACTTGGCTACACAGGAACTGAATTACAGAACAGAACAGGGTCTCAAATTTAGAGAACCAACTTATGCTTGCTTAAGGGTAAAGGTGAGTTGGGGTGCTGCATAAAACCAGAGATTGAAATGAGCACAGATAAAGTTCCTTAAGCCAAATATGGAATAGACAAGAGCTACTCCTTGCTCAACGAAATGGACTCAACACCGCATATGAAACGCCTAAGAATGTACCTGACTAGTAAGTATCTTAAAACCTATGGATTGCTATGTCTCCAAAAGAGGATCAAGCGTGTGTACAGGGGCATAAACGCAGCAGTGATAGGATTGGAGAGGTTCGGTGAGAAAATGAAGACCCTTTGAAGTCATATTGCATGGTACCCATTCCACGGGTCTCAATTCTCTAGGTTTAAGGTATTCTTCATTCAGCTAAAACATGCATGTGGAACCCAGAGTATGATCAACCGTGTGAACGGGAGATGTGTTCAAATATGTCTCAGTTTTCCTCCCCTGGTACTCGGGTGCAACATTCCAGACGCTTTACTAACACTCTCCCCACTTGGAGAGTCAGCCCCTTTAAGCTCCTGTTTGGCCCAGTTTGCAATTTCTGCGGAAGATGAACAGGAATAACGAGAACCAATGAGAGACTAGCTGGAGGTGTCTGGATGGGCAAATTTAACTCTCATTTCCCACCAGGAAGAGGAATTAACCAAAGGCTCAGCATGCCGTGCCAGAGCCAGATTAGGGCCTGAAGCCTTCCTGCGGTGTTGTGGCCAGCTCACAAGAAAGCGAGTTGAAGAAAGGAGCTCAGGGGCACTGTAATTCACAAACCTGCAGAGGTATAAATGACAGCTATCGTCCGAAAATATACTGAAGTAAGGTTGCCAAGAGGACTTGAAAGCGGGGCAGAATTGCAGGAAACCGATTTCAGGAGGTAGACTGGAATTGCATTGAAAGCATAGGAAAAGAGGCAGAACGTCCACAATGATGCACTTGGCCAAAAAGGGCGTATGCGTTTTTTCCTGAATATATTCAGGAAAAAACTCATACGCCCTTTTTGGCCAACCAAGCAAACTTGCAAAGGAAATCTGCACTACAATGAAGTCTCACTTCCCCCCCGGTCAAAAGGGCCATGTGAAAAAAGTGTAAAATCCAGAAAGGCAGGACTGGCCATGGAGAACTGGGAGCCTTGTTATGCTGATGGGCGGGATGTAAATTGCCAACAGACACTCGGGACAAGTGTATGGTGTTTCCTGAAACATCTAAAAAACAAAGCAACAGAGCCTAGGGCACTTCCACTTATGGTCCTATAGCTTAGGGAAATTAAAATCAAAAAGACACAGCCACCCCAAAGTTTGGGACGCCTCTGTTTACAAGAACCTCGTTTACAGTACAAGTTCTCCATCGCAGAAAGTGAAAAATGGATAAAGAACTTGTGGTATTTACTTACAAAGCAATATCACTCAGCAATGAAATCTATGTCATCAGGCCCTTAGCAGCACAATGAGTGGATTCAGCTATGATGATTCTAACTGAAATAAGTCACACAGAAAAAGAAACATCATAAGTTATCAGTAATACACGGAATGTAAACTTGGCTACACAGGAACTGAATTACAGAACAGAACAGGGTCTCAAATTTAGAAAACCAACTTATGCTTGCTTAAGGGGAAAGGTGAGATGGGGTGCTCCATAAAACCAGAGATTGAAATGAGCACAGATAAAGTTCCTTAAGCCAAATATGGAATAGACAAGAGCTACTCCTTGCTCAAAGAAATGGACTCAACACTGCATATTAAACGCCTAAGAATGTACCTGACTAGTAAGTATCTTAAAACCTATGGATTGCTATGTCTCCGAAAGAGAATCAAGCATGTGTACAGGGGCATAAACGCAGCAGTGATAGGATTGGAGAGGTTCGGTGAGCAAATGAAGACCCTTTGAAGTCATATTGCATGGTACCCATTCCACGGGTTTCAACTACCCAGGTTTAAGGTATTCTTCCTTCAGCTAAAACATGCATGTGGAACCCAGAGTATGATCAACCATGTGATCGGGAGACGTGTTCAAATATGTCTCAGTTTTCTTACCCTGGTACTCGGGTGCAACATTCCAGACGCTTTACTAACACTCTCCCCACTTGGAGTGTCAGTCCCTATAACCTCCTCTTTGGCCCAGTTTCCAATTTCTGCGGAAGATGAACAGGAATAGCGAGAACCAATGAGAGACTAGCTGGAGGTGTCTGGACGGGCAAATTTAACTCTCATTTCCCACCAGGAAGAGGAAATAACCAAAGGCTCAGCGTGCTGTGCCGGAACCAGATTATGGCCTGAAGCCATCCTGCGGTGTTGCGGCCAGCTCAAAACAAAGCGAGTTGAAGAAAGGAGCTCAGGGGCACTGTAATTCACAAACCTGCAGAGTTATAAATGACAGCTATCGTCCAAAAATATACTGAAGTAAGGCTGCCAAGAGGACTTGAAAGCAGGGCAGAATTGCAGGAAACCTATTTCAGGAGGTAGACTGGAATTGCATTGAAAGCATAGGAAAAGAGGCAGAACGTCCACAATGATGCACTTGGCCAAAAAGGGCGTATGCGTTTTTTCCTGAATATATTCAGGAAAAAACGCATATGCCCTTTTTGGCCAACCAAGCAAGCTTGCAAAGGAAATCTGCACTACAATGAAGTCTCACTTCCCCCCGGTCAAAAAGGCCATCTGAAAAAAGTGTAAAATCCAGAAAGGCAGGACAGGCCATGGAGAACTGGGAGCCTTGTTATGCTGATGGGCGGGATGTAAATTGCCAACAGACACTCGGGAGAAGTGTATGGTGTTTCCTGAAACATCTAAAAAACAAAGCAACAGAGTCTAGGGCACTTCCACTTATAGTCCTATAGCTTAGGGAAATTAAAATCAAAAAGACACAGCCACCCCAAAGTTTGGGACGCCTCTCTTTACAAGAACCTCATTTACCGTACAAGTTCAATATCACAGAAAGTGAAAAATGGATAAAGAACTTGTGGTACTTACGTACAATGCAGTATCACTCAACAATGAAATCTATGTCATCAGGCCCGTAGCAGCATAATGAGTGGATTCAGGTACGATGATTCTAACTGAAATAAGTCACACAGAAAAAGAAACATCATAAGATATCAGTAATACACGGAATGTAAACTTGGCTACACAGGAACTGAATTACAGAACAGAACAGGGTCTCAAATTTAGAGAACCAACTTATGCTTGCTTAAGGGTAAAGGTGAGTTGGGGTGCTGCATAAAACCAGAGATTGAAATGAGCACAGATAAAGTTCCTTAAGCCAAATATGGAATAGACAAGAGCTACTCCTTGCTCAACGAAATGGACTCAACACCGCATATGAAACGCCTAAGAATGTACCTGACTAGTAAGTATCTTAAAACCTATGGATTGCTATGTCTCCAAAAGAGGATCAAGCGTGTGTACAGGGGCATAAACGCAGCAGTGATAGGATTGGAGAGGTTCGGTGAGCAAATGAAGACCCTTTGAAGTCATATTGCATGGTACCCATTCCACGGGTCTCAATTCTCTAGGTTTAAGGTATTCTTCATTCAGCTAAAACATGCATGTGGAACCCAGAGTATGATCAACCGTGTGAACGGGAGATGTGTTCAAATATGTCTCAGTTTTCCTCCCCTGGTACTCGGGTGCAACATTCCAGACGCTTTACTAACACTCTCCCCACTTGGAGAGTCAGCCCCTTTAAGCTCCTGTTTGGCCCAGTTTGCAATTTCTGCGGAAGATGAACAGGAATAGCGAGAACCAATGAGAGACTAGCTGGAGGTGTCTGGATGGGCAAATTTAACTCTCATTTCCCACCAGGAAGAGGAATTAACCAAAGGCTCAGCATGCCGTGCCAGAGCCAGATTAGGGCCTGAAGCCTTCCTGCGGTGTTGTGGCCAGCTCACAAGAAAGCGAGTTGAAGAAAGGAGCTCAGGGGCACTGTAATTCACAAACCTGCAGAGGTATAAATGACAGCTATCGTCCAAAAATATACTGAAGTAAGGTTGCCAAGAGGACTTGAAAGCGGGGCAGAATTGCAGGAAACCGATTTCAGGAGGTAGACTGGAATTGCATTGAAAGCATAGGAAAAGAGGCAGAACGTCCACAATGATGCACTTGGCCAAAAAGGGCGTATGCGTTTTTTCCTGAATATATTCAGGAAAAAACGCATACGCCCTTTTTGGCCAACCAAGCAAACTTGCAAAGGAAATCTGCACTACAATGAAGTCTCACTTCCCCCCCGGTCAAAAGGGCCATGTGAAAAAAGTGTAAAATCCAGAAAGGCAGGGCAGGCCATGGAGAACTGGGAGCCTAGTTATGCTGATGGGCGGGATGTAAATTGCCAACAGACACTCGGGAGAAGTGTATGGTGTTTCCTGAAACATCTAAAAAACAAAGCAACAGAGCCTAGGGCACTTCCACTTATGGTCCTATAGCTTAGGGAAATTAAAATCAAAAAGACACAGCCACCCCAAAGTTTGGGACGCCTCTGTTTACAACAACCTCGTTTACAGTACAAGTTCAACATCGCAGAAAGTGATAAATGGATAAAGAAGTTGTGGTATTTACGTACAAAGCAATATCACTCAGCAATGAAATCTATGTCATCAGGCCCTTAGCAGCACAATGAGTGGATTCAGGTATGATGATTCTAACTGAAATAAGTCACACGGGAAAAGAAACATCATAAAATATCAGTAATACACGGAATGTAAACTTGGCTACACAGGAACTGAATTACAGAACAGAACAGGGTCTCAAATTTAGAAAACCAACTTATGCTTGCTTAAGGGGAAAGGTGAGTTGGGGTGCTGCATAAAACCAGAGATTGAAATGAGCACAGATAAAGTTCCTTAAGCCAAATATGGAATAGACAAGAGGTACTCCTTGCTCAATGAAATGGACTCAACACCGCATATTAAACGCCTAAGAATGTACCTGACTAGTAAGTATCTTAAAACCTATGGATTGCTATGTCTCCAAAAGAGAATCAAGCATGAGTACAGGGGCATAAACGCAGCAGTGATAGGATTGGAGCGGTTCGGTGAGCAAATGAAGACCCTTTGAAGTCATATTGCATGGTACCCATTCCACATGTTTCAACTCTCCAGGTTTAAGGTATTCTTCCTTCAGCTAAAACATGCATGTGGAACCCAGAGTATGATCAACCGTGTGAACGGGAGACGTGTTCAAATATGTCTCAGTTTTCCTCCCCTGGTACTCGGGTGCAACATTCCAGACGCTTTACTAACACTCTCCCGACTTGGAGAGTGAGTCCCTTTAACCTCCTGTTTGGCCCAGTTTGCAATTTCTGCGGAAGATGAACAGGAATAGGGAGAACCAATGAGAGACTAGCTGGAGGTGTCTGGACGGGCAAATTTAACTCTCATTTCCCACCAGGAAGAGGAAATAACCAAAGGCTCAGCGTGCCGTGCCGGAACCAGATTAGGGCCTGAAGCCATCCTGCGGTGTTGCGGCCAGCTCACAAGAAAGCGAGTTATAGAAAGGAGCTCAGGGGCACTGTAATTCACAAACCTGCAGAGTTATAAATGACAGCTATCGTCCAAAAATATACTGAAGTAAGGCTGCCAAGAGGACTTGAAAGCGGGGCAGAATTGCAGGAAACCGATTTCAGGAGGTAGACTGGAATTGCATTGAAAGCATAGGAAAAGAGGCAGAACGTCCACAATGATGCACTTGGCCAAAAAGGGCGTATGCGTTTTTTCCTGAATATATTCAGGAAAAAACGCATACGCCCTTTTTGGCCAACCAAGCAAGCTTGCAAAGGAAATCTGCACTACAATGAAGTCTCACTTCCCCCCGGTCAAAAGGGCCATCTGAAAAAAGTGTAAAATCCAGAAAGGCAGGACAGGCCATGGAGAACTGGGAGCCTTGTTATGCTGATGGGCGGGATGTAAATTGCCAACAGACACTCGCGAGAAGTGTATGGTGTTTCCTGAAACATCTAAAAAACAAATCAACAGAGCCTAGGGCACTTCCACTTATGGTCCTATAGCTTAGGGAAATTAAAATCAAAAAGACACAGCCACCCCAAAGTTTGGAACGGCTCTGTTTACAAGAACCTCGTTTACAGTACAAGTTCAACATCGCAGAAAGTGAAAAATGGATAAAGAAGTTGTGGTATTTACTTACAAAGCAATATCACTCAGCAATGAAATCTATGTCATCAGGCCCTTAGCATCACAATGAGTGGATTCATGTATGATGATTCTAACTGAAATAAGTCACACAGAAAAAGAAACATCATAAGATATCAGTAATACACGGAATGTAAACTTGGCTACACAGGAACTGAATTACAGAACAGAACAGGGTCTCAAATTTAGAAAACCAACTTATGCTTGCTTAAGGGGAAAGGTGAGTTGGGGTGCTGCATAAAACCAGAGGTTGAAATGAGCACAGATAAAGTTCCTTAAGCCAAATATGGAATAGACAAGAGCTACTCCTTGCTCAACGAAATGGACTCAACGCCCCATATTAAACGCCTAAGAATGTACCTGACTAGTAAGTATCTTAAAACCTATGGATAGCTATGTCTCCAAAAGAGAATCAAGCATGTGTACAGGGGCATAAACGCAGCAGTGATAGGATTGGAGAGGTTCGGTGAGCAAATGAAGACCCTTTGAAGTCATATTGCATGGTACCCATTCCACGGGTCTCAAATCTCCAGGTTTAAGGTATTCTTCCTTCAGCTAAAACATGCATGTGGAACCCAGAGTATGATCAACCGTGTGAACGGGAGACGTGTTTAAATATGTCTCAGTTTTCCTCCCCTGGTACTCGGGTGCAACATTCCAGACGCTTTACTAACACTCTCCCGACTTGGAGAGTCAGCGACTTTAACCTCCTGTTTGGCCCAGTTTGCAATTTCTGCGGAAGATGAACAGGAAAAGCGAGAACCAATGAGAGACTAGCTGGAGGTGTCTGGACGGGCAAATTTAACTCTCATTTCCCACCAGGAAGAGGAAATAACCAAAGGCTCAGCGTGCCGTGCCGGAAACAGATTAGGGCCTGAAGCCATCCTGCGGTGTTGCGGCCAGGTCACAAGAAAGCGAGTTGAAGAAAGGAGCTCAGGGGCACTGTAATTCACGAACCTGCAGAGTTATAAATGACAGCTATCGTCCAAAAATATACTGAAGTAAGGCTGCCAAGAGGACTTGAAAGCGGGGCAGAATTGCAGGAAACCGATTTCAGGAGGTAGACTGGAATTGCATTGAAAGCATAGGAAAAGAGGCAGAACGTCCACAATGATGCACTTGGCCAAAAAGGGCGTATGCGTTTTTTCCTGAATATATTCAGGAAAAAACGCATACGCCCTTTTTGGCCAACCAAGCAAGCTTGCAAAGGAAATCTGCACTACAATGAAGTCTCACTTCCCCCCAGTCAAAAGGGCCCTCTGAAAAAAGTGTAAAATCCAGAAAGGCAGGACAGGCCATGGAGAACTGGGAGCCTTGTTATGCTGATGGGCGGGATGTAAATTGCCAACAGACACTCGGGGGAAGTGTATGGTGTTTCCTGAAACATCTAAAAAACAAAGCAACAGAGCCTAGGGCACTTCCACTTATGGTCCTATAGCTTAGGGAAATTAAAATCAAAAAGACACAGCCACCCCAAAGTTTGGGACGCCTCTGTTTACAAGAACCTCATTTACCGTACAAGTTCAATATCACAGAAAGTGAAAAATGGATAAAGAACTTGTGGTACTTACGTACAATGCAGTATCACTCAGCAATGAAATCTATGTCATCAGGCCCGTAGCAGCATAATGAGTGGATTCAGGTACGATGATTCTAACTGAAATAAGTCACACAGAAAAAGAAACATCATAAGATATCACTAATACACGGAATGTAAACTTGGCTACACAGGAACTGAATTCCAAAACAGAACAGGGTCTCAAATTTAGAAAACCAACTTATGCTCGCTTAAGGGGAAAGGTGAGTTGGGGTGCTGCATAAAACCAGAGATTGAAATGAGCACAAATAAAGTTCCTTAACCCAAATATGGAATAGACAAGAGCTACTCCTTGCTCAACGAAATGGACTCAACACGCCATATTAAACGCCTAAGAATGTACCTGACTAGCAAGTATCTTAAAACCTATGGATTGCTATGTCTCTGAAAGTGAATCAAGCGTGTGTACAGGGGCATAAACGCAGCAGTGATAGGATTGGAGAGGTTCGGTGAGCAAACGAAGACCCTTTGAAGTCATATTGCATGGTACCCATTCCACGGGTTTCAACTACCCAGGTTTAAGGTATTCTTCCTTCAGCTAAAACATGCATGTGGAACCTAGAGTATGATCAACCATGTGATCGGGAGACGTGTTCAAATATGTCTCAGTTTTCGTACCCTGGTACTCGGGTGCAACATTCCAGATGCTTTACTAACACTCTCCCGACTTGGAGAGTCAGTCCCTTTAACCTCCTGTTTGGCCCAGTGTGCAGTTTCTGCGGAAAATGAACAGGAATAGCGAGAACCAATGTGAGACTAGCTGGAGGTTTCTGGACGGGCAAATTTAACTCTCATTTCCCACCAGGAAGAGGAAATAACCAAAGGGTCAGGGTGCCTTGCCAGAACCAGATTAGGGCCTGAAGCCATCCTGCGGTGTTGCGGCCAGCTCACAAGAAAGCGAGTTGAAGAAAGGAGCTCAGGGGCACTGTAATTCACAAACCTGCAGAGTTATAAATGACAGCTATCGTCCAAAAATATACTGAAGTAAGGCTGCCAAGAAGACTTGAAAGCGGGGCAGAATTGCAGGAAACCGATTTCAGGAGGTAGACTGGAATTGCATTGAAAGCATAGGAAAAGAGGCAGAACGTCCACAATGATGCACTTGGCCAAAAAGGGCGTATGCGTTTTTTCCTGAATATATTCAGGAAAAAACGCATACGCCCTTTTTGGCCAACCAAGCAAGCTTGCAAAGGAAATCTGCACTACAATGAAGTCTCACTTCCCCCCGGTCAAAAGGGCCATCTGAAAAAAGTGTAAAATCCAGAAAGGCAGGACAGGCCATGGAGAACTGGGAGCCTTGTTATGCTGATGGGCGGAATGTAAATTGCCAACAGACACTCGGGAGAAATGTATGGTGTTTCCTGAAACATCTAAAATACAAAGCAACAGAGCCTAGGGCACTTCCACTTATGGTCCTATAGCTTAGGGAAATTAAAATCAAAAAGACACAGCCAGGCCAAAGTTTGGAACGGCTCTGTTTACAAGAACCTCCTTTACCGTACAAGTTCAATATCACAGAAACTGAAAAATGGATAAAGAACTTGTGGTACTTACGTACAATGCAGTATCACTCAGCAATGAAATCTATGTCATCAGGCCCGTAGCAGCATAATGAGTGGATTCAGGTACGATGATTCTAACTGAAATAAGTCACACAGAAAAAGAAATATCATAAGATATCAGTAATACACGGAATGTAAACTTGGCTACACAGGAACTGAATTCCAAAACAGAACAGGGTCTCAAATTTAGAAAACCAACTTATGCTTGCTGAAGGGGAAAGGTGAGTTGGGGTGCTGCATAAAACCAGAGATTGAAATGAGCACAGATAAAGTTCCTTAAGCCAAATATGGAATAGACAGGAGCTACTCCTTGCTCAACGAAATGGACTCAACACCGCATATTAAACGCCTAAGAATGTAGCTGACTAGTAAGTATCTTAAAACCTATGGATTGCTATGTCTCCGAAAGAGAATCAAGCATGTGTACAGGGGCATAAACGCAGCAGTGATAGGATTGGAGAAGTTCGGTGAGCAAATGAAGACCCTTTGAAGTCATATTGCATGGTACCCATTCCACGGGTTTCAACTACCCAGGTTTAAGGTATTCTTCCTTCAGCTAAAACATGCATGTGGAACCCAGAGTATGATCAACCATGTGATCGGGAGACGTGTTCAAATATGTCTCAGTTTTCTTACCCCGGAACTCGGGTGCAACATTCCAGACGCTTTACTAACACTCTCCCGACTTGGAGAGTCAGTCCCTTTAACCTCCTGTTTGGCCCAGTTTGCAATTTCTGCGGAAGATGAACAGGAATAGCGAGAACCAATGAGAGACTAGCTGGAGGTGTCTGGACGGGCAAAGTTAACTCTCATTTCCCACCAGGAAGAGGAATTAACCAAAGGCTCAGCGTGCCGTGCCAGAACCAGATTAGGGCCTGAAGCCATCCTGCGGTGTTGCGGCCAGCTCACAAGAAAGCGAGTTGAAGAAAGGAGCTCAGGGGCACTGTAATTCACAAACCTGCAGAGTTATAAATGACAGCTATCGTCCAAAAATATACTGAAGTAAGGCTGCCAAGAGGACTTGAAAGCGGGGCAGAATTGCAGGAAACCGATTTCAGGAGGTAGACTGGAATTGCATTGAAAGCATAGGAAAAGAGGCAGAACGTCAACAATGATGCCCTTGGCCAAAAAGGGCGTATGCGTTTTTTCCTGAATATATTCAGGAAAAAACGCATACGCCCTTTTTGGCCAACCAAGCAAGCTTGCAAAGGAAATCTGCACTACAATGAAGTCTCACTTCCCCCCGGTCAAAAGGGCCATCTGTAAAAAGTGTAAAATCCAGAAAGGCAGGACAGGCCATGGAGAACTGGGAGCCTTGTTATGCTGATGGGCAGGATGTAAATTGCCAACAGACACTCGGGAGAAGTGTATGGTGTTTCCTGAAACATCTAAAAAACAAAGCAACAGAGCCTAGGGCACTTCCACTTATGGTCCTATAGCTTAGGGAAATTAAAATCAAAAAGACACAGCCACCCCAAAGTTTGGGATGCCTCTGTTTACAAGAACCTCGTTTACCGTACAAGTTCAATATCACAGAAATTGAAAAATGGATAAAGAACTTATGGTACTTACGTAGAATGCAGTATCACTCAGCAATGAAATCTATGTCATCAGGCCCGTAGCAGCATAATGAGTGGATTCAGGTATGATGATTCTAACTGGAATAAGTCACACAGAAAAAGAAACATCATAAGATATCACTAATACACGGAATGTAAACTTGGCTACACAGGAACTGAATTCCAAAACAGAACAGGGTCTCAAATTTAGAAAACCAACTTATGCTTGCTTAAGGGGAAAGGTGTGTTGGGGTGCTGCATAAAACCAGAGAAAGAAATGAGCACAGATAAAGTTCCTTAAGCCAAATATGTAATAGACAAGAGCTACTCCTTGCTCAACAAAATGGACTCAACACCCCATATTAAACGCCTAAGAATGTACCTGACTAGTAAGTATCTTAAAACCTATGGATTGCTATGTCTCCAAAAGAGAATCAAGCGTGTGTAGAGGGGCATAAACGCAGCAGTGATAGGATTGGAGAGGTTCGGTGAGCAAATGAAGACCCTTTGAAGTCATATTGCATGGTACCCATTCCACGTGTTTCAACTCTGCAGGTTTAAGATATTCTTCCTTCAGCTAAAACATGCATGTGGAACCCAGAGTATGATCAACCGTGTGAACTGGAGACGTGTTGAAATATGTCTCAGTTTTCGTCCCCTGGTACTCGGGTGCAACATTCCAGACGCTTTACTAACACTCTCCCGACTTGGAGAGTGACTCCCTTTAACCTCCTGTTTGGCCCAGTTTGCAACTTCTGCGGAAGATGAAGAGGAATAGCGAGAACCAATGAGAGACTAGCTGGAGGTGTCTGGACGGGCAAATTTAACTCTCATTTCCCACCAGGAAGAGGAATTAACCAAAGGCTCAGCGTGCCGTGCCAGAACCAGATTAGGGCCTGAAGCCATCCTGCGGTGTTGCGGCCAGCTCACAAGAAAGCGAGTTGAAGAAAGGAGCTCAGGGGCACTGTAATTCACAAACCTGCAGAGTTATAAATGACAGCTATCGTCCAAAAATATACTGAAGTAAGGCTGCCAAGAGGACTTGAAAGCGGGGCAGAATTGCAGGAAACCGATTTCAGGAGGTAGACTGGAATTGCATTGAAAGCATAGGAAAAGAGGCAGAACGTCAACAATGATGCCCTTGGCCAAAAAGGGCGTATGCGTTTTTTCCTGAATATATTCAGGAAAAAACGCATACGCCCTTTTTGGCCAACCAAGCAAGCTTGCAAAGGAAATCTGCACTACAATGAAGTCTCACTTCCCCCCGGTCAAAAGGGCCATCTGTAAAAAGTGTAAAATCCAGAAAGGCAGGACAGGCCATGGAGAACTGGGAGCCTTGTTATGCTGATGGGCAGGATGTAAATTGCCAACAGACACTCGGGAGAAGTGTATGGTGTTTCCTGAAACATCTAAAAAACAAAGCAACAGAGCCTAGGGCACTTCCACTTATGGTCCTATAGCTTAGGGAAATTAAAATCAAAAAGACACAGCCACCCCAAAGTTTGGGATGCCTCTGTTTACAAGAACCTCGTTTACCGTACAAGTTCAATATCACAGAAATTGAAAAATGGATAAAGAACTTATGGTACTTACGTAGAATGCAGTATCACTCAGCAATGAAATCTATGTCATCAGGCCCGTAGCAGCATAATGAGTGGATTCAGGTATGATGATTCTAACTGGAATAAGTCACACAGAAAAAGAAACATCATAAGATATCACTAATACACGGAATGTAAACTTGGCTACACAGGAACTGAATTCCAAAACAGAACAGGGTCTCAAATTTAGAAAACCAACTTATGCTTGCTTAAGGGGAAAGGTGTGTTGGGGTGCTGCATAAAACCAGAGAAAGAAATGAGCACAGATAAAGTTCCTTAAGCCAAATATGTAATAGACAAGAGCTACTCCTTGCTCAACAAAATGGACTCAACACCCCATATTAAACGCCTAAGAATGTACCTGACTAGTAAGTATCTTAAAACCTATGGATTGCTATGTCTCCAAAAGAGAATCAAGCGTGTGTAGAGGGGCATAAACGCAGCAGTGATAGGATTGGAGAGGTTCGGTGAGCAAATGAAGACCCTTTGAAGTCATATTGCATGGTACCCATTCCACGTGTTTCAACTCTGCAGGTTTAAGATATTCTTCCTTCAGCTAAAACATGCATGTGGAACCCAGAGTATGATCAACCGTGTGAACTGGAGACGTGTTGAAATATGTCTCAGTTTTCGTCCCCTGGTACTCGGGTGCAACATTCCAGACGCTTTACTAACACTCTCCCGACTTGGAGAGTGACTCCCTTTAACCTCCTGTTTGGCCCAGTTTGCAACTTCTGCGGAAGATGAAGAGGAATAGCGAGAACCAATGAGAGACTAGCTGGAGGTGTCTGGACGGGCAAATTTAACTCTCATTTCGCACCAGGAAGAGGAAATAACCAAAGGCTCAGCGTGCTGTGCCGGAACCAGATTAGGGCCTGAAGCCATCCTGCGGTGTTGCGGCCAGCTCAAAACAAAGCGAGTTGAAGAAAGGAGCTCAGGGGCACTGTAATTCACAAACCTGCAGAGTTATAAATGACAGCTATCGTCCAAAAATATACTGAAGTAAGGCTGCCAAGAGGACTTGAAAGCAGGGCAGAATTGCAGGAAACCGATTTCAGGAGGTAGACTGGAATTGCATTGAAAGCATAGGAAAAGAGGCAGAACGTCCACAATGATGCACTTGGCCAAAAAGGGCGTATGCGTTTTTTCCTGAATATATTCAGGAAAAAACGCATACGCCCTTTTTGGCCAACCAAGCAAGCTTGCAAAGGAAATCTGCACTACAATGAAGTCTCACTTCCCCCTGGTCAAAAAGGCCATCTGAAAAAAGTGTAAAATCCAGAAAGGCAGGACAGGCCATGGAGAACTGGGAGCCTTGTTATGCTGATGGGCGGGATGTAAATTGCCAACAGACACTCGGGAGAAGTGTATGGTGTTTCCTGAAACATCTAAAAAACAAAGCAACAGAGCCTAGGGCACTTCCACTTATGGTCCTATAGCTTAGGGAAATTAAAATCAAAAAGACACAGCCACCCCAAAGTTTGGGACGCCTCTCTTTACAAGAACCTCATTTACCGTACAAGTTCAATATCACAGAAAGTGAAAAATGGATAAAGAAGTTGTGGTACTTACGTACAATGCAGTATCACTCAGCAATGAAATCTATGTCATCAGGCCCGTAGCAGCATAATGAGTGGATTCAGGTACGATGATTCTAACTGAAATAAGTCACACAGAAAAAGAAACATCATAAGATATCACTAATACACGGAATGTAAACTTGGCTACACAGGAACTGAATTCCAAAACAGAACAGGGTCTCAAATTTAGAAAACCAACTTATGCTTGCTTAAGGGGAAAGGTGAGTTGGGGTGCTGCATAAAACCAGAGATTGAAATGAGCACAGATAAAGTTCCTTAAGCCAAATATGGAATAGACAAGAGCTACTCCTTGCTCAACGAAATGGACTCAACACCGCATATTAAACGCCTAAGAATGTACCTGACTAGTAAGTATCTTAAAACCTATGGATTGCTATGTCTCCAAAAGAGAATCAAGCATGTGTACAGGGGCATAAACGCAGCAGTGATAGGATTGGAGAGGTTCGGTTAGCAAATGAAGACCCTTTGAAGTCATATTGCATGGTACCCATTCCACGGGTCTCAACTCTCCAGGTTTAAGGTATTCTTCCTTCAGCTAAAACATGCATGTGGAACCCAGAGTATGATCAACCGTGTGAACGGGAGACGTGTTCAAATATGTCTCAGTTTTCCTCCCCTGGTACTCGGGTGCAACATTCCAGACGCTTTACTAACACTCTCCCCACTTGGAGAGTCAGCGCCTTTAACCTCCTGTTTGGCCCAGTTTGCAATTTCTGCGGAAGATGAACAGGAATAGCGAGAACCAATGAGAGACTAGCTGGAGGTGTCTGGACGGGCAAATTTAACTCTCATTTCGCACCAGGAAGAGGAATTAAACAAAGGCACAGCGTGCCGTGCCGGAACCAGATTAGGGCCTGAAGCCATCCTGCGGTGTTGCGGCCAGCTCACAAGAAAGCGAGTTGAAGAAAGGAGCTCAGGGGCACTGTAATTCACAAACCTGCAGAGTTATAAATGATAGCTATCGTCCAAAAATATACTGAAGTAAGGCTGCCAAGAGGACTTGAAAGCGGGGCAGAATTGCAGGAAACCGATTTCAGGAGGTAGACTGGAATTGCATTGAAAGCATAGGAAAAGAGGCAGAACGTCCACAATGATGCACTTGGCCAAAAAGGGCGTATGCGTTTTTTCCTGAATATATTGAGGAAAAAACACATACGCCCTTTTTGTCCAACCAAGCAAGCTTGCAAAGGAAAACTGCACTACAATGAAGTCTCACTTCCCCCCGGTCAAAAGGGCCATCTGAAAAAAGTGTAAAATCCAGAAAGGCAGGACAGGCCATGGAGAACTGGGAGCCCTGTTATGCTGATGGGCGGGATATAAATTGCCAACAGACACTCGGGAGAAGTGTATGGTGTTTCCTGAAACATCTAAAAAACAAAGCAACAGAGCCTAGGGCACTTCCACTTATGGTCCTATAGCTTAGGGAAATTAAAATCAAAAAGACACAGCCACCCCAAAGTTTGGAACGGCTCTGTTTACAAGAACCTCGTTTACAGTACAAGTTCAATATCACAGAAAGTGAAAAATGGATAAAGAAGTTGTGGTATTTACTTACAAAGCAATATCACTCAGCAATGAAATCTATGACATCAGTCCCTTAGCAGCACAATGAGTGGATTCAGGTATGATGATTCAAACTGAAATAAGTCACACAGAAAAAGAAACATCATAAGATATCAGTAATACACGGAATGTAAACTTGGCTACACAGGAACTGAATTACAGAACAGAACAGGGTCTCAAATTTAGAAAACCAACTTATGCTTGCTTAAGGGTAAAGGTGAGTTGGGGTGCTGCATAAAACCAGAGATTGAAATGAGCACAGATAAAGTTCCTTAAGCCAAATATGGAATAGACAAGAGCTACTCCTTGCTCAACGAAATGGACTCAACACCGCATATGAAACGCCTAAAAATGTACCTGACTAGTAAGTATCTTAAAACCTATGGATTGCTATGTCTCCAAAAGAGGATCAAGCGTGTGTACAGGGGCATAAACGCAGCAGTGATAGGATTGGAGAGGTTCGGTGAGCAAATGAAGACCCTTTGAAGTCATATTGCATGGTACCCATTCCACGGGTCTCAATTCTCCAGGTTTAAGGTATTCTTCATTCAGCTAAAACATGCATGTGGAACCCAGAGTATGATCAACCGTGTGAACGGGAGATGTGTTCAAATATGTCTCAGTTTTCCTCCCCTGGTACTCGGGTGCAACATTCCAGACGCTTTACTAACACTCTCCCCACTTGGAGAGTCAGCCCCTTTAAGCTCCTGTTTGGCCCAGGTTGCAATTTCTGCGGAAGATGAACAGGAATAGCGAGAACCAATGAGAGACTAGCTGGAGGTGTCTGGATGGGCAAATTTAACTCTCATTTCCCACCAGGAAGAGGAATTAACCAAAGGCTCAGCGTGCCGTGCCAGAGCCAGATTAGGGCCTGAAGCCTTCCTGCGGTGTTGTGGCCAGCTCACAAGAAAGCGAGTTGAAGAAAGGAGCTCAGGGGCACTGTAATTCACAAACCTGCAGAGGTATAAATGACAGCTATCGTCCAAAAATATACTGAAGTAAGGCTGCCAAGAGGACTTGAAAGCGGGGCAGAATTGCAGGAAACCGATTTCAGGAGGTAGACTGGAATTGCATTGAAAGCATAGGAAAAGAGGCAGAACGTCCACAATGATGCACTTGGCCAAAAAGGGCGTATGCGTTTTTTCCTGAATATATTCAGGAAAAAACGCATACGCCCTTTTTGGCCAACCAAGCAAACTTGCAAAGGAAATCTGCACTACAATGAAGTCTCACTTCCCCCCCGGTCAAAAGGGCCATGTGAAAAAAGTGTAAAATCCAGAAAGGCAGGGCAGGCCATGGAGAACTGGGAGCCTAGTTATGCTGATGGGCGGGATGTAAATTGCCAACAGACACTCGGGAGAAGTGTATGGTGTTTCCTGAAACATCTAAAAAACAAAGCAACAGAGCCTAGGGCACTTCCACTTATGGTCCTATAGCTTAGGGAAATTAAAATCAAAAAGACACCGCCACCCCAAAGTTTGGGACGCCTCTGTTTACAACAACCTCGTTTACAGTACAAGTTCAACATCGCAGAAAGTGATAAATGGATAAAGAAGTTGTGGTATTTACGTACAAAGCAATATCACTCAGCAATGAAATCTATGTCATCAGGCCCTTAGCAGCACAATGAGTGGATTCAGGTATGATGATTCTAACTGAAATAAGTCACACAGGAAAAGAAACATCATAAAATATCAGTAATACACGGAATGTAAACTTGGCTACACAGGAACTGAATTACAGAACAGAACAGGGTCTCAAATTTAGAAAACCAACTTATGCTTGCTTAAGGGGAAAGGTGAGTTGGGGTGCTGCATAAAACCAGAGATTGAAATGAGCACAGATAAAGTTCCTTAAGCCAAATATGGAATAGACAAGAGGTACTCCTTGCTCAATGAAATGGACTCAACACCGCATATTAAACGCCTAAGAATGTACCTGACTAGTAAGTATCTTAAAACCTATGGATTGCTATGTCTCCAAAAGAGAATCAAGCATGAGTACAGGGGCATAAACGCAGCAGTGATAGGATTGGAGAGGTTCGGTGAGCAAATGAAGACCCTTTGAAGTCATATTGCATGGTACCCATTCCACGTGTTTCAACTCTGCAGGTTTAAGGTATTCTTCCTTCAGCTAAAACATGCATGTGGAACCCAGAGTATGATCAACCGTGTGAACGGGAGACGTGTTCAAATATGTCTCAGTTTTCCTCCCCTGGTACTCGGGTGCAACATTCCACACGCTTTACTAACACTCTCCCGACTTGGAGAGTGAGTCCCTTTAACCTCCTGTTTGGCCCAGTTTGCAATTTCTGCGGAAGATGAACAGGAATAGGGAGAACCAATGAGAGACTAGCTGGAGGTGTCTGGACGGGCAAATTTAACTCTCATTTCCCACCAGGAAGAGGAAATAACCAAAGGCTCAGCGTGCCGTGCCGGAACCAGATTAGGGCCTGAAGCCATCCTGCGGTGTTGCGGGCAGCTCACAAGAAAGCGAGTTGAAGAAAGGAGCTCAGGGGCACTGTAATTCACAAACCTGCAGAGTTATAAATGACAGCTATCGTCCAAAAATATACTGAAGTAAGGCTGCCAAGAGGACTTGAAAGCGGGGCAGAATTGCAGGAAACCGATTTCAGGAGGTAGACTGGAATTGCATTGAAAGCATAGGAAAAGAGGCAGAACGTCCACAATGATGCACTTGGCCAAAAAGGGCGTATGCGTTTTTTCCTGAATATATTCAGGAAAAAACGCATACGCCCTTTTTGGCCAACCAAGCAAGCTTGCAAAGGAAATCTGCACTACAATGAAGTCTCACTTCACCCCGGTCAAAAGGGCCATCCGAAAAAAGTGTAAAATCCAGAAAGGCAGGACAGGCCATGGAGAACTGGGAGCCTTGTTATGCTGATGGGCGGGATGTAAATAGTCAACAGACACTCGGGAGAAGTGTATGGTGTTTCCTGAAACATCTAAAAAACAAAGCAACAGAGCCTAGGGCACTTCCACTTATGGTCCTATAGCTTAGGGAAATTAAAATCAAAAAGACACAGCCACCCCAAAGTTTGGGACGCCTCTGTTTACAAGAACCTCATTTACCGTACAAGTTCAATATCACAGAAAGTGAAAAATGGATAAAGAACTTGTGGTACTTACGTACAATGCAGTATCACTCAGCAATGAAATCTATGTCATCAGGCCCGTAGCAGCATAATGAGTGGATTCAGGTACGATGATTCTAACTGAAATAAGTCACACAGAAAAAGAAACATCATAAGATATCACTAATACACGGAATGTAAACTTGGCTACACAGGAACTGAATTCCAAAACAGAACAGGGTCTCAAATTTAGAAAACCAACTTATGCTTGCTTAAGGGGAAAGGTGAGTTGGGGTGCTGCATAAAACCAGAGATTGAAATGAGCACAAATAAAGTTCCTTAACCCAAATATGGAATAGACAAGAGCTACTCCTTGCTCAACGAAATGGACTCAACACCCCATATTAAACGCCTAAGAATGTACCTGACTAGTAACTATTTTAAAACCTATGGATTGCTATGTCTCCAAAAGAGAATCAAGCATGTGTACAGGGGCATAAACGCAGCAGTGATAGGATTGGAGAGGTTCGGTGAGCAAATGAAGACCCTTTGAAGTCATATTGCATGGTACCCATTCCACGGGTCTCAAATCTCCAGGTTTAAGGTATTCTTCCTTCAGCTAAAACATGCATGTGGAACCCAGAGTATGATCAACCGTGTGAACGGGAGACGTGTTCAAATATGTCTCAGTTTTCCTCCCCTGGTACTCGGGTGCAACATTCCAGATGCTTTACTAACACTCTCCCCACTTGGAGAGTCAGTGCCTTTAACCACCTGTTTGGCCCAGTTTGCAATTTCTGCGGAAGTTGAACAGGAATAGGGAGAACCAATGAGAGACTAGCTGGAGGTGTCTGGACGGGCAAATTTAACTCTCATTTCCCACCAGGAAGAGGAAATAACCAAAGGCTCAGCGTGCCGTGCCGGAACCAGATTAGGGCCTGAAGCCATCCTGCGGTGTTGCGGCCAGCTCACAAGAAAGCGAGTTGAAGAAAGGAGCTCAGGGGCACTGTAATTCACAAACCTGCAGAGTTATAAATGACAGCTATCGTCCAAAAATATACTGAAGTAAGGCTGCCAAGAGGACTTGAAAGCGGGGCAGAATTGCAGGAAACCGATTTCAGGAGGTAGACTGGAATTGCATTGAAAGCATAGGAAAAGAGGTAGAACGTCCACAATGATGCACTTGGCCAAAAAGGGTGTATGCGTTTTTTCCTGAATATATTCAGGAAAAAACGCATACGCCCTTTTTGGCCAACCAAGCAAGCTTGCAAAGGAAATCTGCACTACAATGAAGTCTCACTTCCCCCCGGTCAAAAGGGCCATCTGAAAAAAGTGTAAAATCCAGAAAGGCAGGACAGGCCATGGAGAACTGGGAGCCTTGTTATGCTGATGGGCGGGATGTAAATTGCCAACAGACACTCGGGAGAAGTGTATGGTGTTTCCTGAAACATCTAAAAAACAAAGCAACAGAGCCTAGGGCACTTCCACTTATGGTCCTATAGCTTAGGGAAATTAAAATCAAAACACAGCCACCCCAAAATTTGGAACGGCTCTGTTTACAAGAACCTCGTTTACAGTACAAGTTCAACATCGCAGAAAGTGAAAAATGGATAAAGAAGTTGTGGTATTTACTTACAAAGCAATATCACTCAGCAATGAAATCTATGTCATCAGGCCCTTAGCATCACAATGAGTGGATTCATGTATGATGATTCTAACTGAAATAAGTCACACAGAAAAAGAAACATCATAAGATATCAGTAATACACGGAATGTAAACTTGGCTACACAGGAACTGAATTACAGAACAGAACAGGGTCTCAAATTTAGAAAACCAACTTATGCTTGCTTAAGGGGAAAGGTGAGTTGGGGTGCTGCATAAAACCAGAGGTTGAAATGAGCACAGATAAAGTTCCTTAAGCCAAATATGGAATAGACAAGAGCTACTCCTTGCTCAACGAAATGGACTCAACGCCCCATATTGAACGCCTAAGAATGTACTTGACTAGTAAGTATCTTAAAACCTATGGATAGCTATGTCTCCAAAAGAGAATCAAGCATGTGTACAGGGACATAAACGCAGCAGTGATAGGATTGGAGAGGTTCGGTGAGCAAATGAAGACCCTTTGAAGTCATATTGCATGGTACCCATTCCACGGGTCTCAACTCTCCAGTTTTAAGGTATTCTTCCTTCAGCTAAAACATGCATGTGGAACCTAGAGTATGATCAACCATGTGATCGGGAGACGTGTTCAAATATGTCTCAGTTTTCGTCCCCTGGTACTCGGGTGCAACATTCCAGACGCTTTACTAACACTCTCCCGACTTGGAGAGTTAGTGCCTTTAACCTCCTGTTTGGCCCAGTTTGCAATTTCTGCGGAAGATGAACAGGAATAGGGAGAACCAATGAGAGACTAGCTGGAGGTGTCCGGACGGGCAAATTTAACTCTCATTTCCCACCAGGAAGAGGAAATAACCAAAGGCTCAGCGTGCCGTGCCGGAACCAGATTAGGGTTTGAAGCCATCCTGTGGTGTTGCGGCCAGCTAACAAGAAAGCGAATTGAAGAAAGGAGCTCAGAGGCTCTGTAATTCACAAACCTGCAGAGTTATAAATGACAGCTATCGTCCAAAAATATACTGAAGTAAGGCTGCCAAGAGGACTTGAAAGCGGGGCAGAATTGCAGGAAACCGATTTCAGGAGGTAGACTGGAATTGCATTGAAAGCATAGGAAAAGAGGCAGAACGTCCACAATGATGCACTTGGCCAAAAAGGGCGTATGCGTTTTTTCCTGAATATATTCAGGAAAAAACGCATACGCCCTTTTTGGCCAACCAAGCAAGCTTGCAAAGGAAATCTGCACTACAATGAAGTCTCACTTCCCCCCAGTCAAAAGGGCCCTCTGAAAAAAGTGTAAAATCCAGAAAGGCAGGACAGGCCATGGAGAACTGGGAGCCTTGTTATGCTGATGGGCGGGATGTAAATTGCCAACAGACACTCGGGAGAAGTGTATGGTGTTTCCTGAAACATCTAAAAAACAAAGCAACAGAGCCTAGGGCACTTCCACTTATGGTCCTGTAGCTTAGGGAAATTAAAATCAAAAAGACACAGCCACCCCAAAATTTGGGACGGCTCTTTTTACAGAAATCACTTCTACGGCACAAGTTAAATATCCCAGAGAGCAAATAATGGATAAAGAAGTTGCTGTACTTATGTACAACAGAATACCACTCAGCAATGGAATCTATGTCACCAGGCCCGTACCAGCATAATGAGTGGATTGAGACACGATGATTCTAAGTGAAATAAGTCACACAGAAAAAGAAACATCATAAGGTATCACTAATACACGGAATGTGAACTTGGCTACAGATGAACTGAATTACAAAACAGAACAGTGTCTCAAGTTTAGAAAACCAACTTATGCTTGCTTAAGGGGAAAGGTGAGTTGGGGTGCTGCATAAAAGCAGAGTTTGAAATTAGCACAGATACCGTTCCATAAGCCAAATATGTAATAGACAAGACCTACCCCTTGCTCAACGAAATGGATTCAACAATGAGGTATCACCTCACACCTGGTAGAATAGGCATCATAGAAAATCTACAAACAGAAAATGCTGGAAAGGGTGTGGAGAAAAGAACCCTCTTCCATTATTTTTGGAAATATAAATTGATACAGTCATTATGGAGAACAATATGGAATTTCTTAAGAAACTAACAATAGAATTACCATATGATACAGCAATCCCAATACTGGACATATACCCAGACAAAACCATAAATGAAAAAGAGTCATTCACCGCAATGTTCATTGCATCACTATTTACAATATCGAGGTAATGGAAGCAACCTAAATGCCCACAGACAGACGAATGCATAAAGCTGTGGTACATATATAAAATGGAATATTACTAAGCCATGAAAAGGAATGAAATTGGGTCATTTGGAGAGACGTCGATGGATCTAGAGACTGTCATACAGAGTGAAGTATGTCAGAAAGAGAAAAACAAATCTTGTATATTCATGCATATATGTGGAACCTAGAAAAACTGTACAGATTAACCATTTTGCAAGGCATAAATAGAGCAACAGATGTAGACAACAAACGTATGGACAACAAGGGGGGAAAGCTGTTGGGGGGGTGGTGGTGGGAGGAGTTGAGAGACTGGGATTGGCATGTATACATTTATATGTATAAAATAGATAACCAATAAGAACCTGCTGTATAAAAATATAAAATAAAATTCAAAATTAAAAAGAAATAAAATTTAAAAAATAAAACAGAAAAAACAATTATTCCCTGCACATACATGTATTTATATGAATAAATTATTTCCATGCTTATATCTGTAAATACAAAAAAGAGGAATAAAATCTACCTTGAACCAAAAACGAAAAAGAGAAAAAAACACAGAACCCACCAGTTACACAGAGGAAAACCGTATCAGGGCACTTGCTCCAGTTGTAAATAATTCTGAAGTTGGTCAGTGGTGGGGAATCGTCTCCCATTCAGCCAGCAGCCCCCATGCAACAAGCGTCCTCATTGCAAAGCTGGGGCACCGTGCCGAGGCATCTGTGAGTAAACGTGAGCTGAGCCCCAGGCCAGTTGCTGCTGAACTATTCCCACCCGTCCCAGGTAAAACACCTGAATATATACAAGGACTTGAAAGCCTAGAGGAAGGGCCATAGAGCCACACGAGTGACAGCATGCCGGCCGACTTGGTGCCTGCAGGCCAGCCAGGATGGTCCTGGCCCTGGGTGCTCTTCTGGAAGATTTCCATTTCCCTGCCTGAGATACCCGTCCTGTCCCTGCCCCCACTGCTTTTTTCCTTCCTCACCTCTGCCCAGGGAGAAATTCCAGCAGCAGGTATGGGTGACACATCCTCTTCTTTAGCAGGTGGCAGCCTGGCAACTGCTGCAGAAAGTCCAGCAGAGCCCCACTCACACTGGGCCACCCACAAAGCCGTGGCCTCTCACTCCCTCCCACCAGCCCAGCCCCGAGACTGCTGACAGGGCAGAGAAAATGGCGTCAGGCACGGCTGCAGGGGCTCTTGCTGCCTGGAGTGGTATTTATATTGATCTCAACCCAGGCACACCTGGGGAGGGCTGGCCGGCACGGTAAGGCTGCCCAGGTCAGCCAATCATCACCCCTCAGGGGCTCACAGTTGCAGAAAATGGAACTTGCTGAACCGGCCAGGTCCAAGGAACAGGTGTGGGCTCCTGAGAGTCAGGATAGACAAGGGGCTGCAGCTTTGCCTTGTTTTCTATTCATTTTATCTGGCCCATGAGTGGGAGACAACTTCAAGAAAACCCTCTCCTAATGAGAGGAACCCAGGAGTCAGGGAGAGGAGGGGTGGGTGGTGGTTGGAGACAGAGGCCTGGTGCCCCGGGTGCAGTGGAAGTCTCTGGAAGACCAGGTGGAGGGAGGCCTCACGGAGTGATGCCCAGGGTCACAGACCTGTCGCAGCTGCTGTTTGTTAGTTCAAGTCCTGCTCTGAGGTGCTCTGTGTCAGCTCTGAGCGACAGGTGAGCTGGGGGTGCTCTGCAATGAGGGCTATGTGCACGGCTCCTGTGTGCCCAGCCCTGCCACGGTACCTGCAAGGGTAGCTCTGTATCCTGGGAGGGGCCTGACCACGAGAGCCCCGTGGGCTGGGGTGGGGGTGGGGTACCTGCCCAGGTGAGCTCCATATTCTGGGATTGGTCTGACCACGAGAGCCCCATGGGCTGCTGGGGACCTGGTAAAGGATGTCAGGACAGTCAGTGAAGCCACCGAGGATATACCTCCAGTTGCTCCTAATTCCTACACCCTGCTGGTCATTCTACCAACCACCAGGACATGGTATTCTGTATTAGTCTTCAATGATGCCTTCTTTTGTATTCCATTAGTCCCAGAGTCACAAGAAATTTTGGCTTGTGAGTGGCAGGACTCAACATACAACTAAAACAATACTTCCGGGCCGTCTGGCCCCAAGGGTGCAAAAATTCCCACACCGTCTTTGGGGAAAGCTTAGCTAAAGACCTAAAAGTTCTACCTCTGGAAAAGGAAACCCTCCTTCAATATGCAGACGACATTCTGATCGCCAGCCCTACTAAGGAGGCCTCTGAACTACCAAGCCAATAAAGGATAGAAGTTGTCCAAGAAAAAGCTCAAATATCACAGACTGCGGTGACCTGCCTGGGCTTCATTCTCACAGAAGGTCAGAGAAGCCCATCCCAGGAAAGGGAAGAAACCATTTTCAGCCTTACCCCTTTCTAAAACTAGAAGACAGCTTAGGGGTTCCTGGGGAGGCCAGGGTTTGCTGCTTCTGGATCCCTAACTACAGTCTACTAGCTGGGCCTCTATATGAAACACTGAAAGGAAAAGATGATGATCCTTTTGAATAGAATCCAGAAGTGGCCTTTCAAGAATGGAAAGAGCAGTCAATTCAGACCCTTGCCCTGGAACTCCCTAATTTAGCTAAACCCTTTGACCTTTACATTCCCGGTGAAAGGTGAATCGCCATTGGAGAATTAGTGCAAAAACTGGGACCACTTGAAATGGAACAATGCAAGAATGCCATCCAGGTAGGATAAACTACGGTCACCAAGGGGCTTGGCCCACTGCCACATCTGGCCAAGATACTGGCGGTATCTAAAAACCTGGAAATCAGCAGCCCAAAAGGCCACCTCCCTCTTAAGGGAAAAGGACCCCACGTGGTGATCCTAACCACCAACCATGCCCTGAAGTTGCAGGGTTCGCTCCGTGGGCACACCTACCTCGAGTGAGGAGGCCCTCCAACTCCAACATCCAGAGAGATAACCGGGGGCAACAGGGCACCATGACGACTCGTGTGAACATCACTTGACCTGGAGTTTCTCTCATAAAACAACAAGAGTGTGTAACAAAAGAGTAGACTACTGCTTGCAGGACTTACTGCACCCAGAGGGGAGCTAATAATCTTGGCGGGGAACCGTATATCACACTGTCACCATAGAAAAGCCTACAGACACCGTGATGATGGTGGCCAATAAGACCGGCTGGACTCCTGTTTACTTCAAAAGGCGGTTGACTCAGTGGCCATCATGGTCCTTGATCACCACTGACCCTGGACTGTCTGGGAGTTGAGCGGGCAGGGCTCTGACACCTGGTGTTGTTTGTACGTTAATTCAGGGGCCTAATTGAAGAAAGTGCAGACTACTGGCCAGAGCATCTAGGCTGGCAGAAACGGTCAGCCTAAAGTGGCTGAACAAATGTGGGGCGGGGTGAAACCGGCCCCCACAGCGTCTCTGCACATCTCTTTCCTGGACCCTTAAAGGTCATTAGAATCTATAACACTTCCAATGCTGGTGCTCAGGTGGACGAGCAGGGAGGCAGGGGTCCTGGGGACAATCAACGTCACCGGGAGGCTGCTGGGGAGAAGCTCTGACCCTCGCCCCAGGGTATGAGGGCTCCCAACTCAGCACTCAGCAGTTACAGAAGAAGGGTCTGCACCCTCAGCACTCCAAGAATGAGGAATGGGACAAAAGGCAGAGGAGGGGTTTGTCCCCAGCAAAGCCCATTAAAAATCCCTGGGAGATAAAAATAGAATCTGGGCAATAAAGTCAAGTCTAACCTTTTTTATCCTTTGTGCTTTGTCTAATTTCACGTGCTCCTAGGGTCCCGCATGCAGAGGTTCCACACCTGGCACTTCAGACCAGATTTCCTAGTGCAGAATGGCTGGGTCGACACCTCAGCTCCTGGGGCCCAGTGCAGACTCCACGATATAGAGCCTGAGCTACAGCCAACCCGGCCCTCGAGAGCTCCGCCGCCTCCCTCCCACTGACTCTGACAGGATCTCTACACAGCAGCCCAGCCCACAGCCCACGGGGTAGTGCATGCTCTCACCTCTCCATTCTCTGATCAAAATATAAAGTTTCCTTTGCTTGTGAACCAAACTCAGTCTCGATCTGTTGGCCCCAATGACACTGGGCAGGGGGACACTTGTTGGGGTCCACTCTGGAGGATCAGTAACAGAAATTGAGACTATTGTAACCTCAATGAACAGATGTGTGAGCCAAACTGTAGTTAACATAGAACAGTGTATAAGGCTCGGGTAAAATAAGATGTTTCTAACACTTCCATTTGATATTTCCATCACTTTTTATAAGCAAGTTCAGTGAAAAGGTTTGTCTTATTTGTCAGGTCAATATTAGAGAAATGAAGTGATTTCTTTCCAAGGATGTACATCGAATAATCTTGGTTAAACCTTCAATCTTGTTTTAAATGCTTTTCCATTGAAAATGATACCTCTCTTTCAGCTCCCCCATTTCTGAGAAGTATAAAATCTTATAATTTATTATTACCAAAGGGGAAAGGTGGGAGGAGGGATAAATTAACAGTTTGGGATTAACACATACACACTGCTATGTATAAAATAGATCATCAACAAGGAACTACTGTATAGCACAGGGAACTACACTCAACATTTTGCAATAACCTATAAGGGGAAATAATCTGAAAAAGAATAGATATTTTTATTGACATCATCTATCAATGATAGTTAAATTGTAGCCTAAGGGAAGCTGGTGGTGAGTGCTTCTGACCCTGAAGACTTCAATCATCTAAAGTTTGGACTCTGCCTACTTCCCAAGGCCCTTAATGAACATATGTGTAGCCGTAGCTTAAAAACTTCCCCAGTTTGGGTTTCGGGGAGACACTGATTTTGAAAAAGCCCTGGTGTTCTCCTTACATGAATGGGACTCTTCCTACTGCTAAAACATGTCTGTCACACCCAGAGGATGGTATACCGTCTGATCGGGAAGAGTTTGGAAAAGGCATCTCATCTCCTCATCTCCTGGTGCTCGGGTTCACCCCTCCAGCGTCTTTACTAACAGTCTCCCCACTTGGAGATGTCAGCACTGTCAACATCCTGTTGCGTACAGTTTGGAATTTGTCCAGAGGATGAAGCGGAAGGATGAGGAACAATGAGAGACAAGTCCTAGGTGTTCAGACAGGCACATGTCACCCTAATTTCCAATCAGGAAGACGAATTGACCAAAGGCTAGGGTTGCCCATGGAAACAGTATAGGGCTTGAGGAAATCCCGCTGCTTTGTGGCCAGTTCCCATAAACACAAGTTGAACAATGGAACTCAGGGGCAGTAAAATTCACAAAACTGCAGAGTTGAAAATATCCATCACTGAAAAATGTCTTGAGGAAAGTCAGAGAAAAGGACTTGTAAGCAAGGGAGAATGGCAGGAAAGGGATTTGAGGAGGTAGAAAGGACTCGCCATTAAGCACAAGAAAAGGAGCTGAACATTGCCAACATTGCAGTTGGCCAAAAAGGGTGTATGCGTTTTTTTCTGTATATATTCAGAAAAGGGCATACACTTTTTTAGCCAACCAAACAGGTGGGCACTGGAAGTCAATACTACAAAAGATATCACTTCGCATCAGTCGGAAGAGCCATCCTCATAAAGCGTAAACAACAGAAATGCAGGACAGGGCAACGAGAAGAGGGAGCCCTGTGAGACTTATAGTGGAAATGTATATTGCCAACGGCCATTCTGGAGAAGTGTATTGTGTTTACTAAAGCATCTAAAAAATGAGCTACAGAGCATAGGGCACTTGCACTCATGGGCGTATATCTTGGGAAAAACAAAAATCGAGAGGACACAGGCACCCCAATGTTTACCCCCTCTCTGTTTAAAAGATCCTCGACTAGGATATAACTTAAATGTCTCTGGAGGGAAAAAATGGATAGAGCTGTGGTACTTAGGTAGAGTGGAATATTATTCAGCCTGGAAATCAATGAAATATGGCCAGTTGTAACAACTCCGGAGGAGTTACGTATGATCATTCTAAGTGACAGAATTCAAAAAGAAAAAGACACATATCATAAGATATCACTTAAAGGTGGAATCCAAAATGGCTACACATGAAATAAATTACAAAACAAAAACATAGTCAAATATGTAGAAAACACGCATAAGGCTGCTAAACGGGAAAGGTGGGGAGGGGTGAGGCATCATCCAGGAGGTTGAAATTAGCAAAGACACCATTCCAAATACCAAACTGATAATCAACAAGGCCTACACGGTAGCTAAAAGAACTGCACTCAGCACACTCAAGTCACTGGAAAAGAATATATACGACTGGTAAGAATCTGAAAAAGAATTTATTGATGTCTCTCTGTACGTGAATCAAGTGGATGTACAGCAGCAAGAAACAGAGCTTTGAAAATCAGCTGTAACCAATATAGTAATAAATTGAAAAAAATATACAACAGAGAGACAGAGAAAACCTCTTACAACTTTTCCTCAGGGACGGTGATGCAACATGGATTGAACACATCTAGACCCACAGCAGGATGAGACATAAGGCTGGAAACTGTTTGTGCTAAGAGAAATGTGAGGTTGGGTGAGGAAATGCACACCCTTTAAAGTAATACTACCTGGTACCCATTCAATGGGTCCCAAATCTGCAGGTTCAAGGGACCTTCCTGCAGCTAAAACATGCATGGAAAACCCAGAGGACTGTACACCATGTGATCGGGAGATGTGTCTAAAATGCACCTCATTTATCCTCTCCTGGTGCTCCTGTTCACCATTCCAGCCACGCTACTTAGAATCTCCCCACTTGGAGAATCAGCACATTTAAACTTCTGTTTCACACATTTTGCAAATTGTGAGGAGGATGAACGGGAAGAGGGGGAACCAATGAGAGAATAGTTGTAGGGGTTTGGACGGGCACATATCACTCTAATTTCCCATTAAGAATAAGAATTAAAGAAAGGCTCAGCCTGCCTCGCCGGAGCCAAAATAGGGCCTGAAGCAATCCTGCGGGTTTGAGGCCAGCTCACAAAAGAACAACTTAAAAAATGGAGCTCAGGGTCACTGCAATTCACAAACCTGCAGAGTTATAAATGAAAACTAACGTCCAAAAATATGTTGAGGTAAGGCAAAGAAGAGGATCTGAATGCAAGACAGAATTGCAAGAAACAGATTTCAAGAGATAGATTGGACTCGTCTTTAACGCACATGAAAAGCGGCAGAATTTCGACAATGATGCAGTTGGCCCAAAAGGGCGTATGCGTTTTTTCCTGATTATATCCAGGAAAAAACGCATACGCACTTTATGGGCAACGAAGCAAGCAAGCAATGCAAATGTGCACAACAAAGAAGTCTCACTTCCCACCGGTCAAAAGGGCCATCCTAAAAAATTGTAAAAACCAGAAATGCAGGACAGGCCATGGAGAACAGGGAGCCTTTATACGCTGATGGGCAGTGTGTGAACTGCCGAGAGCCACTCTGGAGAAGTGTATGGTGGTTCTTAAATCATCTAAAAAACAGAGCTACAGAGCATAGGACACTTCCAATCATGGGAGTATATCTAGGGAAGTCTAAAAATCAACAAGACACAAGCACACCACAGTTTAGGGCTACTCTGTTTACAAGAACCTCAACTTCAGTACACCTTAAATATCCCAGGAAAGAGAACAATGGATAAAGAAGATGTGGTACTTATGTACAATGGAATATCTCTTCACCATGAAATCAATGTAATAAGGCTAGTAGAAGGATAAAGAGTGGATTTAGGTCCGATAATACTACTTGAAATAAGTCAAACAGAAAAAGAAACATATCATAAGATATCACTTATAGAGGGAGGGTAAATATGGCTGCACAAGAAATGAATTACAGAACAGAACAGTGTCTCACATTTAGAAAACACACTTATGTCAGCTTAAGGGGAAAGGAGAGGTGGGGTGATGCATAAAACCAGAGTTTGAAATTAGCACAGATACCGTTCAATAAACCAAATAGGTATTAGACAAGATCTACACCTTGCTCAATGAACTGGCCTCAACACACCCTATACACCGCAGAGAAATATATCTGAGTAATAAGAATCTTAAAACCCATGTATTGATATATCTCCATAAGGGAATCAAGTGTGTGCAGAGCGGCACAAACACAGCAGTGAAAATGAGCTAAACCCCATTATAGAAATAAATTTTAAAAACAAAACGCTGAAACAATGAAAGAGAGAAAAATTCTTACAAAATTCGCTCAGGGGCTGTGATGCAACCTGGATTGACCACATATAAACCCACAGCTGGATAAGACATAAGGCTGGACACTTGGGGCTGAGAGGATTGGTGAGCTTTGGTGAGCAACTGCCGAAAGTTTAATGCAATACTTCATGCTACTCAGTCCAAGGGTCCCAACACTCCAGGTTGAAGGGAATCTTCCTACAGCTAAACCATGCTTGGGAAACCCAGCGACTGGTATACCATATGATCGGGAAAGGTTTCTAAAATGCACCTCACTTTTCCTCTCCTGGGGCTCCGGATCGACATTCCAGCCGCTTTACTAACAACATCCCCACATGGAGAGTCAATGCCTTTAAGTTCTGGTATCGCACAGTCTGCAGTTAGTGCAGAGGATGAATGGGAATAGGGGAAACCAGTGAGAAAATAGCTGTAGTGGTTTCAATGGGCACATGTCACTCTAATTTCACATCAGTAAGAAGAATTAACCAAAGGCACAGCAAGGTGCCCCAGAAGAAGAATAGAGCTTCAAGGAATCCTGTGGTTATGGGGCAAGATCACAAAAATAAGAGCTGAAAAATGGAGCTAAGGGCCACTGCAATTCAAAAACCTGCAGAGTTATAAAGGCCAACTATTTTCAAAAAATATATTGAGGTAAGGCTATGAAGAAGCATTGAAAGCAAGGCAGAATTGCAGGAAACCGATTTCAGGAGGTACACTGGAATTGCATTGAAAACATATGAAGAGAGGCACAACGTCCACAATGATGCACTTGGTCAAAAAGGGCGTATGTGTTTTTTTGGGAATATAGTCAGGAAAAAACGCATACGCACTTTTTGGCCAACCAAGCAAGCTTGCAAAGGAAATCTGCACTACAATGAAGTCTCACTTTCCCCTGGTCAAAAGGGCCATCTGAAAAAAGTGTAAAATCCATAAAGGCACGACAGGCCATGGAGAAGTGGGAGCCTTGTTATGCTGATGGGCGGGATGTAAATTGCCAACAGCAACTCTGGAGAAGTGTATGGTGTTTCCTGAAACATCTAAAAAACAAAGCAACAGAGCCTAGGGCACTTCCACTTATGGTCCTATAGTTTAGGGAAATTAAAATCAAAAATACACAGCCACCCCAAAGTTTGGGATGGCTCTGTTTACAAGAACCTCATATACGGTACAAGTTCAATATTGCAGAAAGTGAAAAATGGATAAAGAAGTTGTGGTACTTACGTACAATGCAATATCACTCAGCAATGAAATCTATGTCATCAGGCCCTTAGCAGCATAATGAGTGGATTCAGGTACGATGATTCTAACTGAAATAAGTCACACAGAAGAAGAAACATCATAAGATATCACTAATACGCGGAATGTAAACTTGGCTACAGAGGAACTGAATTCTAAAACAGAACAGGGTCTCAAATTTAGAAAACCAACTTATGCTTGCTTAAGGGGAAAGGTGAGTTGGGGTGCTGCATAGAACCAGAGATTGAAATGAGCACAGATAAAGTTCTATAAGCCAAATATGGAATAGACAAGAGCTACTCCTTGCTCAACGAAATGGACTCAACACCCCATATTCAACGCCTAGGAATATACCTGCCTAGTAAGAATCATAAAAGCTATGGATTTATATATCTCTGTAAGAGAATCAAGAGTGTGTACATCGGCATTAAAGCAGTGAAAATCAGCTATATCCCATATTAAAAATAAATTTCTTAAACAAAACACAATGACAGTGAAATAGAGAGCAATACTTAAGTAATTCATTCAAGGCTTCGGATGCAACCTGCATTTACCATATCTACACCCAGAGCTGGGTGACACATAAGGCTGGACCTTGGGGCTCATAAGATTGGTGAGGTTTGGTGAGCAAATGCAGACCCTTTGAAGTCATATTGCATGGTACCCATTCCATGGGTCTCAACTCTCCAGGTTTAAGGGATTCTTCCTTCAGCTAAAACATGCATGTGGAACCCAGAGTATGATCCATCGTGTGATCGAGAAACGTGTTCAAATGTGTCTCACTTTTCGTTCCCTGGTACTCGGGTGCAACATTCCAGACGCTTTACTAACACTCTCCTCACTTGGAGAGTGAGTGCCTTTAACCTCCTGTTTGGCCCAGTTTGCAATTTCTGCGGAAGATGAACAGGAATAGGGAGAACCAATGAGAGACTAGCTGGAGGTGTCTGGACGGGCAAATTTAACTCTCATTTCCCACAGGGAAGAGGAATAAACCAAAGGCTCAGCATGCCGTGCCGGAACCAGATTAGGGCCTGAAGCAATCCTGCGGTGTTGTGGCCAGCTCACAAGAAAGCGAGTTGAAGAAAGGAGCTCAGGGGCACTGTAATTCACAAACCTGCAGATTTATAAATGACAGCTATTGTCCGAAAATATACTGAAGTAAGGCTGCCAAGAGGACTTGAAAGCGGGGCAGAATTGCAGGAAACCGATTTCAGGAGGAATCGGAATTGGATTGCATTTAAAACACAGGAAAAGAGGCAGAACGTCGACAATGATGCACTTGGCCAAAAAGGGCGTATGCGTTTTTTCCTGAATATATTCAGGAAAAAACGCATACGCCCTTTTTGGCCAACCAAGCAAGCTTGCAAAGGAAATCTGCACTACAATGAAGTCTCACTTCCCCCCGGTCAAAAGGGCCATCTGAAAAAAGTGTAAAATCCAGAAAGGCAGGACAGGCCATGGAGAACTGGGAGCCTTGTTATGCTGATGGGCGGGATGTAAATTGCCAACAGCCGCTCTGTAGAAGTGTATGGTGTTTCCTGAAACATCTAAAAAACAAAGCCAACAGAGCCTAGGGCACTTCCACTTATGGTCCTATAGCTTAGGGAAATTAAAATCAAAAAGACACAGCCACCCCAAAATTTGGGACGGCTCTTTTTACAGGAATCTCTTCTGCGGCACAAGTTAAATATCCCAGAGAGCAAATAATGGATAAAGAAGTTGCGGTACTTATGTACAACAGAATACCACTCAGCAATGAAATCTATGTCACCAGGCCCGTACCAGCATAATGAGTGGATTGAGGCACGATGATTCTAAGTGAAATAAGTCACACAGGAAAAGAAACATCATAAGGTATCACTAATACACGGAATGTGAACTTGGCTACACATGAACTGAATTACAAAACAGAACAGGGTCTCAAATTTAGAAAACCAACTTATGCTTGCTTAAGGGGGAAGGTGAGTTGGGGTGCTGCATAAAAGCAGAGTTTGAAATTAGCACAGATACCATTCCATTAGCCAAATATGTAATAGACAAGACCTACCCCTTGCTCAACGAAATGGATTCAACAATGAGGTATCACCTCACACCTGGTATAATAGGCATCATAGAAAATCTACAAACAAAAAATGCTTAAAAGGGTGTGGAGAAAAGGAACCCTCTTCCACTATTGTTGGGAATATAAATTGATACAGTCATTATGGAGAACAATATGGAATTTCTTAAGAAACTAACAATAGAATTACCATCTGATACAGCAATCCCAGTACTGGACATATACCCAGACAAAACCATAAATCAAAAAGAGTCATTCACCGCAATGTTCATTGCATCACTATTTACAATATCGAGGTAATGGAAGCAACCTAAATGCCCACAGACAGACGAATGCATAAAGCTGTGGTACGTATATAAAATGGAATATTACTAAGCCATGAAAAGGAATGAAATTGGGTCATTTGTAGAGACGTCGATGGATCTAGAGACTGTCATACAGAGTGAAGTAAGTCAGAAAGAGAAAAACAAATCTTGTATATTCATGCATATATGTGGAACCTAGAAAATCTGTACAGATTAACCATTTTGCAAGGCATAAATAGAGCAACAGATGTAGACAACAAACGTATGGACAACAAGGGGGGAAAGCTGTTGGGGGGGTGGTGGTGGGAGGAGTTGAGAGACTGGGATTGGCATGTATACATTTATATGTATAAAATAGATAACCAATAAGAACCTGCTGTATAAAAATATAAAATAAAATTCAAAATTAAAAAGAAATAAAATTTAAAAAATAAAACAGAAAAAACAATTATTCCCTGCACATACATGTATTTATATGAATAAATTATTTCCATGCTTATATCTGTAAATACAAAAAAGAGGAATAAAATCTACCTTGAACCAAAAACGAAAAAGAGAAAAAAACACAGAACCCACCAGTTACACAGAGGAAAACCGTATCAGGGCACTTGCTCCAGTTGTAAACAATTCTGAAGTTGGTCAGTGGTGGGGAATCGTCTCCCATTCAGCCAGCAGCCCCCACGCAACAAGCGTCCTCATTGCAAAGCTGGGGCACCGTGCCGAGGCATCTGTGAGTAAACGTGAGCTGAGCCCCAGGCCAGTTGCTGCTGAACTATTCCCACCCGTCCCAGGTAAAACACCTGAATATATACAAGGACTTGAAAGCCTAGAGGAAGGGCCATAGAGCCACACGAGTGACAGCATGCCGGCCGGCTTGGTGCCTGCAGGCCAGCCAGGATGGTCCTGGCCCTGGGTGCTCTTCTGGAAGATTTCCATTTCCCTGCCTGAGATACCCGTCCTGTCCCTACCCCCACTGCTTTTTTCCTTCCTCACCTCTGCCCAGGGAGAAATTCCAGCAGCAGGTATGGGTGACACATCCTCTTCTTTAGCAGGTGGCAGCCTGGCAACTGCTGCAGAAAGTCCAGCAGAGCCCCACTCACACTGGGCCACCCACAAAGCCGTGGCCTCTCACTCCCTCCCACCAGCCCAGCCCCGAGACTGCTGACAGGGCAGAGAAAATGGCGTCAGGCACAGCTGCAGGGGCTCTTGCTGCCTGGAGTGGTATTTATATTGATCTCAACCCAGGCACACCTGGGGAGGGCTGGCCGGCACGGTAAGGCTGCCCAGGTCAGCCAATCATCACCCCTCAGGGGCTCACAGTTGCAGAAAATGGAACTTGCTGAACCGGCCAGGTCCAAGGAACAGGTGTGGGCTCCTGAGAGTCAGGATAGACAAGGGGCTGCAGCTTTGCCTTGTTTTCTAATCATTTTATCTGGCCCATGAGTGGGAGACAACTTCAAGAAAACCCTCTCCTAATGAGAGGAACCCAGGAGTCAGGGAGAGGAGGGGTGGGTGGTGGTTGGAGACAGAGGCCTGGTGCCCCGGGTGCAGTGGAAGTCTCTGGAAGACCAGGTGGAGGGAGGCCTCACGGAGTGATGCCCAGGGTCACAGACCTGTCGCAGCTGCTGTTTGTTAGTTCAAGTCCTGCTCTGAGGTGCTCTGTGTCAGCTCTGAGCGACAGGTGAGCTGGGGGTGCTCTGCAATGAGGGCTATGTGCACGGCTCCTGTGTGCCCAGCCCTGCCACGGTACCTGCAAGGGTAGCTCTGTATCCTGGGAGGGGCCTGACCACGAGAGCCCCGTGGGCTGGGGTGGGGGTGGGGTACCTGCCCAGGTGAGCTCCATATTCTGGGATTGGTCTGACCACGAGAGCCCCATGGGCTGCTGGGGACCTGGTAAAGGATGTCAGGACAGTCAGTGAAGCCACCGAGGATATACCTCCAGTTGCTCCTAATTCCTACACCCTGCTGGTCATTCTACCAACCACCAGGACATGGTATTCTGTATTAGTCTTCAATGATGCCTTCTTTTGTATTCCATTAGTCCCAGAGTCACAAGAAATTTTGGCTTGTGAGTGGCAGGACTCAACATACAACTAAAACAATACTTCCGGGCCGTCTTGCCCCAAGGGTGCAAAAGTTCCCACACCGTCTTTGGGGAAAGCTTAGCTAAAGACCTAAAAGTTCTACCTCTGGAAAAGGAAACCCTCCTTCAATATGCAGACGACATTCTGATCGCCAGCCCTACTAAGGAGGCCTCTGAACTACCAAGCCAATAAAGGATAGAAGTTGTCCAAGAAAAAGCTCAAATATCACAGACTGCGGTGACCTGCCTGGGCTTCATTCTCACAGAAGGTCGGAGAAGCCCATCCCAGGAAAGGGAAGAAACCATTTTCAGCCTTACCCCTTTCTAAAACTAGAAGACAGCTTAGGGGTTCCTGGGGAGGCCAGGGTTTGCTGCTTCTGGATCCCTAACTACAGTCTACTAGCTGGGCCTCTATATGAAACACTGAAAGGAAAAGATGATGATCCTTTTGAATAGAATCCAGAAGTGGCCTTTCAAGAATGGAAAGAGCAGTCAATTCAGACCCTTGCCCTGGAACTCCCTAATTTAGCTAAACCCTTTGACCTTTACATTCCCGGTGAAAGGTGAATCGCCATTGGAGAATTAGTGCAAAAACTGGGACCACTTGAAATGGAACAATGCAAGAATGCCATCCAGGTAGGATAAACTACGGTCACTAAGGGGCTTGGCCCACTGCCACATCTGGCCAAGATACTGGCGGTATCTAAAAACCTGGAAATCAGCAGCCCAAAAGGCCACCTCCCTCCTAAGGGAAAAGGACCCCACGTGGTGATCCTAACCACCAACCATGCCCTGAAGTTGCAGGGTTCGCTCCGTGGGCACACCGACCTCGAGTGAGGAGGCCCTCCAACTCCAACATCCAGAGAGATAACCGGGGGCAACAGGGCACCATGACGACTCGTGTGAACATCACTTGACCTGGAGTTTCTCTCATAAAACAACAAGGGTGTGTCCCAAAAGAGTAGACTACTGCTTGCAGGACTTACTGCACCCAGAGGGGAGCTAATAATCTTGGCGGGGGAACAGTATACCACACTGTCACCATAGAAAAGCCTACAGACACCGTGATGATGGTGGCCAATAAGACCGGCTGGACTCCTGTTTACTTCAAAAGGCTGTTGACTCAGTAGCCATCATGGTCCTTGATCACCACTGACCCTGGACTGTCTGGGAGTTGAGCAGGCACGGCTCTGACACCTGGTGCTGTTTGTACGTTAATTCAGGGGCCTAATTGAAGAAAGCGCAGACTACTGGTCAGAGCATCTAGGCTGGCAGAAACGGTCAGCCTAAGGTGGCCGAACAAATGTGGGGCGGGGTGAAACCGGCCCCCACAGCGTCTCTGCACATCTCTTTCCTGGACCCTTAAAGGTCATTAGAATCTATAACACTTCCAATGCTGGTGCTCAGGTGGACGAGCAGGGAGGCAGGGGTCCTGGGGACAATCAACGTCACCGGGAGGCTGCTGGGGAGAAGCTCTGACCCTCGCCCCAGGGTATGAGGGCTCCCAACTCAGCACTCAGCAGTTACAGAAGAAGGGTCTGCACCCTCAGCACTCCAAGAATGAGGAACGGGACAAAAGGCAGAGGAGGGGTTTGTCCCCAGCAAAGCCCATTAAAAATCCCTGGGAGATAAAAATAGAACCTGGGCAATAAAGTCAAGTCTAACCTTTTTTATCCTTTGTGCTTTGTCTAATTTCACGTGCTCCTAGGGTCCCGCATGCAGAGGTTCCACACCCGGCACTTCAGACCAGATTTCCTAGTGCAGAATGGCTGGGTCGACACCTCAGCTCCTGGGGCCCAGTGCAGACTCCACGATATAGAGCCTGAGCTACAGCCCACCCGGCCCTCGAGAGCTCCGCCGCCTCCCTCCCTCCCACTGACTCTGACAGGATCTCTACACAGCAGCCCAGCCCACAGCCCACGGGGTAGTGCATGCTCTCACCTCTCCATTCTCTGATCAAAATATAAAGTTTCCTTTGCTTGTGAACCAAACTCAGTCTCGATCTGTTGGCCCCAATGACACTGGGCAGGGGGACACTTGTTGGGGTCCACTCTGGAGGATCAGTAACAGAAATTGAGACTATTGTAACCTCAATGAACAGATGTGTGAGCCAAACTGTAGTTAACATAGAACAGTGTATAAGGCTCGGGTAAAATAAGATGTTTCTAACACTTCCATTTGATATTTCCATCACTTTTTATAAGCAAGTTCAGTGAAAAGGTTTGTCTTATTTGTCAGGTCAATATTAGAGAAATGAAGTGATTTCTTTCCAAGGATGTACATCGAATAATCTTGGTTAAACCTTCAATCTTGTTTTAAATGCTTTTCCATTGAAAATGATACCTCTCTTTCAGCTCCCCCATTTCTGAGAAGTATAAAATCTTATAATTTATTATTACCAAAGGGGAAAGGTGGGAGGAGGGATAAATTAACAGTTTGGAATTAACACATACACACTGCTATGTATAAAATAGATCATCAACAAGGAACTACTGTATAGCACAGGGAACTACACTCAACATTTTGCAATAACCTATAAGGGGAAATAATCTGAAAAAGAATAGATATTTTTATTGACATCATCTATCAATGATAGTTAAATTGTAGCCTAAGGGAAGCTGGTGGTGAGTGCTTCTGACCCTGAAGACTTCAATCATCTAAAGTTTGGACTCTGCCTACTTCCCAAGGCCCTTAATGAACATATGTGTAGCCGTAGCTTAAAAACTTCCCCAGTTTGGGTTTCGGGGAGACACTGATTTTGAAAAAGCCCTGGTGTTCTCCTTACATGAATGGGACTCTTCCTACTGCTAAAACATGTCTGTCACACCCAGAGGATGGTATACCGTCTGATCGGGAAGAGTTTGGAAAAGGCATCTCATCTCCTCATCTCCTGGTGCTCGGGTTCACCCCTCCAGCGTCTTTACTAACAGTCTCCCCACTTGGAGATGTCAGCACTGTCAACATCCTGTTGCGTACAGTTTGGAATTTGTCCAGAGGATGAAGCGGAAGGATGAGGAACAATGAGAGACAAGTCCTAGGTGTTCAGACAGGCACATGTCACCCTAATTTCCAATCAGGAAGACGAATTGACCAAAGGCTAGGGTTGCCCATGGAAACAGTATAGGGCTTGAGGAAATCCCGCTGCTTTGTGGCCAGTTCCCATAAACACAAGTTGAACAATGGAACTCAGGGGCAGTAAAATTCACAAAACTGCAGAGTTGAAAATATCCATCACTGAAAAATGTCTTGAGGAAAGTCAGAGAAAAGGACTTGTAAGCAAGGGAGAATGGCAGGAAAGGGATTTGAGGAGGTAGAAAGGACTCGCCATTAAGCACAAGAAAAGGAGCTGAACATTGCCAACATTGCAGTTGGCCAAAAAGGGTGTATGCGTTTTTTTCTGTATATATTCAAGAAAAGGGCATACACTTTTTTAGCCAACCAAACAGGTGGGCACTGGAAGTCAATACTACAAAAGATATCACTTCGCATCAGTCAGAAGAGCAATCCTCATAAAGCGTAAACAACAGAAATGCAGGACAGGGCAACGAGAAGAGGGAGCCCTGTGAGACTTATAGTGGAAATGTATATTGCCAACGGTCATTCTGGAGAAGTGTATTGTGTTTACTAAAGCATCTAATAAATGAGCTACAGAGCATAGGGCACTTGCACTCATGGGCGTATATCTTGGGAAAAACAAAAATCGAGAGGACACAGGCACCCCAATGTTTACCCCCTCTCTGTTTAAAAGATCCTCGACTAGGATATAACTTAAATGTCTCTGGAGGGAAAAAATGGATAGAGCTGTGGTACTTAGGTAGAGTGGAATATTATTCAGCCTGGAAATCAATGAAATATGGCCAGTTGTAACAACTCCGGAGGAGTTACGTATGATCATTCTAAGTGACAGAATTCAAAAAGAAAAAGACACATATCATAAGATATCACTTAAAGGTGGAATCCAAAATGGCTACACATGAAATAAATTACAAAACAAAAACATAGTCAAATATGTAGAAAACACGCATAAGGCTGCTAAACGGGAAAGGTGGGGAGGGGTGAGGCATCATCCAGGAGGTTGAAATTAGCAAAGACACCATTCCAAATACCAAACTGATAATCAACAAGGCCTACACGGTAGCTAAAAGAACTGCACTCAGCACACTCAAGTCACCGGAAAAGAATATATACGACTGGTAAGAATCCGGAAAAGAATTTATTGATGTCTCTCTGTACGTGAATCAAGTGGATGTACAGCAGCAAGAAACAGAGCTTTGAAAATCAGCTGTAACCAATATAGTAATAAATTGAAAAAAATATACAACAGAGAGACAGAGAAAACCTCTTACAACTTTTCCTCAGGGACGGTGATGCAACATGGATTGAACACATCTAGACCCACAGCAGGATGAGACATAAGGCTGGAAACTGTTTGCGCTAAGAGAAATGTGAGGTTGGGTGAGGAAATGCACACCCTTTAAAGTAATACTACCTGGTACCCATTCAATGGGTCCCAAATCTGCAGGTTCAAGGGACCTTCCTGCAGCTAAAACATGCATGGAAAACCCAGAGGACTGTACACCATGTGATCGGGAGATGTGTCTAAAATGCACCTCATTTATCCTCTCCTGGTGCTCCTGTTCACCATTCCAGCCACGCTACTTAGAATCTCCCCACTTGGAGAATCAGCACATTTAAACTTCTGTTTCACACATTTTGCAAATTGTGAGGAGGATGAACGGGAAGAGGGGGAACCAATGAGAGAATAGTTGTAGGGGTTTGGACGGGCACATATCACTCTAATTTCCCATTAAGAATAAGAATTAAAGAAAGGCTCAGCCTGCCTCGCCGGAGCCAAAATAGGGCCTGAAGCAATCCTGCGGGTTTGAGGCCAGCTCACAAAAGAACAACTTAAAAAATGGAGCTCAGGGTCACTGCAATTCACAAACCTGCAGAGTTATAAATGAAAACTAACGTCCAAAAATATGTTGAGGTAAGGCAAAGAAGAGGATCTGAATGCAAGACAGAATTGCAAGAAACAGATTTCAAGAGATAGATTGGACTCATCTTTAACGCACATGAAAAGCGGCAGAATTTCGACAATGATGCAGTTGGCCCAAAAGGGCGTATGCGTTTTTTCTTGACTATATCCAGGAAAAAACGCATACGCACTTTATGGGCAACGAAGCAAGCAAGCAATGCAAATGTGCACAACAAAGAAGTCTCACTTCCCACTGGTCAAAAGGGCCATCCTAAAAAATTGTAAAAACCAGAAATGCAGGACAGGCCATGGAGTACAGGGAGCCTTTATACGCTGATGGGCAGTGTGTGAACTGCCAAGAGCCACTCTGGAGAAGTGTATGGTGGTTCCTAAATCATCTAAAAAACAGAGCTACAGAGCATAGGACACTTCCAATCATGGGAGTATATCTAGGGAAGTCTAAAAATCAACAAGACACAAGCACACCACAGTTTAGGGCTACTCTGTTTACAAGAACCTCAACTTCAGTACACCTTAAATATCCCAGGAAAGAGAACAATGGATAAAGAAGATGTGGTATTTATGTACAATGGAATATCTCTTCACCATGAAATCAATGTAATAAGGCTAGTAGAAGGATAAAGAGTGGATTTAGGTCCGATAATACTACTTGAAATAAGTCAAACAGAAAAAGAAACATATCATAAGATATCACTTATAGAGGGAGGGTAAATATGGCTGCACAAGAAATGAATTACAGAACAGAACAGTGTCTCACATTTAGAAAACACACTTATGTCAGCTTAAGGGGAAAGGAGAGGTGGGGTGATGCATAAAACCAGAGTTTGAAATTAGCACAGATACCGTTCAATAAACCAAATAGGTATTAGACAAGATCTACACCTTGCTCAATGAACTGGCCTCAACACACCCTATACACCGCAGAGAAATATATCTGAGTAATAAGAATCTTAAAACCCATGTATTGATATATCTCCATAAGGGAATCAAGTGTGTGCAGAGCGGCACAAACACAGCAGTGAAAATGAGCTAAACCCCATTATAGAAATAAATTTTAAAAACAAAACGCTGAAACAATGAAAGAGAGAAAAATTCTTACAAAATTCGCTCAGGGGCTGTGATGCAACCTGGATTGACCACATATAAACCCACAGCTGGATAAGACATAAGGCTGGACACTTGGGGCTGAGAGGATTGGTGAGCTTTGGTGAGCAACTGCCGAAAGTTTAATGCAATACTTCATGCTACTCAGTCCAAGGGTCCCAACACTCCAGGTTGAAGGGAATCTTCCTACAGCTAAACCATGCTTGGGAAACCAAGCGACTGGTATATCATATGATCAGGAAAGGTTTCTAAAACGCACCTCATTTTTCCTCTCCTGGGGCTCCGGATCGACATTCCAGCAGCTTTACTAACAACATCCCCACATGGAGAGTCAATGCCTTTAAGTTCTGGTATCGCACAGTCTGCAGTTAGTACAGAGGATGAATGGGAATAGGGGCAACCAGTGAGAAACTAGCTGTAGTGGTTTCAATGGGCACATGTCACTCTATTGTCACATCAGTAAGAAGAATTAACCAAAGGCACAGCAAGGTGCCCCAGAAGAAAAATAGGGCATCAAGGAATCCTGTGGTTATGGGGCAAGATCACAAAAATAAGAGCTGAAAAGTGGAGCTAAGGGAAACTGCAATTCAAAAACCTGCAGAGTTATAAAGGCCAACTATTTTCAAAAAATATATTGAGGTAAGGCTATGAAGAGGCATTGAAAGCAAGGCAGAATTGCAGGAAACCGATTTCAGGAGGTAGAATGGAATTGCATTTGAAAACATATGAAGAGAGACAGAACCTCGACAATGATGCACTTGGCCAAAAAGGGCGTATGCGTTTTTTCCTGAATATATTCAGGAAAAAACGCATACGCCCTTTTTGGCCAACCAAGCAAGCTTGCAAAGGAAATCTGCACTACAATGAAGTCTCACTTCCCCCCGGTCAAAAGGGCCATCTGAAAAAAGTGTAAAATCCAGAAAGGCAGGACAGGCCATGGAGAACTGGGAGCCTTGTTATGCTGATGGGCGGGATGTAAATTGCCAACAGACACTCGGGAGAAGTGTATGGTGTTTCCTGAAACATCTAAAAAACAAAGCAACAGAGCCTAGGGCACTTCCACTTATGGTCCTATAGCTTAGGGAAATTAAAATCAAAAAGACACAGCCACCCCAAAGTTTGGGACGGCTCTGTTAACAAGAACCTCATTTACGGTACAAGTTCAATATCGCAGAAAGTGAAAAATGGATAAAGAGGTTGTGGTACTTACGTACAATGCAATATCACTCAGCAATGAAATCTATGTCATCAGGCCCATAGCAGCATAATGAGTGGATTCAGGTATGATGATTCGAACTGAAATAAGTCACACAGAAAAGAAACATCATAAGATATCACTAATACGCAGAATGTGAACTTGGCTACACATGAACTGAATTACAAAACAGAACAGGGTCTCAAATTTAGAAAACCAACTTATGCTTGCTTCAGGGTAAAGGTGAGTTGGGGTGCTGCATAAAACCAGAGATTGAAATGAGCACAGATAAAGTTCCTTAAGCCAAATATGGAATAGACAAGAGCTACTCCTTGCTCAACGAAATGGACTCAACACCCCATATTAAACGCCTAAGAATGTACCTGACTAGTAAGTATCTTAAAACCTATGGGTTGCTATGTCTCCGAAAGAGAATCAAGCATGTGTACAGGGGCATAAACGCAGCAGTGATAGGATTGGAGAGGTTCGGTGAGCAAATGAAGACCCTTTGAAGTCATATTGCATGGTACCCATTCCACGGGTCTCAACTCTCTAGGTTTAAGGTATTCTTCCTTCAGCTAAAACATGCATGTGGAACCCAGAGTATGATCAACCGTGTGAACGGGAGACGTGTTCAAATATGTCTCAGTTTTCCTCCCCTGGTACTCGGGTGCAACATTCCAGACGCTTTACTAACACTCTCCTGACTTGGAGAGTCAGTCCCTTTAACCTCCTGTTTGGCCCAGTTTGCAATTTCTGCGGAAGATGAACAGGAATAGCGAGAACCAATGAGAGACTAGCTGGAGGTGTCTGGACGGGCAAATTTAACTCTCATTTCCCACCAGGAAGAGGAATTAACCAAAGGCTCAGCGTGCCGTGCCGGAACCAGATTAGGGCCTGAAGCCATCCTGCGGTGTTGCGGCCAGCTCACAAGAAAGCGAGTTGAAGAAAGGAGCTCAGGGACACTGTAATTCACAAACCTGCAGAGTTATAAATGACAGCTATCGTCCAAAAATATACTGAAGTAAGGCTGCCAAGAGGACTTGAAAGCGGGGCACAATTGCAGGAAACGGATTTCAGGAGGTAGACTGGAATTGCATTGAAAGCATAGGAAAAGAGGCAGAACGTCCACAATGATGCACGAGGCCAAAAAGGGCGTATGCGTTTTTTCCTGAATATATTCAGGGAAAAACGCATACGCCCTTTTTGGCCAACCAAGCAAGCTTGCAAAGGAAATCTGCACTACAATGAAGTCTCACTTCCCCCGGTCAAAAGGGCCATCTGAAAAAAGTGTAAAGTCCAGAAAGGTAGGACAGGCCATGGAGAACTGGGAGCCTTGTTATGCTGATGGGCGGGATGTAAATTGCCAACAGACACTCGGGAGAAGTGTATGGTGTTTCCTGAAACATCTAAAAAACAAAGCAACAGAGCCTAGGGCACTTCCACTTATGGTTCTATAGCTTAGGGAAATAAAAATCAAAAAGACACAGCCACCCCAAAGTTTGGGACGCCTCTGTTTACAAGAACCTCGTTTACAGAACAAGTTCTACATCGCAGAAAGTGAAAAATGGATAAAGAAGTGGTGGTACTTACTTACAAAACAATATCACTCAGCAATGAAATCTATGTCATCAGGCCCTTAGCAGCACAATGAGTGGATTCAGGTATGATGATTCTAACTGAAATAAGTCACACAGAAAAAGAAACATCATAAGATATCACTAATACACGGAATGTAACCTGGGCTACACAGGAACTGAATTCCAAAACAGAACAGGGTCTCAAATTTAGAAAACCAACTTATGCTTGCTTAAGGGGAAAGGTGAGTTGGGGTGCTGCATAAAACCAGAGATCGAAATGAGCACAGATAAAGTTCCTTAAGCCAAATATGGAATAGACAAGAGCTACTCCTTGCTCAACGAAATGGACTCAACACCGCATATTAAACGCCTAAGAATGTACCTGACTAGTAAGTATCTTAAAACCTATGGATTGCTATGTCTCCGAAAGAGAATCAAGCATGTGTACAGGGGCATAAACCCAGCAGTGATAGGATTGGAGAGGTTTGGTGAGCAAATGAAGACTCTTAGTAATCATATTGCATGGTACCCATTCCACGGGTTTCAACTACCCAGGTTTAAGGTATTCTTCCTTCAGCTAAAACATGCATGTGGAACCTAGAGTATGATCAACCATGTGATCGGGAGACGTGTTCAAATATGTCTCAGTTTTCTTACCCTGGTACTCGGGTGCAACATTCCAGATGCTTTACTAACACTCTCCCGACTTGGAGAGTCAGTCCCTTTAACCTCCTGTTTGGCCCAGTTTGCAATTTCTGTGGAAGATGAACAGGAATAGCGAGAACCAATGAGAGACTAGCTGGAGGTGTCTGGACGGGCAAATTTAACTCTCATTTCCCACCAGGAAAAGGAATTAACCAAAGGCTCTGCGTGCCGTGCCGGAACCAGATTAGGGCCTGAAGCCATCCTGCGGTGTTGCGGCCAGGTCACAAGAAAGCGAGTTGAAGAAAGGAGCTCAGGGGCACTGTAATTCACAAACCTGCAGAGTTATAAATGACAGCTATCGTCCAAAAATATACTGAAGTAAGGCTGCCAAGAGGACTTGAAAGCGGGGCAGAATTGCAGGAATCCAATTTCATGAGGTAGACTGGAATTGCATTGAAAGCATAGGAAAAGAGGCAGAACGTCCACAATGATGTACTTGACCAAAAAGGGCGTATGCGTTTTTTCCTGAATATATTCAGGAAAAATGCATACGCCCTTTTTGGCCAACCAAGCAAGCTTGCAAAGGAAATCTGCACTACAATGAAGTCTCACTTCCCCCGGTCAAAAGGACCATCTGAAAAAAGTGTAAAATCCAGAAAGGCAGGACAGGCCATGGAGAACTGGGAGCCTTGTTATGCTGATGGGCGGGATGTAAATTGCCAACAGACACTCGGGAGAAGTGTATGGTGTTTCCTGAAACATCTAAAAAACAAAGCAACAGAGCCTAGGGCACTTGCACTTATGGTCCTATAGCTTAGGGAAATTAAAATCAAAAAGACACAGCCACCCCAAAGTTTGGGACGCCTCTGTTTACAAGAACCTCGTTTACAGAACAAGTTCATTATCACAGAAAGTGAAAAATGGATAAAGGACTTGTGGTACTTACGTACAATGCAGTATCACTCAGCAATGAAATCTATGTCATCAGGCCCGTAGCAGCATAATGAGTAGATTCAGGTACGATGATTCTAACTGAAATAAGTCACACAGAAAAAGAAACATCATAAGATATCACTAATACACGGAATGTAAACTTGGCTACACAGGAACTGAATTCCAAAACAGAACAGGGTCTCAAATTTAGAAAACCAACTTATGCTTGCTTAAGGGGAAAGGTGAGTTGGGGTGCTGCATAAAACCAGAGATTGAAATGAGCACAGATAAAGTTCCTTAAGCCAAATACGGAATAGACAAGAGCTACTCCTTGCTCAATGAAATGGACTCAACTCCCCATATTAAACGCCTAAGAATGTACCTGGCTAGTAAGTATCTTAAAACCTATGGATTGCTATGTCTCCAAAAGAGAATCAAACGTGTGTACAGGGGCATAATCGAAGCAGTGATAGGATTGGAGAGGTTCGGTGAGCAAATGAAGACCCTTTGAAGTCATATTGCATGGTACCCATTCCACGGGTCTCAACTCTCCAGGTTTAAGGTATTCTTCCTTCAGGTAAAACATGCATGTGGAACCCAGAGTATGATCAACTGTGTGATCGGGAGACGTGTTCAAATATGTCTCAGTTTTCCTCCCCTGGTACTCGGGTGCAACATTCCAGACTCTTTACTAACACTCTCCCCACTTGGAGAGTCAGTCCCTTTAACCTCCTATTTGGCCCAGTTTGCAATTTCTGCGGAAGACGAACAGGAATAGCGAGAACCAATGAGAGACTAGCTGGAGGTGTCAGGACGGGCAAATTTAACTCTCATTTCCCACCAGGAAGAGGAAATAACCAAAGGCTCAGCGTGCCGTGCCGGAACCAGATTAGGGCCTGAAGCCATCCTGCGGTGTTGCGGCCAGCTCACAAGAAAGTGAGTTGAAGAAAGGAGCTCAGGGGCACTGTAATTCACAAACCTGCAGAGTTATAAATGACAGCTATCGTCCAAAAATATACTGAAGTAAGGCTGCCAAGAGGACTTGAAAGCGGGGCAGAATTGCAGGAAACCGATTTCAGGAGGTAGACTGGAATTGCATTGAAAGCCTAGGAAAAGAGGCAGAACGTCCACAATGATGCACTTGGCCAAAAAGGGCGCATGCGTTTTTTCCTGAATATATTCAGGAAAAAACGCATACGCCCTTTTTGGCCAACCAAGCAAGCTTGCAAAGGAAATCTGCACTACAATGAAGTCTCACTTCTCCCCGGTCAAAAGGGCCATCTGAAAAAAGTGTAAAATCCAGAAAGGCAGGACAGGCCATGGAGAACTGGGAGCCTTGTTATGCTGATGGGCGGGATGTAAATTGCCAACAGACACTCGGGAGAAGTGTATGGTGTTTCCTGAAACATCTAAAAAACAAAGCAACAGAGCCTAGGGCACTTGCACTTATGGTCCTATAGCTTAGGGAAATTAAAATCAAAAAGACACAGCCACCCCAAAGTTTGGGACGCCTCTGTTTACAAGAACCTCGTTTACAGAACAAGTTCATTATCACAGAAAGTGAAAAATGGATAAAGGACTTGTGGTACTTACGTACAATGCAGTATCACTCAGCAATGAAATCTATGTCATCAGGCCCGTAGCAGCATAATGAGTAGATTCAGGTACGATGATTCTAACTGAAATAAGTCACACAGAAAAAGAAACATCATAAGATATCACTAATACACGGAATGTAAACTTGGCTACACAGGAACTGAATTCCAAAAGAGAACAGGGTCTCAAATTTAGAAAACCAACTTATGCTTGCTTAAGGGGAAAGGTGAGTTGGGGTGCTGCATAAAACCAGAGATTGAAATGAGCACAGATAAAGTTCCTTAATCCAAATATGGAATAGACAAGAGCTACTCCTTGCTCAACGAAATGGACTCAACACCCCATATTAAACGCCTAAGAATGTACCTGACTAGTAAGTATCTTAAAACCTGTGGATTGCTATGTCTCCGAAAGAGAATCAAGCATGTGTACAGGGGCATAAACGCAGCAGTGATAGGATTGGAGAGGTTCGGTGAGCAAATGAAGACCCTTTGAAGTCATATTGCATGGTACCCATTCCACGGGTCTCAACTTTCCAGGTTTAAGGTATTCTTCCTTCAGCGAAAACATGCATGTGGAACCCAGAGTATGATCAACCGTGTGATCGGGAGACGTGTTCAAATATGTCTCAGTTTTCCTCCCCTGGTACTCGGGTGCAACATTCCAGACGCTTTACTAAAACTCTCCCCACTTAGAGAGTCAGCGCCTTTAACCTCCTGTTTGGCCCAGTTTGCAATTTCTGCGGAAGATGAACAGGAATAGGGAGAACCAATGAGAGACTAGCTGGAGGTGTCTGGACGGGCAAATTTAACTCTCATTTCCCACCAGGAAGAGGAAATAACCAAAGGCTCAGCGTGCCGTGCCAGAACCAGATTAGGGCCTGAAGCCATTCTGCGGTGTTGCGGCCAGGTCACAAGAAAGCCAGTTGAAGAAAGGAGCTCAGGGGCACTGTAATTCACAAACCTGCAGAGTTATAAATGACAGCTATCGTCCAAAAATATACTGAAGTAAGGCTGCCAAGAGGACTTGAAAGCGGGGCAGAATTGCAGGAAACCGATTTCAGGAGGTAGACTGGAATTGCATTGAAAGCATAGGAAAAGAGGCAGAACGTCCACAATGATGCACTTGGCCAAAAAGGGCGTATGCGTTTTTTCCTGAATATATTCAGGAAAAAACGAATACGCCCTTTTTGGCCAACCAAGCAAGCTTGCAAAGGAAATCTGCACTACAATGAAGTCTCACTTCCCCCCGGTCAAAAGGGCCATCTGAAAAAAGTGTAAAATCCAGAAAGGCAGGACAGGCCATGGAGAACTGGGAGCCTTGTTATGCTGATGGGCGGGATGTAAATTGCCAACAGACATTCGGGAGAAGTGTATGGTGTTTCCTGAAACATCTAAAAAACAAAGCAACAGAGCCTAGGGCACTTCCACTTATGGTCCTATAGCTTAGGGAAATTAAAATCAAAAAGACACAGCCTCCCCAAAGTTTGGGACGTCTCTGTTTACAAGAACCTCGTTTACAGTACAAGTTCAACATCGCAGAAAGTGAAAAATGGATAAAGAAGATGTGGTATTTACTTACAAAGCAATATCACTCAGCAATGAAATCTATGTCATCAGGCCCTTAGCAGCACAATGAGTGGATTCAGGTATGATGATTCTAACTGAAATAAGTCACACAGAAAAAGAAACATCATAAGATATCAGTAATACACGGAATGTAAACTTGGCTACACAGGAACTGAATTACAGAACAGAACAGGGTCTCAAATTTAGAAAACCAACTTATGCTTGCTTAAGGGGAAAGGTGAGTTGGGGTGCTGCATAAAACCAGAGATTGAAATGAGCACAGATAAAGTTCCTTAAGCCAATATGGAAAAGACAAGAGCTACTCCTTGCTCAACGAAATGGACTCAACACCGCATATTAAATGCCTAAGAATGTACCTGACTAGTAAGTATCTTAAAACCTATGGATTGCTATGTCTCCAAAAGAGAATCAAGCTTGTGCACAGGGGCATAAACGCAGCAGTGATAGGATTGGAGAAGTTCGGTGAGCAAATGAAGACCCTTTGTAGTCATATTGCATGGTACCCATTCCACGGGTCTCAACTCTCCAGGTTTAAGGTATTCTTCCTTCAGCTAAAACATGCATGTGGAACCCAGAGTATGATCAACCGTGTGAAGGGGAGACGTGTTCAAATATGTCTCAGTTTTCCTCCCCTGGTACTCGGGTGCAACATTCCAGACTCTTTACTAACACTCTCCCCACTTGGAGAGTCAGCGCCTTTAACCTTCTGTTTGGCCCAGTTTGTAATTTCTGCGGAAGATGAACAGGAATAGGGAGAACCAATGAGAGACAAGCTGGAGGTGTCTGGACGGGCAAATTTAACTCTCATTTCCCACCAGGAAGAGGAAATAACCAAAGGCTCAGCGTGCCGTGCCGGAACCAGATTAGGGCCTGAAGCCATCCTGCGGTGTTGCGGCCAGCTCACAGGAAAGCGAGTTGAAGAAAGGAGCTCAGGGGCACTGTAATTCACAAACCTGCAGAGTTATAAATGACAGCTATCGTCCAAAAATATACTGAATTAAGGATGCCAAGAGGACTTGAAAGCGGGGCAGCATTGCAGGAAACCGATTTCAGGAGGTAGACTGGAACTGCATTGAAAGCATAGGAAAAGAGGCAGAACGTCCACAATGATGCACTTGGCCAAAAAGGGCGTATGCGTTTTTTCCTGAATATATTCAGGAAAAAACGCATACGCCCTTTTTGGCCAACCAAGCAAGCTTGCAAAGGAAATTTGCACTACAATGACGTCTCACTTCCCCCCGGTCAAAAGGGCCATCTGAAAAAAGTGTAAAATCCAGAAAGGCAGGACAGGCCATGGAGAACTGGGAGCCTTGTTATGCTGATGGGCGGGATGTAAATTGCCAGCAGACACTCCGGAGAAGTGTATGGTGTTTCCTGAAACATCTAAAAAACAAAGCAACAGAGCCTAGGGCACTTCCACTTATGGTCCTATAGCTTAGGGAAATTAAAATCAAAAAGACACAGCCACCCCAAAGTTTGGGACGCCTCTGTTTACAAGAACCTCGTTTACAGAACAAGTTCAACATGGCAGAAAGTGAAAAATGGATAAAGAAGTTGTGGTATTTACTTACAAAGCAATATCACTCAGCAATGAAATCTATGTCATCAGGCCTTAGGAGCACAATGAGTGGATTCAGCTATGATGATTCTAACTGAAATAAGTCACACAAAAAAAGAAACATCATAAGATATCAGTAATACACGGAATGTTAACTTGGCTACACAGGAACTGAAATACAGAACAGAACAGGGTCTCAAATTTAGAAAACCAACTTATGCTTGCTTAAGGGGAAAGGTGAGTTGGGGTGCTGCATAAAACTAGAGATCGAAATGAGCACAGATAATGTTCCTTAAGCCAAATATATAATAGACAAGAGCTACTCCTTGCTCAACAAAATGGACTCAATACCCAATATTAAACGCCTAAGAATGTACCTGACTAGTAAGTATCTTAAAACCTATGGATTGCTATGTCTCCAAAAGAGAATCAAGCATGTGTACAGGGGCTTAAACGCAGCAGTGATAGGATTGGAGAGGTTCGGTGAGCAAATGAAGACCCTTTGAAGTCATATTGCATGGTACCCATTCCACGGGTTTCAACCACCCAGGTTTAAGGTATTCTTCTTTCAGCTAAAACATGCATGTGGAACCTAGAGTATGATCAACCATGTGATCGGGAGACCTGTTCAAATATGTCTCAGTTTTCGTACCCTGGTACTCGGGTGCAACATTCCAGACGCTTTACTAACACTCTCCCGCCTTCGAGAGTCAGTCCCTTTAACCTCCTGTTTGGCCCAGTTTGCAATTTCTGCGGAAGATGAACAGGAATAGCGAGAACCATGAGAGACTAGCTGGAGGTATCTGGACGGCCAAATTTAACTCTCATTTCCCACCAAAAAGAGGAATTAACCAAAGGCTCAGCGTGCCGTGCCGGAACCAGATTAGGGCCTGAAGCCATCCTGCGCTGTTGCGGCCAGGTCACAAGAAAGCAAGTTGAAGAAAGGAGCTCAGGGACAGTGTAATTCACAAACCTGCAGAGTTATAAATGACAGCTATCGTCCAAAAATATACTGAAGTAAGGCTGCCAAGAGGACTTGAAAGCGGGGCAGAATTGCAGGAAACCGATTTCAGGAGGTAGACTGGATTTGCATTGAAAGCATAGGAAAAGAGGCAGAACGTCCACAATGATGCACTTGGCCAAAAAGGGCGCATGCGTTTTTTCCTGAATATATTCAGGAAAAAACGCATGCGCACTTTTTGGCCAACCAAGCAAGTTTGCAAAGGAAATCTGCACTACAATGAAGTCTCACTTCCCCCCGGTCAAAAGGGCCATTTGAAAAAAGTGTAAAATCCAGAAAGGCAGGACAGGCCATGGAGAACTGGGAGCCTTGTTATGCTGATGGGCGGGATGTAAATTGCCAACAGACACTCGGGAGAAGTGTATGGTGTTTCCTGAAACATCTAAAAGACAAAGCAACAGAGCCTAGGGCACTTCCACTTATGGTCCTATAGCTTAGGGAAATTAAAATCAAAAAGACACAGCCACACCAAAGTTTGGGACGCCTCTGTTTACAAGAACCTCGTTTACCGTACAAGTTCAATATCACAGAAAGTGAAAAATGGATAAAGAACTTGTGGTACTTACGTATAATGCAGTATCACTCAGCAATGAAATCTATGTCATCAGGCCCATAGCAACATAATGAGTGGATTCAGGTATGATGATTCTAACTGAAATAAATAACACAGAAAAAGAAACATCATAAGATATCAGTAATACACGGAATGTAAACTTGGCTACACAGGAACTGAATTCCAAAACAGAACAGGGTATCAAATTTAGAAAACCAACTTATGCTTGCTTAAGGGGAAAGGTGAGTTGGGGTGCTGCATAAAACCAGAGATTGAAATGAGCACAGATAAAGTTCCTTAAGCCAAATATGGAAGAGACAAGAGCTACTCCTTGCTCAACGAAATGGACTTAACACCCCATATTAAACGCCTAAGAATGTACCTGACTAGTAAGTATCTTAAAACCTATGGATTGCTATGTCTCCGAAAGAGAATCAAGCATGTGTACAGGGGCATAAACGCAGCAGTGATAGGATTGGAGAGGTTCGGTGAGCAAATGAAGACCCTTTGAAGTCATATTGCATGGTACCCATTCCACGGGTTTCAACTACCCAGGTTTAAGGTATTCTTCCTTCAGCTAAAACATGCATGTGAAACCTAGAGTATGATCAACCATGTGATCGGGAGACGTGTTCAAATATGTCTCAGTTTTCGTACCCTGGTACTCGGGTGCAACATTCCAGACGCTTTACTAACACTCTCCCGACTTAGAGAGTCAGTCGTTTAACCTCCTGTTTCGCCCAGTTTGCAATTTTTGCGGAAGATGAACAGGAATAGCAAGAAACAATGAGAGACCTGCTGGAGGTGTCTGGACGGGCAAATTTAACTCTCATTTCCCACCAGGAAGAGGAATTAACCAAAGGCTCAGCGTGCCATGCCGGAACCAGATTAAGGCCTGAAACCATCCTGCGGTGTTGCGGCCAGCTCACAAGAAAGCGAGTTGAAGAAAGGAGCTCAGGGGCACTGTAATTCACAAACCTGCAGAGTTATAAAGGACAGCTATCGTCCAAAAATATACTGAAGTAAGACTGCCAAGAGGACTTGAAAGCGGGGCAGAATTGCAGGAAACCGATTTCAGGAGGTAGACTGGAATTGCATTGAAAGCATAGGAAAAGAGGCAGAACGTCCACAATGATGCACTTGGCCAAAAAGGGCGTATGCGTTTTTTCCTGAATATATTCAGGAAAAAACGCATACGCCCTTTTTGGCCAACCAAGCAAGCTTGCAAAGGAAATCTGCACTACAATGAAGTCTCACTTCCCCCCGGTCAAAAGGGCCATCTGAAAAAAGTGTAAAATCCAGAAAGGCAGGACAGGCCATGGAGAACTGGGAGCCTTGTTATGCTGATGGGTGGGATGTAAATGGCCAACAGACACTCCGGAGAAGTGTATGGTGTTTCCTGAAACATCTAAAAAACAAAGCAACAGAGCCTAGGGCACTTCCACTTATGGTCCTATAGCTTAGGGAAATTAAAATCAAAAAGACACAGCCACCCCAAAGTTTGGGACGCCTCTGTTTACAAGAACCTCGTTTACAGTACAAGTTCAACATCGCAGAAAGTGAAAAATGGATAAAGAACTTGTGGTATTTACTTAGAAAGCAATATCACTCAGCAATGAAATCTATGTCACCAGGCCCTTAGCAGCACAATGAGTGGATTCAGGTATGATGATTCTAACTGAAATAAGTCACACAGAAAATGAAACATCATAAGATAACAGTAATACACGGAATGTAAACTTGGCTACACAGGAACTGAATTACAGAACAGAACAGTGTCTCAAATTTAGAAAACCAACTTATGCTTGCTTAAGGGGAAAGGTGAGTTGGGGTGCTGCATAAAACCAGAGATTGAAATGAGCACAGATAAAGTTCCTTAAGCCAAATATGGAATAGACAAGAGCTACTCCTTGCTCAACGAAATGGACTCAACACCCAATATTAAACGCCTAAGAATGTACCTGACTAGTAAGTATCTTAAAACCTATGGATTGCTATGTCTCCAAAAGAGAATCAAGCGTGTGTAGAGGGGCATAAACGCAGCAGTGATAGGATTGGAGAGGTTCGGTGAGCAAATGAAGACCCTTTGAAGTCATATTGCATGGTACCCATTCCACAGGTCTCAACTCTGCAGGTTTAAGGTATTCTTCCTTCAGCTAAAACATGCATGTGGAACCCAGAGTATGATCAACCGTGTGAACGGGAGACGTGTTCAAATATGTCTCAGTTTTCCTCCCCTGGTACTCGGGTGCAACATTCCAGACGCTTTACTAACACTCTCCCCACTTGGAGAGTCAGTCCCTTTAACCTCCTGTTTGGCCCAGTTTGCAATTTCTGCGGAAGATGAACAGGAATAGCGAGAACCAATGAGAGACTAGCTGGAGGTGTCTGGACGGGCAAATTTAACTCTCATTTCCCACCAGGAAGAGGAATTAACCAAAGGCTCAGCATGCCGTGCCAGAACCAGATTAGGGCCTGAAGACATCCTGCGGTGTTGCGGCCAGCTCACAAGAAAGCGAGTTGAAGAAAGGAGCTCAGGGGCACCGTAATTCACAAACCTGCAGAGTTATAAATGACAGCTATCGTCCAAAAATATACTGAAGTAAGGCTGCCAAGAGGACTTGAAAGCGGGGCAGAATTGCAGGAAACCGATTTCAGGAGGTAGACTGGAATTGCATTGAAAGCATAGGAAAAGAGGCAGAACGTCCACAATGATGCACTTGGCCAAAAAGGGCATATGCGTTTTTTCCTGCATATATTCAGGAAAAAACGCATACGCCCTTTTTGGCCAACCAAGCAAGCTTGCAAAGGAAATCTGCACTACAATGAAGTCTCACTTCCCCCCGGTCAAAAGGGCCATCTGAAAAAAGTGTAAAATCCAGAAAGGCAGGACAGGCCATGGAGAACTGGGAGCCTTGTTATGCTGATGGGCGGGATGTAAATTGCCAACAGACACTGGGGAGAAGTGTATGGTGTTTCCTGAAACATCTAAAAAACAAAGCAACAGAGCCTAGGGCACTTCCACTTACGGTCCTATACCTTAGGGAAATTAAAATCAAAAAGACACAGCCACCCCAATGTTTGGGACGCCTCTGTTTACAAGAACCTCGTTTACCGTACAAGTTCAATATCACAGAAAGTGAAAAATGGATAAAGAACTTGTGGTACCTACGTACAATGCAGTATCACTCAGCAATGAAATCTATGTCATCAGGCCCGTAGCAGCATAATGAGTGGATTCAGGTACGATGATTCTAACTGAAATAAGTCACACAGAAAAAGAAACATCATAAGATATCAGTAATACACGGAATGTAAACTTGGCTACACAGGAACTGAATTCCAAAACAGAACAGGGTCTCAAATTTAGAAAACCAACATATGCTTGCTTAAGGGGAAAGGTGAGTTGGGGTGCTGCATAAAACCAGAGATTGAAATGAGCACAGATAAAGTTCCTTAAGCCAAATATGGAATAGCCAAGAGCTACTCCTTGCTCAACGAAATGGACTCAACACCCCATATTAAATGCCTAAGAATGTACCTGACTAGTAAGTATCTTAAAACCTATGGATTGCTATGTCTCCGAAAGAGAATCAAGAATGTGTACAGGGGCATAAACGCAGCAGTGATAGGATTGGAGAGGTTCGGTGAGCAAATGAAGACCCTTTGAAGTCATATTGCATGGTACCCATTCCACGGGTCTCTACTCTCCAGGTTTAAGGTAATCTTCCTTCAGGTAAAACATGCATGTGGAACCCAGAGTATGATCAACCGTGTGAATGGGAGACGTATTCAAATATGTCTCAGTTTTCCTCCCCTGGTACTCGGGTGCAACATTCCAGACGCTTTACTAACACTCTCCCCACTTGGAGAGTCAGCGCCTTTAACCTCCTGTTTGGCCCAGTTTGCAATTTCTGGGGAAGATGAACAGGAATAGCGAGAACCAATGAAAGACTAGCTGGAGGTGTCTGGACGGGCAAATTTAACTCTCATTTCCCACCAGGAAGAGGAATTAACCAAAGGCTCAGCGTGCCGTGCCGGAACCAGATTAGGGCCTGAAGCCATCCTGTGGTGTTGCGGCCAGCTCACAAGAAAGCGAGTTGAAGAAAGGAGCTCAGGGGCACAGTAATTCACAAACCTGCAGAGTTATAAATGACAGCTATCGTCCAAAAATATACTGAAGTAAGGCTGCCAAGAGGAGTTGAAAGCAGGGCAGAATTGCAGGAAACCGATTTCAGGAGGTAGACTGGAATTGCATTGAAAGCATAGGAAAAGAGGCAGAACGTCCACAATGATGCACTTGGCCAAAAAGGGCGTATGCGTTTTTTCCTGAATATATTCAGGAAAAAACGCATACGCCCTTTTTGGCCAACCAAGCAAGCTTGCAAAGGAAATCTGCACTACAATGAAGTCTCACTTCCCCCGGTCAAAAGGGCCATCTGAAAAAAGTGTAAAATCCAGAAAGGCAGGACAGGCCATGGAGAATAGGGAGCCTTGTTATGCTGATGGGCGGGATGTATATTGCCAACAGACACTCAGGAGAAGTGTATGGTGTTTCCTGAAACATCTAAAAAACAAAGCAACAGAGCCTAGGGCACTTCCACTTATGGTCCTATAGCTTAGGGAAATTAAAATCAAAAAGACACAGCCACCCCAAAGATTGGGTCACCTCTCTTTACAAGAACCTCGTTTACCGTACAAGTTCAATATCACAGAAAGTGAAAAATGGATAAAGAACTTGTGGTACTTACGTACAATGCAGTATCACTCAGCAATGAAATCTATGTCATCACGTCCGTAGCAGCATAATGAGTGGATTCAGGTACAATGATTCTAACTGAAATAAGTCACACAGAAAAAGAAACATCATAAGATATCACTAATACACGGAATGTAAACTTGGTTACACAGGAACTGAATTCCAAAACAGAACAGGGTCTCAAATTTAGAAAACCAACTTATGCTTGCTTAAGGGGAAAGGTGAGTTGGGGTGCTGCATAAAACCAGAGATTGAAATGAGCACAGATAAAGTTCCTTAAGCCAAATATGGAATAGACAAGAGCTACTCCTTGCTCAACGAAATGGACTCAACACCCCATATTAAACGCCTAAGAATGTACCTGACTAGTAAGTATCTTAAAACCTATGGATTGCTATGTCTCCAAAAGAGAATCAAGCGTATGTACAGGGGCATAAACGCAGCAGTGATAGGATTGGAGAGGTTCGGTGAGCAAATGAAGACCCTTTGAAGTCATATTGCATGGTACCCATTCCACGGGTCTCAACTCTCCAGGTTTAAGGTATTCTTCCTTCAGCTAAAACATGCATGTGGAACCTAGAGTATGATCAACCATGTGATCGGGAGACGTGTTCAAATATGTCTCAGTTTTCTTCCCCTGGTACTCGGGTGCAACATTCCAGACGCTTTACTAACACTCTCCCGACTTGGAGAGTCAGTCCCTTTAACCTCCTGTTTGGCCCAGTTTGCAATTTCTGCGGAAGATGAACAGGAATAGCGAGAACCAATGAGAGACTAGCTGGAGGTGTCTGGACGGGCAAATTTAACTCTCATTTCCCACCAGGAAGAGGAAATAACCAAAGGCTCAGCGTGCCGTGCCGGAACCAGATTAGGGCCTGAAGACATCCTGCGGTGTTGCGGCCAGCTCACAAGAAAGCGAGTTGAAGAAAGGAGCTCAGGGGCACTGTAATTCACAAACCTGCAGAGTTATAAATGACAGCTATCGTCCAAAAATATACTGAAGTAAGGCTGCCAAGAGGACTTGAAAGCGGGGCAGAATTGCAGGAAACCGATTTCAGGAGGTAGACTGGAATTGCATTGAAAGCATAGGAAAAGAGGCAGAACGTCCACAATGATGCACTTGGCCAAAAAGGGCGTATGCGTTTTTTCCTGAATATATTCAGGAAAAAACGCATACGCCCTTTTTGGCCAACCAAGCAAGCTTGCAAAGGAAATCTGCACTACAATGAAGTCTCACTTCCCCCCGGTCAAAAGGGTCATCTGAAAAAAGTGTAAAATCCAGAAAGGCAGGACAGGCCATGGAGAACTGGGAGCCTTGTTATGCTGATGGGCGGGATGTAAATTGCCAACAGACACTCGGGAGAAGTGTATGGTGTTTCCTGAAACATCTAAAAGACAAAGCAACAGAGCCTAGGGCACTTCCACTTATGGTCCTATAGCTTAGGGAAATTAAAATCAAAAAGACACAGCCACCCCAAAGTTTGGGACGCCTCTGTTTACAAGAACCTCGTTTACCGTACAGGTTCAATATCACAGAAAGTGAAAAATGGATAAAGAACTTGTGGTATTTACTTACAAAGCAATATCACTCAGCAATGAAATCTATGTCATCAGGCCCTTAGCAGCACAATGAGTGGATTCAGGTATGATGATTCTAACTGAAATAAGTCACACAGAAAAAGAAAGATCATAAGATATCAGTAATACATGGAATGTAAACTTGGTTACACAGGAACTGAATTACAGAACAGAACAGGGTCTCAAATTTAGAAAACCAACTTATGCTTGCTTAAGGGGAAAGGTGAGTTGGGGTGCTGCATAAAACCAGAGATTGAAATGAGCACAGATAAAGTTCCTTAAGCCAAATAAGGAATAGACAAGAGCTACTCCTTGCTCAACGAAATGGACTCAACACCGCATATTAAACGCCTAAGAATGTACCTGACTAGTAAGTATCTTAAAACCTATGGATTGCTATGTCTCCGAAAGAGAATCAAGCATGTGTACAGGGGCTTAAACGCAGCAGTGATAGGATTGGAGAGGTTCAGTGAGCAAATGAAGACCCTTTGTAGTCATATTGCATGGTACCCATTCCACGGGTTTCAACTACCCAGGTTTAAGGTATTCTTCCTTCAGCTAAAACATGCATGTGGAACCTAGAGTATGATCAACCATGTGATCGGGAGACGTGTTCAAATATGTCTCAGTTTTCCTCCCCTGGTACTCGGGTGCAACATTCCAGACGGTTTACTAACACTCTCCCGACTTGGAGAGTCAGTCCCTTTAACCTCCTGTTTGGCCCAGTTTGCAATTTCTGCGGAAGATGAACAGGAATAACGAGAACCAATGAGAGACTAGCTGGAGGTGTCTGGACGGGCAAATTTAACTCTCATTTCCCACCAGGAAGAGGAAATAACCAAAGGCTCAGCATGCCATGCCGGAACCAGATTAGGGCCTGAAGCCATCCTGTGGTGTTGCGGCCAGGTCACAAGAAACAAGTTGAAGAAAGGAGCTCAGGGACACTGTAATTCACAAACCTGCAGAGTTATAAATGAGAGCTATCGTCCAAAAATATACTGAAGTAAGGCTGCCAAGAGGACTTGAAAGCGGGGCAGAATTGCAGGAAACCGATTTCAGGAGGTAGACTGGAATTGCATTGAAAGCATAGGAAAAGAGGCAGAACGTCCACAATGATGCACTTGGCCAAAAAGGGCGTATGCGTTTATTCCTGAATATATTCAGGAAAAAACGCATACGCCCTTTTTGGCCAACCAAGCAAGCTTGCAAAGGAAATCTGCACTACAATGAAGTCTCACTTCCCCCCAGTCAAAAGGGCCTTCTGAAAAAAGTGTAAAATCCAGAAAGGCAGGACAGGCCATGGAGAACTGGGAGCCTTGTTATGCTGATGGGCGGGATGTAAATTGCCAACAGACACTCGGGAGAAGTGTATGGTGTTTCCTGAAACATCTAAAAAACAAAGCAACAGAGCCTAGGGCACTTCCACTTATGGTCCTATAGCTTAGGGAAATTAAAATCAAAAAGACACAGCCACCCCAAAGTTTGGGACGCCTCTCTTTACAAGAACCTCGTTTACAGAACAAGTTCAACATGGCAGAAAGTGAAATATGGATAAAGAAGTTGTGGTATTTACTTACAAAGCAATATCACTCAGCAATGAAATCTATGTCATCAGGCCATTAGCAGCACAATGAGTGGATTCAGGTATGATGATTCTAACTGAAATAAGTCACACAGAAAAAGAAACATCATAAGATATCAGTAATACACGGAATGTAAACTTGGCTACACAGGAACTGAATTACAGAACAGAACAGGGTCTCAAATTTAGAAAACCAACTTATGCTTGCTTAAGGGGAAAGGTGAGTTGGGGTGCTGCATAAAACCAGAGATTGAAATGAGCACAGATAAAGTTCCTTAAGCCAAATATGGAATAGACAAGAGCTACTCCTTGCTCACCGAAATGGACTCAACACCGCATATTAAACGCCTAAGAATGTACCTGACTAGTAAGTATCTTAAAACCTATGGATTGCTATGTCTCCGAAAGGGAATCAAGCATGTGTACAGGGGCATAAACGCAGCAGTGATAGGATTGGAGAGGTTCGGTGAGCAAATGAAGACCCTTTGAAGTCATATTGCATGGTACCCATTCCACGGGTTTCAACTACCTAGGTTTAAGATATTCTTCCTTCAGCTAAAACATGCATGTGGAACCTAGAGTATGATCAACCATGTGATCGGGAGACGTGTTCAAATATGTCTCAGTTTTCGTATCCTGGTACTCGGGTGCAACATTCCAGACGCTTTACTAACACTCTCCCGACTTGGAGAGTCAGTCCCTTTAACCTCCTGTTTGGCCCAGTTTGCAATTTCTGCGGAAGATGAACAGGAATAGCGAGAACCAATGAGAGACTAGCTGGAGGTGTCTGGACGGGCAAATTTAACTCTCGTTTCCCACCAGGAAGAGGAATTAACCAAAGGCTCAGCGTTCCGTGCCAGAACCAGATTAGGGCCTGAAGCCATCCTGCGGTGTTGCGGCCAGGTCACAAGAAAGCGAGTTGAAGAAAGGAGCTCAGGGGCACTGTAATTCACAAACCTGCAGAGTTATAAATGACAGCTATCGTCCAAAAATATACTGAAGTAAGGCTGCCAAGAGGACTTGAAAGCGGGGCAGAATTGCAGGAAACCGATTTCAGGAGGTAGACTGGAATTGCATTGAAAGCATAGGAAAAGAGGCAGAACGTCCACAATGATGCACTTGGCCAAAAAGGGCGTATGCGTTTTTTCCTGAATATATTCAGGAAAAAACGCATACGCCCTTTTTGGCCAACCAAGCAAGCTTGCAAAGGAAATCTGCACTACAATGAAGTCTCACTTCCCCCCGGTCAAAAGGGCCATCTGAAAAAAGTGTAAAATCCAGAAAGGCAGGACAGGCCATGGAGAACTGGGAGCCTTGTTATACTGATGGGTGGGATGTAAATTGCCAACACACACTCGGGAGAAGTGTATGGTGTTTCCTGAAACATCTAAAAAACAAAGCAACAGAGCCTAGGGCACTTCCACTTCTGGTCCTATAGCTTAGGGAAATTAAAATCAAAAAGACACAGCCACCCCAAAGTTTGGGACGCCTCTGTTTACAAGAACCTCGTTTACCGTACAAGTTCAATATCACAGAAAGTGAAAAATGGATAAAGAACTTGTGGTACTTACGTACAATGCAGTATCACTCAGCAATGAAATCTATCTCATCAGGCCCGTAGCAGCATAATGAGTGGATTCAGGTACGATGATTCTAACTGAAAAAAAGTCACACAGGAAAAGAAACATCATAAGATATCACTAATACACGGAATGTAAACTTGGCTACACAGGAACTGAATTCCAAAACAGAACAGGGTCTCAAATTTAGAAAACCAACATATGCTTGCTTAAGGGGAAAGGTGAGTTGGGGTGCTGCATAAAACCAGAGATTGAAATGAGCACAGATAAAGTTCCTTAAGCCAAATATGGAATAGACAAGAGCTACTCCTTGCTCAACGAAATGGACTCAACACCCCATATTAAACGCCTAAGAATGTACCTGACTAGTAAGTATCTTAAAACCTATGGATTGCTATGTCTCCGAAAGAGAATCAAGCATGTGTACAGGGGCATAAACGCAGCAGTGATAGGATTGGAGAGGTTCGGTGAGCAAATGAAGACCCTTTGAAGCCTTATTGCATGGTACCCATTCCACGGGTCTCAACTCTCCAGGTTTAAGGTATTCTTCCTTCAGCTAAAACATGCATGTGGAACCCAGAGTATGATCAACCATGTGAACGGGAGACGTGTTCAAATATGTCTCAGTTTTCCTCCCCTGGTACTCGGGTACAACATTCCAGACGCTTTAGTAACACTCTCCCCACTTGGAGAGTCAGCGCCTTTAACCTCCTGTTTGGCCCAGTTTGCAATTTCTGCGGAAGATGAACAGGAATAGGGAGAACCAATGAGAGACTAGCTGGAGGTTTCTGGACGGGCAAATTTAACTCTCATTTCCCACCAGGAAGAGGAAATAACCAAAGGCTCAGCGTGCCGTGCCCGAACCAGATTAGGGCCTCAAGCCATCCTGCGGGGTTGCGGCCACGTCACAAGAAAACGAGTTGAAGAAAGGAGCTCAAGGGCACTGTAATTCACAAACCTGCAGAGTTATAAATGACAGCTATCATCCAAAAATATACTGAAGTAAGGCTGCCAAGAGGACTTGAAAGCGGGACAGAATTGCAGGAAACTGATTTCAGGAGGTAGACTGGAATTGCACTGAAAGCATAGGAAAAGAGGCAGAACGTCCACAATGATGCACTTGGCCAAAAAGGGCGTATGCGTTTTTTCCTGAATATATTCAGGAAAAAACGCATACGCCCTTTTTGGCCAACCAAGCAAACTTGGAAAGCAAACCTGCACTACATGAAGTCTCACTTCCCCCCTGTCAAAAGGGCCATCTGAAAAAAGTGTAAAATCCAGAAAGGCAGGACAGGCCATGGAGAACTGGTAGCCTTGTTATGCTGATGGGCGGGATGTAAATTGCCAACAGACACTCGGGAGAAGTGTATGGTGTTTCCTGAAACATCTAAAAAACAAAGCAACAGAGCCTAGGGCACTTCCACTTATGGTCCTATAGCTTAGGGAAATTAAAATCAAAAAGACACAGCCACCCCAAAGTTTGGGACGCCTCTGTTTACAAGAACCTCGTTTACCGTACAAGTTCAATATCACAGAAAGTGAAAAATGGATAAAGAACTTGTGGTACTTACGTACAATTCAGTATCACTCAGCAATGAAATCTATCTCATCAGGCCCGTAGCAGCATAATGAGTGGATTCAGGTATGATGATTCTAACTGAAAAAAGTCACACAGGAAAAAAACATCATAAGATATCACTAATACACGGAATGTAAACTTGGCTACACAGGAACTGAATTCCAAAACAGAACAGGGTCTCAAATTTAGAAAACCAACTTATGCTTGCTTAAGGGGAAAGGTGAGTTGGGGTGCTGCATAAAACCAGAGATTGAAATGAGCACAGATAAAGTTCCTTAAGCCAAATATGGAATAGACAAGAGCTACTCCTTGCTCAATGAAATGGACTCAACACCCCATATTAAACGCCTAAGAATGTACCTGACTAGTAAGTATCTTAAAACCTATGGATTGCTATGTCTCCAAAAGAGAATCAAGCATGTGTACAGGGGCATAAACGCAGCAGTGATAGGATTGGAGAGGTTCGGTGAGCAAATGAAGACCCTTTGAAGTCATATTGCATGGTACCCATTCCACGGGTCTCAACTCTCCAGGTTTAAGGTATTCTTCCTTCACCTAAAACATGCATGTGGAACCCAGGGTATGATCAACCGTGTGAACGGGAGACGTGTTCAAATATGTCTCAGTTTTCCTCCCCTGGTACTCGGGTACAACATTCCAGACGCTTTAGTAACACTCTCCCCACTTGGAGAGTCAGCGCCTTTAACCTCCGGTTTGGCCCAGTTTGCAATTTCTGCGGAAGATGAACAGGAATAGGGAGAACCAATGAGAGACTAGCTGGAGGTGTCTGGACGGGCAAATTTAACTCTCATTTCCCACCAGGAAGAGGAATTAACCAAAGGCTCAGCGTGCCGTGCCCGAACCAGATTAGGGCCTGAAGCCATCCTGCGGTGTTGCGTCCACGTCACAAGAAAGCGAGTTGAAGAAAGGAGCTCAAGGGCACTGTAATTCACAAACCTGCAGAGTTATAAATGACAGTTATCATCCAAAAATATACTGAAGTAAGGCTGCCAAGAGGACTTGAAAGCGGGGCAGAATTGCAGGAAACCGATTTCAGGAGGTAGACTGGAATTGCATTGAAAGCATAGGAAAAGAGGCAGAACGTCCACAATGATGCACTTGGCCAAAAAGGGCGTATGCGTTTTTTCCTGAATATATTCAGGAAAAAACGCATACGCCCTTTTTGGCCAACCAAGCAAAATTGGAAAGAAAATCTGCACTACATGAAGTCTCACTTCACCCCGGTCAAAAGGGCCATCTGAAAAAAGTGTAAAATCCAGAAAGGCAGGACAGGCCATGGAGAACTGGGAGCCTTGTTATGCTGATGGGCGGGATGTAAATTGCCAACAGACACTCGGGAGAAGTGTATGGTGTTTCCTGAAACATCTAAAAAACAAAGCAACAGAGCCTAGGGCACTTCCACTTATGGTCCTATAGCTTAGGGAAATTAAAATCAAAAAGACACAGCCACCCCAAAGTTTGGGACGCCTCTGTTTACAAGAACCTCGTTTACAGTACAAGTTCAACATCGCAGAAAGTGAAATATGGATAAAGAACTTGTGGTACTTACGTACAATGCAGTATCACTCAGCAATGAAATCTATGTCATCAGGCCCTTAGCAGCACAATGAGTGGATTCAGGTATGATGACTCTAACTGAAATAAGTCACACAGAAAAAGAAACATCATAAGATATCAGTAATACACGGAATGTAAACTTGGCTACACAGGAACTGAATTACAGAACAGAACAGGGTCTCAAATTTAGAAAACCAACTTATGCTTGCTTAAGGGGAAAGGTGAGTTGGGGTGCTGCATAAAACCAGAGATTGAAATGAGCACAGATAAAGTTCCTTAAGCCAAATATGGAATAGACAAGAGCTACTCCTTGCTCAACGAAATGGACTCAACACCGCATATTAAACGCCTAAGAATGTACCTGACTAGTAAGTATCTTAAAACCTATGGATTGCTATGTCTCATAAAGAGAATCAAGCGTGTGTACAGGGGCATAAACGCAGCAGTGATAGGACTGGAGAGGTTCGGTGAGCAAATGAAGACCCTTTGAAGTCATATTGCATGGTACCCATTCCACGGGTCTCAAGTCTCCAGGTTTAAGGTATTCTTCCTTCAGCTAAAACATGCATGTGGAACCCAGAGTATGATCAACCGTGTGAACGGGAGACGTGTTCAAATATGTCTCAGTTTTCCTCCCCTGGTACTCGGGTGCAATATCCCAGACGCTTTACTAACACTCTCCCCACTTGGAGAGTCAGCACCTTTAACCTCCTGTTTGGCCCAGTTTGCAATTTCTGCGGAAGATGAACAGGAATAGGGAGAACCAATGAGAGACTAGCTGGAGGTGTCTGGACGGGCAAATTTAACTCTCATTTCCCACGAGGAAGAGGAAATAACCAAAGGCTCAGCGTGCCGTGCCGGAACCAGATTAGGGCCTGAAGCCATCCTGCGGTGTTGCGGCCAGCTCACAAGAAAGCGAGTTGAAGAAAGGAGCTCAGGGACACTGAAATTCACAAACCTGCAGAGTTATAAATGACAGCTATCGTCCAAAAATATACTGAAGTAAGGCTGCCAAGAGGACTTGAAAGCGGGGCAGAATTGCAGGAAACCGATTTCAGGAGGTAGACTGGAATTGCATTGAAAGCATAGGAAAAGAGGCAGAACGTCCACAATGATGCACTTGGCCAAAAAGGGCGTATGCGTTTTTTCCTGAATATATTCAGGAAAAAACGCATACGCCCTTTTTGGCCAACCAAGCAAGCTTGCAAAGGAAATCTGCACTACAATGAAGTCTCACTTCCCCCCGGTCAAAAGGGCCATCTGAAAAAAGTGTAAAATCCAGAAAGGCAGGACAGGCCATGGAGAACTGGGAGCCTTGTTATGCTGATGGGCGGGATGTAAATTGCCAACAGACACTCGGGAGAAGTGTATGGTGTTTCCTGAAACATCTAAAAAACAAAGCAACAGAGCCTAGGGCACTTCCACTTATGGTCCTATAGCTTAGGGAAATTAAAATCAAAAAGACACAGCCACCCCAAAGTTTGGGATGCCTCTGTTTACAAGAACCTCATTTACCGTACAAGTTCAGTATCACAGAAAGTGAAAAATGGATAAAGAACTTGTGGTACTTACGTACAATGCAGTATCACTCAGCAATGAAATCTATGTCATCAGGCCCGTAGCAGCATAATGAGTGGATTCAGGTACGATGATTCTAACTGAAATAAGTCACACAGAAAAAGAAACATCATAAGATATCAGTAATACACGGAATTTAAACTTGGCTACACAGGAACTGAATTCCAAAACAGAACAGGGTCTCAAATTTAGAAAACCAACTTATGCTTGCTTAAGGGGAAAGGTGAGTTGGGGTGCTGCATAAAACCAGAGATTGAAATGAGCACAGATAAAGTTCCTTAAGCCAAATATGGAATAGACAAGAGCTACTCCTTGCTCAACGAAATGGACTCAACACCCCATATTAAACGCCTAAGAATGTACCTGACTAGTAAGTATCTTAAAACCTATGGATTGCTATGTCTCCAAAAGAGAATCAAGCGTATGTACAGGGGCATAAACGCAGCAGTGATAGGATTGGAGAGGTTCGGTGAGCAAATGAAGACCCTTTGAAGTCATATTGCATGGTACCCATTCCACGGGTCTCAACTCTCCAGGTTTAAGGTATTCTTCCTTCAGCTAAAACATGCATGTGGAACCTAGAGTATGATCAACCATGTGATCGGGAGACGTGTTCAAATATGTCTCAGTTTTCTTCCCCTGGTACTCGGGTGCAACATTCCAGACGCTTTACTAACACTCTCCCGACTTGGAGAGTCAGTCCCTTTAACCTCCTGTTTGGCCCAGTTTGCAATTTCTGCGGAAGATGAACAGGAATAGCGAGAACCAATGAGAGACTAGCTGGAGGTGTCTGGACGGGCAAATTTAACTCTCATTTCCCACCAGGAAGAGGAAATAACCAAAGGCTCAGCGTGCCGTGCCGGAACCAGATTAGGGCCTGAAGACATCCTGCGGTGTTGCGGCCAGCTCACAAGAAAGCGAGTTGAAGAAAGGAGCTCAGGGGCACTGTAATTCACAAACCTGCAGAGTTATAAATGACAGCTATCGTCCAAAAATATACTGAAGTAAGGCTGCCAAGAGGACTTGAAAGCGGGGCAGAATTGCAGGAAACCGATTTCAGGAGGTAGACTGGAATTGCATTGAAAGCATAGGAAAAGAGGCAGAACGTCCACAATGATGCACTTGGCCAAAAAGGGCGTATGCGTTTTTTCCTGAATATATTCAGGAAAAAACGCATACGCCCTTTTTGGCCAACCAAGCAAGCTTGCAAAGGAAATCTGCACTACAATGAAGTCTCACTTCCCCCCGGTCAAAAGGGTCATCTGAAAAAAGTGTAAAATCCAGAAAGGCAGGACAGGCCATGGAGAACTGGGAGCCTTGTTATGCTGATGGGCGGGATGTAAATTGCCAACAGACACTCGGGAGAAGTGTATGGTGTTTCCTGAAACATCTAAAAGACAAAGCAACAGAGCCTAGGGCACTTCCACTTATGGTCCTATAGCTTAGGGAAATTAAAATCAAAAAGACACAGCCACCCCAAAGTTTGGGACGCCTCTGTTTACAAGAACCTCGTTTACCGTACAGGTTCAATATCACAGAAAGTGAAAAATGGATAAAGAACTTGTGGTATTTACTTACAAAGCAATATCACTCAGCAATGAAATCTATGTCATCAGGCCCTTAGCAGCACAATGAGTGGATTCAGGTATGATGATTCTAACTGAAATAAGTCACACAGAAAAAGAAAGATCATAAGATATCAGTAATACATGGAATGTAAACTTGGTTACACAGGAACTGAATTACAGAACAGAACAGGGTCTCAAATTTAGAAAACCAACTTATGCTTGCTTAAGGGGAAAGGTGAGTTGGGGTGCTGCATAAAACCAGAGATTGAAATGAGCACAGATAAAGTTCCTTAAGCCAAATAAGGAATAGACAAGAGCTACTCCTTGCTCAACGAAATGGACTCAACACCGCATATTAAACGCCTAAGAATGTACCTGACTAGTAAGTATCTTAAAACCTATGGATTGCTATGTCTCCGAAAGAGAATCAAGCATGTGTACAGGGGCTTAAACGCAGCAGTGATAGGATTGGAGAGGTTCAGTGAGCAAATGAAGACCCTTTGTAGTCATATTGCATGGTACCCATTCCACGGGTTTCAACTACCCAGGTTTAAGGTATTCTTCCTTCAGCTAAAACATGCATGTGGAACCTAGAGTATGATCAACCATGTGATCGGGAGACGTGTTCAAATATGTCTCAGTTTTCCTCCCCTGGTACTCGGGTGCAACATTCCAGACGGTTTACTAACACTCTCCTGACTTGGAGAGTCAGTCCCTTTAACCTCCTGTTTGGCCCAGTTTGCAATTTCTGCGGAAGATGAACAGGAATAACGAGAACCAATGAGAGACTAGCTGGAGGTGTCTGGACGGGCAAATTTAACTCTCATTTCCCACCAGGAAGAGGAAATAACCAAAGGCTCAGCATGCCATGCCGGAACCAGATTAGGGCCTGAAGCCATCCTGCGGTGTTGCGGCCAGGTCACAAGAAACAAGTTGAAGAAAGGAGCTCAGGGACACTGTAATTCACAAACCTGCAGAGTTATAAATGAGAGCTATCGTCCAAAAATATACTGAAGTAAGGCTGCCAAGAGGACTTGAAAGCGGGGCAGAATTGCAGGAAACCGATTTCAGGAGGTAGACTGGAATTGCATTGAAAGCATAGGAAAAGAGGCAGAACGTCCACAATGATGCACTTGGCCAAAAAGGGCGTATGCGTTTATTCCTGAATATATTCAGGAAAAAACGCATACGCCCTTTTTGGCCAACCAAGCAAGCTTGCAAAGGAAATCTGCACTACAATGAAGTCTCACTTCCCCCCAGTCAAAAGGGCCTTCTGAAAAAAGTGTAAAATCCAGAAAGGCAGGACAGGCCATGGAGAACTGGGAGCCTTGTTATGCTGATGGGCGGGATGTAAATTGCCAACAGACACTCGGGAGAAGTGTATGGTGTTTCCTGAAACATCTAAAAAACAAAGCAACAGAGCCTAGGGCACTTCCACTTATGGTCCTATAGCTTAGGGAAATTAAAATCAAAAAGACACAGCCACCCCAAAGTTTGGGACGCCTCTCTTTACAAGAACCTCGTTTACAGAACAAGTTCAACATGGCAGAAAGTGAAATATGGATAAAGAAGTTGTGGTATTTACTTACAAAGCAATATCACTCAGCAATGAAATCTATGTCATCAGGCCATTAGCAGCACAATGAGTGGATTCAGGTATGATGATTCTAACTGAAATAAGTCACACAGAAAAAGAAACATCATAAGATATCAGTAATACACGGAATGGAAACTTGGCTACACAGGAACTGAATTACAGAACAGAACAGGGTCTCAAATTTAGAAAACCAACTTATGCTTGCTTAAGGGGAAAGGTGAGTTGGGGTGCTGCATAAAACCAGAGATTGAAATGAGCACAGATAAAGTTCCTTAAGCCAAATATGGAATAGACAAGAGCTACTCCTTGCTCACCGAAATGGACTCAACACCGCATATTAAACGCCTAAGAATGTACCTGACTAGTAAGTATCTTAAAACCTATGGATTGCTATGTCTCCGAAAGGGAATCAAGCATGTGTACAGGGGCATAAACGCAGCAGTGATAGGATTGGAGAGGTTCGGTGAGCAAATGAAGACCCTTTGAAGTCATATTGCATGGTACCCATTCCACGGGTTTCAACTACCTAGGTTTAAGATATTCTTCCTTCAGCTAAAACATGCATGTGGAACCTAGAGTATGATCAACCATGTGATCGGGAGACGTGTTCAAATATGTCTCAGTTTTCGTATCCTGGTACTCGGGTGCAACATTCCAGACGCTTTACTAACACTCTCCCGACTTGGAGAGTCAGTCCCTTTAACCTCCTGTTTGGCCCAGTTTGCAATTTCTGCGGAAGATGAACAGGAATAGCGAGAACCAATGAGAGACTAGCTGGAGGTGTCTGGACGGGCAAATTTAACTCTCGTTTCCCACCAGGAAGAGGAATTAACCAAAGGCTCAGCGTGCCGTGCCAGAACCAGATTAGGGCCTGAAGCCATCCTGCGGTGTTGCGGCCAGGTCACAAGAAAGCGAGTTGAAGAAAGGAGCTCAGGGGCACTGTAATTCACAAACCTGCAGAGTTATAAATGACAGCTATCGTCCAAAAATATACTGAAGTAAGGCTGCCAAGAGGACTTGAAAGCGGGGCAGAATTGCAGGAAACCGATTTCAGGAGGTAGACTGGAATTGCATTGAAAGCATAGGAAAAGAGGCAGAACGTCCACAATGATGCACTTGGCCAAAAAGGGCGTATGCGTTTTTTCCTGAATATATTCAGGAAAAAACGCATACGCCCTTTTTGGCCAACCAAGCAAGCTTGCAAAGGAAATCTGCACTACAATGAAGTCTCACTTCCCCCCGGTCAAAAGGGCCATCTGAAAAAAGTGTAAAATCCAGAAAGGCAGGACAGGCCATGGAGAACTGGGAGCCTTGTTATGCTGATGGGCGGGATGTAAATTGCCAACAGACACTCGGGAGAAGTGTATGGTGTTTCCTGAAACATCTAAAAAACAAAGCAACAGAGCCTAGGGCACTTCCACTTATGGTCCTATAGCTTAGGGAAATTAAAATCAAAAAGACACAGCCACCCCAAAGTTTGGGACGCCTCTGTTTACAAGAACCTCGTTTACCGTACAAGTTCAATATCACAGAAAGTGAAAAATGGATAAAGAACTTGTGGTACTTACGTACAATTCAGTATCACTCAGCAATGAAATCTATCTCATCAGGCCCGTAGCAGCATAATGAGTGGATTCAGGTATGATGATTCTAACTGAAAAAAGTCACACAGGAAAAAAACATCATAAGATATCACTAATACACGGAATGTAAACTTGGCTACACAGGAACTGAATTCCAAAACAGAACAGGGTCTCAAATTTAGAAAACCAACTTATGCTTGCTTAAGGGGAAAGGTGAGTTTGGGTGCTGCATAAAACCAGAGATTGAAATGAGCACAGATAAAGTTCCTTAAGCCAAATATGGAATAGACAAGAGCTACTCCTTGCTCAATGAAATGGACTCAACACCCCATATTAAACGCCTAAGAATGTACCTGACTAGTAAGTATCTTAAAACCTATGGATTGCTATGTCTCCAAAAGAGAATCAAGCATGTGTACAGGGGCATAAACGCAGCAGTGATAGGATTGGAGAGGTTCGGTGAGCAAATGAAGACCCTTTGAAGTCATATTGCATGGTACCCATTCCACGGGTCTCAACTCTCCAGGTTTAAGGTATTCTTCCTTCACCTAAAACATGCATGTGGAACCCAGGGTATGATCAACCGTGTGAACGGGAGACGTGTTCAAATATGTCTCAGTTTTCCTCCCCTGGTACTCGGGTACAACATTCCAGACGCTTTAGTAACACTCTCCCCACTTGGAGAGTCAGCGCCTTTAACCTCCGGTTTGGCCCAGTTTGCAAATTCTGCGGAAGATGAACAGGAATAGGGAGAACCAATGAGAGACTAGCTGGAGGTGTCTGGACGGGCAAATTTAACTCTCATTTCCCACCAGGAAGAGGAATTAACCAAAGGCTCAGCGTGCCGTGCCCGAACCAGATTAGGGCCTGAAGCCATCCTGCGGTGTTGCGTCCACGTCACAAGAAAGCGAGTTGAAGAAAGGAGCTCAAGGGCACTGTAATTCACAAACCTGCAGAGTTATAAATGACAGTTATCATCCAAAAATATACTGAAGTAAGGCTGCCAAGAGGACTTGAAAGCGGGGCAGAATTGCAGGAAACCGATTTCAGGAGGTAGACTGGAATTGCATTGAAAGCATAGGAAAAGAGGCAGAACGTCCACAATGATGCACTTGGCCAAAAAGGGCGTATGCGTTTTTTCCTGAATATATTCAGGAAAAAACGCATACGCCCTTTTTGGCCAACCAAGCAAAATTGGAAAGAAAATCTGCACTACATGAAGTCTCACTTCACCCCGGTCAAAAGGGCCATCTGAAAAAAGTGTAAAATCCAGAAAGGCAGGACAGGCCATGGAGAACTGGGAGCCTTGTTATGCTGATGGGCGGGATGTAAATTGCCAACAGACACTCGGGAGAAGTGTATGGTGTTTCCTGAAACATCTAAAAAACAAAGCAACAGAGCCTAGGGCACTTCCACTTATGGTCCTATAGCTTAGGGAAATTAAAATCAAAAAGACACAGCCACCCCAAAGTTTGGGACGCCTCTGTTTACAAGAACCTCGTTTACAGTACAAGTTCAACATCGCAGAAAGTGAAATATGGATAAAGAACTTGTGGTACTTACGTACAATGCAGTATCACTCAGCAATGAAATCTATGTCATCAGGCCCTTAGCAGCACAATGAGTGGATTCAGGTATGATGACTCTAACTGAAATAAGTCACACAGAAAAAGAAACATCATAAGATATCAGTAATACACGGAATGTAAACTTGGCTACACAGGAACTGAATTACAGAACAGAACAGGGTCTCAAATTTAGAAAACCAACTTATGCTTGCTTAAGGGGAAAGGTGAGTTGGGGTGCTGCATAAAACCAGAGATTGAAATGAGCACAGATAAAGTTCCTTAAGCCAAATAAGGAATAGACAAGAGCTACTCCTTGCTCAACGAAATGGACTCAACACCGCATATTAAACGCCTAAGAATGTACCTGACTAGTAAGTATCTTAAAACCTATGGATTGCTATGTCTCATAAAGAGAATCAAGCGTGTGTACAGGGGCATAAACGCAGCAGTGATAGGACTGGAGAGGTTCGGTGAGCAAATGAAGACCCTTTGAAGTCATATTGCATGGTACCCATTCCACGGGTCTCAAGTCTCCAGGTTTAAGGTATTCTTCCTTCAGCTAAAACATGCATGTGGAACCCAGAGTATGATCAACCGTGTGAACGGGAGACGTGTTCAAATATGTCTCAGTTTTCCTCCCCTGGTACTCGGGTGCAATATCCCAGACGCTTTACTAACACTCTCCCCACTTGGAGAGTCAGCACCTTTAACCTCCTGTTTGGCCCAGTTTGCAATTTCTGCGGAAGATGAACAGGAATAGGGAGAACCAATGAGAGACTAGCTGGAGGTGTCTGGACGGGCAAATTTAACTCTCATTTCCCACGAGGAAGAGGAAATAACCAAAGGCTCAGCGTGCCGTGCCGGAACCAGATTAGGGCCTGAAGCCATCCTGCGGTGTTGCGGCCAGCTCACAAGAAAGCGAGTTGAAGAAAGGAGCTCAGGGACACTGAAATTCACAAACCTGCAGAGTTATAAATGACAGCTATCGTCCAAAAATATACTGAAGTAAGGCTGCCAAGAGGACTTGAAAGCGGGGCAGAATTGCAGGAAACCGATTTCAGGAGGTAGACTGGAATTGCATTGAAAGCATAGGAAAAGAGGCAGAACGTCCACAATGATGCACTTGGCCAAAAAGGGCGTATGCGTTTTTTCCTGAATATATTCAGGAAAAAACGCATACGCCCTTTTTGGCCAACCAAGCAAGCTTGCAAAGGAAATCTGCACTACAATGAAGTCTCACTTCCCCCCGGTCAAAAGGGCCATCTGAAAAAAGTGTAAAATCCAGAAAGGCAGGACAGGCCATGGAGAACTGGGAGCCTTGTTATGCTGATGGGCGGGATGTAAATTGCCAACAGACACTCGGGAGAAGTGTATGGTGTTTCCTGAAACATCTAAAAAACAAAGCAACAGAGCCTAGGGCACTTCCACTTATGGTCCTATAGCTTAGGGAAATTAAAATCAAAAAGACACAGCCACCCCAAAGTTTGGGATGCCTCTGTTTACAAGAACCTCATTTACCGTACAAGTTCAGTATCACAGAAAGTGAAAAATGGATAAAGAACTTGTGGTACTTACGTACAATGCAGTATCACTCAGCAATGAAATCTATGTCATCAGGCCCGTAGCAGCATAATGAGTGGATTCAGGTACGATGATTCTAACTGAAATAAGTCACACAGAAAAAGAAACATCATAAGATATCAGTAATACACGGAATTTAAACTTGGCTACACAGGAACTGAATTCCAAAACAGAACAGGGTCTCAAATTTAGAAAACCAACTTATGCTTGCTTAAGGGGAAAGGTGAGTTGGGGTGCTGCATAAAACCAGAGATTGAAATGAGCACAGATAAAGTTCCTTAAGCCAAATATGGAATAGACAAGAGCTACTCCTTGCTCAATGAAATGGACTCAACACCCCATATTAAACGCCTAAGAATGTACCTGACTAGTAAGTATCTTAAAACCTATGGATTGCTATGTCTCCGAAAGAGAATCAAGCATGTGTACAGGGGCATAAACGCAGCAGTGATAGGATTGGAGAGGTTCGGTGAGGAAATGAAGACCCTTTGAAGTCATATTCCATGGTACCCATTCCACGGGTTTCAACTACCCAGGTTTAAGGTATTCTTCCTTCAGCTAAAACATGCATGTGGAACCTAGAGTATGATCAACCATGTGATCGGGAGACGTGTTCAAATATGTCTCAGTTTTCGTACCCTGGTACTCGGGTGCCACATTCCAGACGCTTTACTAACACTCTCCCGACTTGGAGAGTCAGTCCCTTTAACTTCCTGTTTGGCCCAGTTTGCAATTTCTGCGGAAGATGCACAGGAATAGCGAGAACCAATGAGAGACTAGCTGGAGGTGTCTGGACGGGCAAATTTAACTCTCATTTCCCACCAGGAAGAGGAATTAACCAAAGGCTCAGCGTGCCGTGCCGGAACCAGATTAGGGCCTGAAGCCATCCTGCGGTGTTGCGGCCAGCTCACAAGAAAGCGAGTTGAAGAAAGGAGCTCAGGGGCACTGTAATTCACAAACCTGCAGAGTTATAAATGACAGCTATCGTCCAAAAATATACTGAAGTAAGGCTGCCAAGAGGACTTGAAAGCGGGGCAGAATTGCAGGAAACCGATTTCAGGAGGTAGACTGGAGTTGCATTGAAAGCATAGGAAAAGAGGCAGAACGTCCACAATGATGCACTTGGCCAAAAAGGGCGTATGCGTTTTTTCCTGAATATATTCAGGAAAAAACGCATACGCCCTTTTTGGCCAACCAAGCAAGCTTGCAAAGGAAATCTACACTACAATGAAGTCTCACTTCCCCCCGGTCAAAAGGGCCATCTGAAAAAAGTGTAAAATCCAGAAAGGCAGGACAGGCCATGGAGAACTGGGAGCCTTGTTATGCTGATGGGCGGGATGTAAATTGCCAACAGACACTCGGGAGAAGTGTATGGTGTTTCCTGAAACATCTAAAAAACAAAGCAACAGAGCCTAGGGCACTTCCACTTATGGTCCTATAGCTTAGGGAAATTAAAATCAAAAAGACACAGCCACCCCAAAGTTTGGGACGCCTCTGTTTACAAGAACCTCGTTTACCGTACAAGTTCAGTATCACAGAAAGTGAAAAATGGATAAAGAACTTGTGGTACTTACGTACAATGCAGTATCACTCAGCAATGAAATCTATGTCATCAGGCCCGTAGCAGCATAATGAGTGGATTCAGGTACGGTGATTCTAACTGAAATAAGTCACACAGAAAAAGAAACATCATAAGATATCACTAATACACGGAATGTAAACTTGGCTACACAGGAACTGAATTCCAAAACAGAACAGGGTCTCAAATTTAGAAAACCAACTTATGCTTCCTTAAGGGGAAAGGTGAGTTGGGGTGCTGCATAAAACCAGAGATTGAAATGAGCACAGATAAAGTTCCTTAAGCCAAATATGGAATAGACAAGAGCTACTCCTTGCTGAACGAAATGGACTCAACACCCCATATTAAACGCGTAAGAATGTACCTGACTAGTAAGTATCTTAAAACCTATGCATTGCTATGTCTCCAAAAGAGAATCAAGCGTGTGTACAGGGGCATAAACGCAGCAGTGATAGGATTGGAGAGGTTCGGTGAGCAAATGAAGACCCTTTGAAGTGATACTGCATGGTACCCATACCAGGGCTTTCAAGTACCCAGGTTTAAGGTATTCTTCCTTCAGCTAAAACATGCATGTGGAACCCAGAGTATGATCAACCGTGTGAACGGGAGACGTGTTCAAATAAGTCTCAGTTTTCCTCCCCTGGTACTCGGGTGCAACATTCCAGACGCTTTACTAAAACTCTCCCCACTTGGAGAGTCAGCGCCTTTAACCTCCTGTTTGGCCCAGTTTGCAATTTCTGTGGAAGATGAACAGGAATAGCGAGAACCAATGAGAGACTAGCTGGGGGTGTCTGGACGGACAAATTTAACTCTCATTTCCAAACAGGAGGAGGAAATAACCAAAGGCTCAGTGTGCCATGCCGGAACCAGATTAGGGCCTGAAGCCATCCTGCGGTGTTGCGGCCAGCTCACAAGAAAGCGAGTTGAAGAAAGGAGCTCAGGGGCACTGTAATTCACAAACCTGCAGAGTTATAAATGACAGCTATCGTCCAAAAATATACTGAAGTAAGGCTTCCAAGAGGACTTGAAAGCGGGGCAGAATTGCAGGAAACCGATTTCAGGAGGTAGACTGGAATTGCATTGAAAGCATAGGAAAAGAGGCAGAACGTCCACAATGATGCACTTGGCCAAAAAGGGCGTATGCGTTTTTTCCTGAATATATTCAGGAAAAAACGCATACGCCCTTTTTGGCCAACCAAGCAAGCTTGCAAAGGAAATCTGCACTACAATGAAGTCTCACTTCCCCCCCGGTCAAAAGGGCCATCTGAAAAAAGTGTAAAATCCAGAAAGGCAGGACAGGCCATGGAGAACTGGGAGCCTTGTTATGCTGATGGGCGGGATGTAAATTGCCAACAGACACTCGGGAGAAGTGTATGGTGTTTCCTGAAACATCTAAAAAACAAAGCAACAGAGCCTAGGGCACTTCCACTTATGGTCCTATAGCTTAGGGAAATTAAAATCAAAAAGACACAGCCACCCCAAAGTTTGGGATGCCTCTGTTTACAAGAACCTCATTTACTGTACAAGTTCAGTATCACAGAAAGTGAAAAATGGATAAAGAACTTGTGGTACTTACGTACAATGCAGTATCACTCAGCAATGAAATCTATGTCATCAGGCCCGTAGCAGCATAATGAGTGGATTCAGGTACGATGATTCTAACTGAAATAAGTCACACAGAAAAAGAAACATCATAAGATATCACTAATACACGGAATGTAAACTTGGCTACACAGGAACTGAATTCCAAAACAGAACAGGGTCTCAAATTTAGAAAACCAACTTATGCTTGCTTAAGGGGAAAGGTGAGTTGGGGTGCTGCATAAAACCAGAGATTGAAATGAGCACAGATAAAGTTCCTTAAGCCAAATATGGAATAGACAAGAGCTACTCCTTGCTCACCGAAATGGACTCAACACCGCATATTAAACGCGTAAGAATGTACCTGACTAGTAAGTATCTTAAAACCTATGGATTGCTATGTCTCCAAAAGAGAATCAAGCGTGTGTACAGGGGCATAAACGCAGCAGTGATAGGATTGGAGAGGTTCGGTGAGCAAATGAAGACCCTTTGAAGTCATACTGCATGGTACCCATACCAGGGCTTTCAACTACCCAGGTTTAAGGTACTCTTCCTTCAGCTAAAACATGCATGTGGAACCCAGAGTATGATCAACCGTGTGAACGGGAGACGTGTTCAAATAAGTCTCAGTTTTCCTCCCCTGGTACTCGGGTGCAACATTCCAGACGCTTTACTAAAACTCTCCCCACTTGGAGAGTCAGCCCCTTTAACCTCCTGTTTGGCCCAGTTTGCAATTTCTGCGGAAGATGAACAGGAATAGCGAGAACCAATGAGAGACTAGCTGGAGGTGTCTGGACGGGCAAATTTAACTCTCATTTCCCAACAGGAAGAGGAAATAACCAAAGGCTCAGTGTGCCAAGCCGGAACCAGATTAGGGCCTGAAGCCATCCTGCGGTGTTGCGGCCAGCTCACAAGAAAGCGAGTTGAAGAAAGGAGCTCAGGGGCACTGTAATTCACAAACCTGCAGAGTTATAAATGACAGCTATCGTCCAAAAATATACTGAAGTAAGGCTGCCAAGAGGACTTGAAAGCGGGGCAGAATTGCAGGAAACCGATTTCAGCAGGTAGACTGGAATTGCTTTGAAAGCATAGGAAAAGAGGCAGAACGTCCACAATGATGCACTTGGCCAAAAAGGGCGTATGCGTTTTTTCCTGAATATATTCAGGAAAAAACGCATACGCCCTTTTTGGCCAACCAAGCAAGCTTGCAAAGGAAATCTGCACTACAATGAAGTCTCACTTCCCCCCGGTCAAAAGGGCCATCTGAAAAAAGTGTAAAATCCAGAAAGGCAGGACAGGCCATGGAGAACTGGGAGCCTTGTTATGCTGATGGGCGGGATGTAAATTGCCAACAGACACTCGGGAGAAGTGTATGGTGTTTCCTGAAACATCTAAAAAACAAAGCAACAGAGCCTAGGGCACTTCCACTTATGGTCCTATAGCTTAGGGAAATTAAAATCAAAAAGACACAGCCACCCCAAAGTTTGGGATGCCTCTGTTTACAAGAACCTCATTTACCGTACAAGTTCAGTATCACAGAAAGTGAAAAATGGATAAAGAACTTGTGGTACTTATGTACAATGCAGTATCACTCAGCAATGAAATCTATGTCATCAGGCCCGTAGCAGCATAATGAGTGGATTCAGGTACGATGATTCTAACTGAAATAAGTCACACAGAAAAAGAAACATCATAAGATATCAGTAATACACGGAATGTAAACTTGGCTACACAGGAACTGAATTCCAAAACAGAACAGGGTCTCAAATTTAGAAAACCAACTTATGCTTGCTTAAGGGGAAAGGTGAGTTGGGGTGCTGCATATAACCAGAGATTGAAATGAGAACAGATAAAGTTCCTTAAGCCAAATATGGAATAGACAAGAGCTACTCCTTGCTCAATGAAATGGACTCAACACCCCGTATTAAACGCCTAAGAATGTACCTGACTAGTAAGTATCTTAAAACCTATGGATTGCTATGTCTCCGAAAGAGAATCAAGCATGTGTACAGGGGCATAAACGCAGCAGTGATAGGATTGGAGAGGTTCGGTGAGGAAATGAAGACCCTTTGAAGTCATATTCCATGGTACCCATTCCACGGGTTTAAACTACCCAGGTTTAAGGTATTCTTCCTTCAGCTAAAACATGCATGTGGAACCTAGAGTATGATCAACCATGTGATCGGGAGACGTGTTCAAATATGTCTCAGTTTTCGTACCCTGGTACTCGGGTGCCACATTCCAGACGCTTTACTAACACTCTCCCGACTTGGAGAGTCAGTCCCTTTAACCTCCTGTTTGGCCCAGTTTGCAATTTCTGCGGAAGAAGCACAGGAATAGCGAGAACCAATGAGAGACTAGCTGGAGGTGTCTGGACGGGCAAATTTAACTCTCATTTCCCACCAGGAAGAGGAATTAACCAAAGGCTCAGCGTGCTGTGCCGGAACCAGATTAGGGCCTGAAGCCATCCTGCGGTGTTGCGGCCAGCTCACAAGAAAGCGAGTTGAAGAAAGGAGCTCAGGGGCACTGTAATTCACAAACCTGCAGAGTTATAAATGACAGCTATCGTCCAAAAATATACTGAAGTAAGGCTGCCAAGAGGACTTGAAAGCGGGGCAGAATTGCAGGAAACCGATTTCAGGAGGTAGACTGGAATTGCATTGAAAGCATAGGAAAAGAGGCAGAACGTCCACAATGATGCACTTGGCCAAAAAGGGCGTATGCGTTTTTTCCTGAATATATTCAGGAAAAAACGCATACGCCCTTTTTGGCCAAACAAGCAAACTTGCAAAGGAAATCGGCACTACAATGAAGTCTCACTTCCCCCCGGTCAAAAGGGCCATCTGAAAAAAGTGTAAAATCCAGAAAGGCAGGACAGGCCATGGAGAACTGGGAGCCTTGTTATGCTGATGGGCGGGATGTAAATTGCCAACAGACACTCGGGAGAAGTGTATGGTGTTTCCTGAAACATCTAAAAAACAAAGCAACAGAGCCTAGGGCACTTCCACTTATGGTCCTATAGCTTAGGGAAGTTAAAATCAAAAAGACACAGCCACCCCAAAGTTTGGGACGCCTCTGTTTACAAGAACCTCGTTTACCGTACAAGTTCAATATCACAGAAAGTGAAAAATGGATAAAGAAGTGGTGGTACTTACTTACAAAACAATATCACTCAGCAATGAAATCTATGTCATCAGGCCCGTAGCAGCATAATGAGTGGATTCAGGTACGATGATTCTAACTGAAATAAGTCACACAGAAAAAGAAACATCATAAGATATCAGTAATACACGGAATGTAAACTTGGCTACACAGGAACTGAATTACAGAACAGAACAGGGTCTCAAATTTAGAAAACCAACTTATGCTTGCTTAAGGGGAAAGGTGAGTTGGGGTGCTGCATAAAACCAGAGATTGAAATGAGCACAGATAAAGTTCCTTAAGCCAAATATGGAATAGACAAGAGCTACTCGTTGCTCAACGAAATGGACTCAACACCCCATATTAAACGCCTAAGAATGTACCTGACTAGTAAGTATCTTAAAACCTAGGATTGCTATGTCTCCGAAAGAGAATCAAGCATGTGTACAGGGGCATAAACGCAGCAGTGATAGGATTGGAGAGGTTCGGTGAGCAAATGAAGACCCTTTGAAGTCATATTGCATGGTACCCATTCCACGGGTTTCAACTACCCAGGTTTAAGGTATTCTTCCTTCAGCTAAAACATGCATGTGGAACCTAGAGTATGATCAACCATGTGATCGGGAGACGTGTTCAAATATGTCTCAGTTTTTGTACCCTGGTACTCGGGTGCAACATTCCAGACGCTTTACTAAAACTCTCCCCACTTGGAGAGTCAGTCCCTTTAACCTCCTGTTTGGCCCAGTTTGCAATTTCTGCGGAAGATGAACAGGAATAGCGAGAACCAATGAGAGACTAGCTGGAGGTGTCTGGACGGGCAAATTTAACTCTCATTTCCCACCAGGAAGAGGAATTAACCAAAGGCTCAGCGTGCTGTGCCGGAACCAGATTACAGTCTGAAGCCATCCTGCGGTGTTGCGGACAGCTCAAAAGAAAGCGAGTTGAAGAAAGGAGCTCAGGGGCACTGTAATTCACAAACCTGCAGAGTTATAAATGACAGCTATCGTCCAAAAATATACTGAAGTAAGGCTGCCAAGAGGACTTGAAAGCGGGGCAGAATTGCAGGAAACCGATTTCAGGAGGTAGACTGGAATTGCATTGAAAGCATAGGAAAAGAGGCAGAACGTCCACAATGATGCACTTGGCCAAAAAGGGCGTATGCGTTTTTTCCTGAATATATTCAGGAAAAAATGCATACGCCCTTTTTGGCCAACCAAGCAAGCTTGCAAAGGAAATCTGGACTACAATGAAGTCTCACTTCCCCCCGGTCAAAAGGGCCATCTGAAAAAAGTGTAAAATCCAGAAAGGCAGGACAGGCCATGGAGAACTGGGAGCCTTGTTATGCTGATGGGCGGGATGTAAATTGCCAACAGACACTCGGGAGAAGTGTATGGTGTTTCCTGAAACATCTAAAAAACAAAGCAACAGAGCCTAGGGCACTTCCACTTATGGTCCTATAGCTTAGGGAAATTAAAATCAAAAAGACACAGCCACCCCAAAGTTTGGGACGCCTCTGTTTACAAGAACCTCGTTTACCGTACAAGTTCAATATCACAGAAATGAAAAATGGATAAAGAACTTGTGGTACTTACGTACAATGCAGTATCACTCACCAATGAAATCTATGTCATCAGGCCCGTAGCAGCATAATGAGTGGATTCAGGTACGATGATTCTAACTGAAATAAGTCACACAGAAAAAGAAACATCATAAGATATCACTAATACACGGAATGTAAACTTGGCTACACAGGAACTGAATTCCAAAACAGAACAGGGTCTCAAATTTAGAAAACCAACTTATGCTTGCTTAAGGGGAAAGGTGAGTTGGCGTGCTGCATAAAACCAGAGATTGAAATGAGCACAGATAAAGTTCCTTAAGCCAAATATGGAATAGACAAGAGCTACTCCTTGCTCAACGAAATGGACTCAACACCCCATATTAAACGCCTAAGAATGTACCTGAGTAGTAAGTATCTTAAAACCTGTGGATTGCTATGTCTCCGAAAGAGAATCAAGCATGTGTACAGGGGCATAAACGCAGCAGTGATAGGATTGGAGAGGTTCGGTGAGCAAATGAAGACCCTTTGAAGTCATATTGCATGGTACCCATTCCACGGGTCTCAACTTTCCAGGTTTAAGGTATTCTTCCTTCAGCTAAAACATGCATGTGGAACCCAGAGTATGATCAACCATGTGATCGGGAGACGTGTTCAAATATGTCTCAGTTTTCCTCCCCTGGTACTCGGGTGCAACATTCCAGACGCTTTACTAAAACTCTCCCCACTTAGAGAGTCAGCGCCTTTAACCTCCTGTTTGGCCCAGTTTGCAATTTCTGCGGAAGATGAACAGGAATAGGGAGAACCAATGAGAGACTAGCTGGAGGTGTCTGGATGGGCAAATTTAACTCTCATTTCCCACCAGGAAGAGGAAATAACCAAAGGCTCAGCGTGCCGTGCCAGAACCAGATTAGGGCCTGAAGCCATTCTGCGGTGTTGCGGCCAGGTCACAAGAAAGCGAGTTGAAGAAAGGAGCTCAGGGGCACTGTAATTCACAAACCTGCAGAGTTATAAATGACAGCTATCGTCCAATAATATACTGAAGTAAGGCTGCCAAGAGGACTTGAAAGCGGGGCAGAATTGCAGGAAACCGATTTCAGGAGGTAGACTGGAATTGCATTGAAAGCATAGGAAAAGAGGCAGAACGTCCACAATGATGCACTTGGCCAAAAAGGGCGTATGCGTTTTTTCCTGAATATATACAGGAAAAAACGCATACGCCCTTTTTGGCCAACCAAGCAAGCTTGCAAAGGAAATCGGCTCTACAATGAAGTCTCACTTCCCCCCGGTCAAAAGGGCCATCTGAAAAAAGTGTAAAATCCAGAAAGGCAGGACAGGCCATGGAGAACTGGGAGCCTTATTACGCTGATGGGTGGGATGTAAATTGCCAAGAGACACTCGGGAGAAGTGTATGGTGTTTCCTGAAACATCTAAAAAACAAGGCAACAGAGCCTAGGGCACTTCCACTTATGGTCCTATAGCTTAGGGAAATTAAAATCAAAAAGACACAGCCACCCCAAAGTTTGGGATGCCTCTGTTTACAAGAACCTCGTTTACAGTACAAGTTCAACATCGCAGAAAGTGAAAAATGGATAAAGAAGTTGTGGTATTTACTTACAAAGCAATATCACTCAGCAATGAAATCTATGTCATCAAGCCCTTAGCAGCACAATGAGTGGATTCAGGTACGATGATTCTAACTGAAATAAGTCACACAGAAAAAGAAACATCATATAATCACTAATACACGGAATGTAAACTTGGCTACATAGGAACTGAATTCCAAAACAGAACAGGGTCTCAAATTTAGAAAACCAACTTATGCTTTCTTAAGGGGAAAGGTGAGTTGGGGTGCTGCATAAAACCAGAGATTGAAATGAGCACAGATAAAGTTCCTTAAGCCAAATATGGAATAGACAAGAGCTACTCCTTGCTCCACGAAATGGACTCAACACCGCATATTAAACGCGTAAGAATGTACCTGACTAGTAAGTGTCTTAAAACCTATGGATTGCTATGTCTCCGAAAGAGAATCTAGCATGTGTACAGGGGCATAAACGCAGCAGTGACAGGATTGGAGAGGTTCGGTGAGCAAATGAAGACCCTTTGAAGTCATATTGCATGGTACCCATTCCACGGGTTTCAACTACCCAGGTTTAAGGTATTCTTCCTTCAGCTAAAACATGCATGTGGAACCTAGAGTATGATCAACCATGTGATCGGGAGACGTGTTCAAATATGTCTCAGTTTTCCTCCCCTGGTACTCGGGTGCAACATTCCAGACGCTTTACTAACACTCTCCCGACTTGGATAGTCAGTCCCTTTAACCTCCTGTTTGGCCCAGTTTGCAATTTCTGCGGAAGATGAACAGGAATAGCGAGAACCAATGAGAGACTAGCTGGAGGTGTCTGGACGGGCAAATTTAACTCTCATTTCCCACCAGGAAGAGGAATTAACCAAAGGCTCAGCGTGCCATGCCGGAACCAGATTAGGGCCTGAAGCCATCCTGCGGTGTTGCGGCCAGGTCACAAGAAAGCGAGTTGAAGAAAGGAGCTCAGGGGCACTGTAATTCACAAACCTGCAGAGTTATAAATGACAACTATCGTCCAAAAATATACTGAAGTAAGGCTGCCAAGAGTACTTGAAAGCGGGGCAGAATTGCAGGAAACCGATTTCAGGAGGTAGACTGGAATTGCATTGAAAGCATAGGAAAAGAGGCAGAACGTCCACAATGATGCACTTGGCCAAAAAGGGCGTATGCGTTTTTTCCTGAATATATTCAGGAAAAAACGCATACGCCCTTTTTGGCCAACCAAGCAAGCTTGCAAAGGAAATCTGCACTACAATGAAGTCTCACTTCCCCCGGTTAAAAGGGCCATCTGAAAAAAGTGTAAAATCCAGAAAGGCAGGACAGGCCATGGAGAACTGGGAGCCTTGTTATGCTGATGGGCGGGATGTAAATTGCCAACAGACACTGGGGAGAAGTGTATGGTGTTTCCTGAAACATCTAAAAAACAAAGCAACAGAGCCTAGGGCACTTCCACTTATGGTCCTATAGCTTAGGGAAGTTAAAATCAAAAAGACACAGCCACCCCAAAGTTTGGGACGCCTCTGTTTACAAGAACCTCGTTTACCGTACAAGTTCAATATCACAGAAAGTGAAAAATGGATAAAGAAGTGGTGGTACTTACTTACAAAACAATATCACTCAGCAATGAAATCTATGTCATCAGGCCCGTAGCAGCATAATGAGTGGATTCAGGTACGATGATTCTAACTGAAATAAGTCACACAGAAAAAGAAACATCATAAGATATCAGTAATACACGGAATGTAAACTTGGCTACACAGGAACTGAATTACAGAACAGAACAGGGTCTCAAATTTAGAAAACCAACTTATGCTTGCTTAAGGGGAAAGGTGAGTTGGGGTGCTGCATAAAACCAGAGATTGAAATGAGCACAGATAAAGTTCCTTAAGCCAAATATGGAATAGACAAGAGCTACTCGTTGCTCAACGAAATGGACTCAACACCCCATATTAAACGCCTAAGAATGTACCTGACTAGTAAGTATCTTAAAACCTATGGATTGCTATGTCTCCGAAAGAGAATCAAGCATGTGTACAGGGGCATAAACGCAGCAGTGATAGGATTGGAGAGGTTCGGTGAGCAAATGAAGACCCTTTGAAGTCATATTGCATGGTACCCATTCCACGGGTTTCAACTACCCAGGTTTAAGGTATTCTTCCTTCAGCTAAAACATGCATGTGGAACCTAGAGTATGATCAACCATGTGATCGGGAGACGTGTTCAAATATGTCTCAGTTTTTGTACCCTGGTACTCGGGTGCAACATTCCAGACGCTTTACTAAAACTCTCCCCACTTGGAGAGTCAGTCCCTTTAACCTCCTGTTTGGCCCAGTTTGCAATTTCTGCGGAAGATGAACAGGAATAGCGAGAACCAATGAGAGACTAGCTGGAGGTGTCTGGACGGGCAAATTTAACTCTCATTTCCCACCAGGAAGAGGAATTAACCAAAGGCTCAGCGTGCTGTGCCGGAACCAGATTACAGTCTGAAGCCATCCTGCGGTGTTGCGGACAGCTCAAAAGAAAGCGAGTTGAAGAAAGGAGCTCAGGGGCACTGTAATTCACAAACCTGCAGAGTTATAAATGACAGCTATCGTCCAAAAATATACTGAAGTAAGGCTGCCAAGAGGACTTGAAAGCGGGGCAGAATTGCAGGAAACCGATTTCAGGAGGTAGACTGGAATTGCATTGAAAGCATAGGAAAAGAGGCAGAACGTCCACAATGATGCACTTGGCCAAAAAGGGCGTATGCGTTTTTTCCTGAATATATTCAGGAAAAAACGCATACGCCCTTTTTGGCCAACCAAGCAAGCTTGCAAAGGAAATCTGGACTACAATGAAGTCTCACTTCCCCCCGGTCAAAAGGGCCATCTGAAAAAAGTGTAAAATCCAGAAAGGCAGGACAGGCCATGGAGAACTGGGAGCCTTGTTATGCTGATGGGCGGGATGTAAATTGCCAACAGACACTCGGGAGAAGTGTATGGTGTTTCCTGAAACATCTAAAAAACAAAGCAACAGAGCCTAGGGCACTTCCATTTATGGTCCTATAGGTTAGGGAAATTAAAATCAAAAAGACACAGCCACCCCAAAGTTTGGGATGCCTCTGTTTACAAGAACCTCGTTTACCGTACAAGTTCAATATCACAGAAATGAAAAATGGATAAAGAACTTGTGGTACTTACGTACAATGCAGTATCACTCACCAATGAAATCTATGTCATCAGGCCCGTAGCAGCATAATGAGTGGATTCAGGTACGATGATTCTAACTGAAATAAGTCACACAGAAAAAGAAACATCATAAGATATCACTAATACACGGAATGTAAACGTGGCTACACAGGAACTGAATTGCAGAACAGAACAGGGTCTCAAATTTAGAAAACCAACTTATGCTTGCTTAAGGGGAAAGGTGAGTTGGGGTGCTGCATAAAACCAGAGATTGAAATGAGCACAGATAAAGTTCCTTAAGCCAAATATGGAATGGACAAGAGCTACTCCTTGCTCAACGAAATGGACTCAACACCCCATATTAAACGCCTAAGAATGTACCTGACTAGTAAGTATCTTAAAACCTATGGATTGCTATGTCTCCAAAAGAGAATCAAGCGTATGTACAGGGGCATAAACGCAGCAGTGATAGGATTGGAGAGGTTCGGTGAGCAAATGAAGACCCTTTGAAGTCATATTGCATGGTACCCATTCCACGGGTCTCAACTCTCCAGGTTTAAGGTATTCTTCCTTCAGCTAAAACATGCATGTGGAACCTAGAGTATGATCAACCATGTGATCGGGAGACGTGTTCAAATATGTCTCAGTTTTCTTCCCCTGGTACTCGGGTGCAACATTCCAGACGCTTTACTAACACTCTCCCGACTTGGAGAGTCAGTCCCTTTAACCTCCTGTTTGGCCCAGTTTGCAATTTCTGCGGAAGATGAACAGGAATAGCGAGAACCAATGAGAGACTAGCTGGAGGTGTCTGGGCGGGCAAATTTAACTCTCATTTCCCACCAGGAAGAGGAAATAACCAAAGGCTCAGCGTGCCGTGCCGGAACCAGATTAGGGCCTGAAGACATCCTGCGGTGTTGCGGCCAGCTCACAAGAAAGCGAGTTGAAGAAAGGAGCTCAGGGGCACTGTAATTCACAAACCTGCAGAGTTATAAATGACAGCTATCGTCCAAAAATATACTGAAGTAAGGCTGCCAAGAGGACTTGAAAGTGGGGCAGAATTGCAGGAAACCGATTTCAGGAGGTAGACTGGAATTGCATTGAAAGCATAGGAAAAGAGGCAGAACGTCCACAATGATGCACTTGGCCAAAAAGGGCGTATGCGTTTTTTCCTGAATATATTCAGGAAAAAACGCATACGCCCTTTTTGGCCAACCAAGCAAGCTTGCAAAGGAAATCTGCACTACAATGAAGTCTCACTTCCCCCCAGTCAAAAGGGCCATCTGAAAAAAGTGTAAAATCCAGAAAGGCAGGACAGGCCATGGAGAACTGGGAGCCTTGTTATGCTGATGGGCGGGATGTAAATTGCCAACAGACACTCGGGAGAAGTGTATGGTGTTTCCTGAAACATCTAAAAAACAAAGCAACAGAGCCTAGGGCACTTCCACTTATGGTCCTATAGCTTAGGGAAATTAAAATCCAAAAGACACAGCCACCCCAAAGTTTGGGACGCCTCTCTTTACAAGAACCTCGTTTACCGTACAAGTTCAATATCGCAGAAAGTGAAAAATGTATAAAGAGCTTGTGGTACTTACGTACAATGCAGTATCACTCAGCAATGAAATCTATGTCATCAGGCCCGTAGCAGCATAATGAGTGGATTCAGGTACGATGATTCTAACTGAAATAAGTCACACAGAAAAAGAAACATCATAAGATATCACTAATACACGGAATGTAAACTTGGCTACACAGGAACTGAATTACAGAACAGAACAGTGTCTCAAATTTAGAAAACCAACTTATGCTTGCTTAAGGGGAAAGGTGAGTTGGGGTGCTGCATAAAACCAGAGATTGAAATGAGCACAGATAAAGTTCCTTAAGCCAAATATAGAATAGACAAGAGCTACTCCTTGCTCAACGAAATGGACTCAACACCCCATAATAAACGCCTAAGAATGTACCTGGCTAGTAAGTATCTTAAAACCTATGGATTGCTATGTCTCCAAAAGAGAATCAAGCATGTGTACAGGGGCATAAACGCAGCAGTGATAGGATTGGAGAGGTTCGGTGTGCAAATGAAGACCCTTTGAAGTCATATTGCATGGTACCCATTCCACGGGTTTCAACTACCCAGGTTTAAGGTATTCTTCCTTCAGCTAAAACATGCATGTGGAACCTAGAGTATGATCAACCATGTGATTGGGAGACGTGTTCAAATATGTCTCAGTTTTCATAACCTGGTACTCGGGTGCAACATTCCAGACGCTTTACTAACACTCTCCTGACTTGGAGAGTCAGTCACTTTAACCTCCTGTTTGGCCCAGTTTGCAATTTCTGCGGAAGATGAACAGGAATAGGGAGAACCAATGAGAGACTAGCTGGAGGTGTCTGGACGGGCAAATTTAACTCTCATTTCCCACCAGGAAGAGGAATTAACCAAAGGCTCAGTGTGCCGTGCCGAACCAGATTAGGGCCTGAAGCCATCGTGCGGTGTTGCGGCCAGGTCACAAGAAAGCGAGTTGAAGAAAGGAGCTCAGGGCCACTGTAATTCACAAACCTGCAGAGTTATAAATGACAGCTATCGCCCAAAAATATACTGAAGTAAGGCTGCCAAGAGGACTTGAAAGCGGGGCAGAATTGCAGGAAACTGATTTCAGAAGGTAGACTGGAATTGCATTGAAAGCATAGGAAAAGAGGCAGAACGTCCACAATGATGCACTTGGCCAAAAAGGTCGTATGCGTTTTTTCCTGAATATATTCAGGAAAAAAGGCATACGCCCTTTTTGGCCAACCAAGCAATCTTGCAAAGGAAATCTGCACTACAATGAAGTCTCACTTCCCCCTGGTCAAAAGGGCCATGTGAAAAAAGTGTAAAATCCAGAAAGGCAGGACAGGCCATGGAGAACTGGCAGCCTTGTTATGCTGATGGGCGGGATGTAAATTGCCAACAGACACTCGGGAGAAGTGTATGGTGTTTCCTGAAACATCTAAAAAACAAAGCAACAGAGCCTAGGGCACTTCCACTTATGGTCCTATAGCTTAGGGAAATTAAAATCAAAAAGACCCAGCCACCCCAAAGTTTGGGACGCCTCTGTTTACAAGAACCTCGTTTACCGTACAAGTTCAATATCACAGAAATGAAAAATGGATAAAGAACTTGTGGTACTTACGTACAATGCAGTATCACTCACCAATGAAATCTATGTCATCAGGCCCGTAGCAGCATAATGAGTGGATTCAGGTACGATGATTCTAACTGAAATAAGTCACACAGAAAAAGAAACATCATAAGATATCACTAATACACGGAATGTAAACTTGGCTACACAGGAACTGAATTCCAAAACAGAACAGGGTCTCAAATATAGAAAACCAACTTCTGCTTGCTTAAGGGGAAAGGTGAGTTGGGGTGCTGCATAAAACCAGAGATTGAAATGAGCACAGATAAAGTTCCTTAAGCTAAATATGGAATAGACAAGGGCTACTCCTTGCTCAACGAAATGGACTCAACACCGCATATTAAACGCCTAAGAATGTACCTGACTAGTAAGTATCTTAAAACCTATGGATTGCTATGTCTCCGAAAGAGAATCAAGCATGTGTACAGGGGCATAAACGCAGCAGTGATAGGATTGGAGAGGTTCGGTGAGCAAATGAAGACCCTTTGAAGTCATATTGCATGGTACCCATTCCACGGGTTTCAACTACCCAGGTTTAAGGTATTCTTCCTTCAGCTAAAACATGCATGTGGAACCTAGAGTATGATCAACCATGTGATCGGGAGACGTGTTCAAATATGTCTCAGTTTTCGTACCCTGGTACTCGGGTGCAACATTCCAGACGCTTTACTAACACTCTCCCGCCTTGGAGAGTCAGTCCCTTTAACCTCCTGTTTGGCCCAGTTTGCAATTTCTGCGGAAGATGAACAGGAATAGCGAGAACCAATGAGAGACTAGCTGGAGGTGTCTGGACGGGCAAATTTAACTCTCATTTCCCACCAGGAAGAGGAATTAACCAAAGGCTCAGCGTGCCATGCCGGAACCAGATTAGGGCCAGAAGCCATCCTGCGGTGTTGCGGCCAGGTCTCAAGAAAGCGAGTTGAAGAAAGGAGCTCAGGGGCACTGTAATTCACAAACCTGCAGAGTTATAAATGACAGCTAGCGTCCAAAAATATACTGAAGTAAGGCTGCCAAGAGGACTTGAAAGCGGGGCAGAATTGCAGGAAACCGATTTCAGGAGGTAGACTGGAATTGTATTGAGAGCATAGGAAAAGAGGCAGAACGTCCACAATGATGCACTTGGCCAAAAAGGGCGTATGCGTTTTTTCCTGAATATATTCAGGAAAAAACGCATACGCCCTTTTTGGCCAACCAAGCAAGCTTGCAAAGGAAATCTGCACTACAATGAAGTCTCACTTTCCCCCGGTCAAAAGGGCCATCTGAAAAAAGTGTAAAATCCAGAAAGGCAGGACAGGCCATGGAGAACTGGGAGCCTTGTTATGCTGATGGGCGGGATGTAAATTGCCAACAGACACTCGGGAGAAGTGTATGGTGTTTCCTGAAACATCTAAAAAACAAAGCAACAGAGCCTAGGGCACTTCCACTTATGGTCCTATAGCTTAGGGAAATTAAAATCCAAAAGACACAGCCACCCCAAAGTTTGGGACGCCTCTCTTTACAAGAACCTCGTTTACCGTACAAGTTCAATATCGCAGAAAGTGAAAAATGTATAAAGAGCTTGTGGTACTTACGTACAATGCAGTATCACTCAGCAATGAAATCTATGTCATCAGGCCCGTAGCAGCATAATGAGTGGATTCAGGTACGATGATTCTAACTGAAATAAGTCACACAGAAAAAGAAACATCATAAGATATCACTAATACACGGAATGTAAACTTGGCTACACAGGAACTGAATTACAGAACAGAACAGGGTCTCAAATTTAGAAAACCAACTTATGCTTGCTTAAGGGGAAAGGTGAGTTGGGGTGCTGCATAAAACCAGAGATTGAAATGAGCACAGATAAAGTTCCTTAAGCCAAATATAGAATAGACAAGAGCTACTCCTTGCTCAACGAAATGGACTCAACACCCCATAATAAACGCCTAAGAATGTACCTGACTAGTAAGTATCTTAAAACCTATGGATTGCTATGTCTCCAAAAGAGAATCAAGCATGTGTACAGGGGCATAAACGCAGCAGTGATAGGATTGGAGAGGTTCGGTGTGCAAATGAAGACCCTTTGAAGTCATATTGCATGGTACCCATTCCACGGGTTTCAACTACCCAGGTTTAAGGTATTCTTCCTTCAGCTAAAACATGCATGTGGAACCTAGAGTATGATCAACCATGTGATTGGGAGACGTGTTCAAATATGTCTCAGTTTTCGTACCCTGGTACTCGGGTGCAACATTCCAGACGCTTTACTAACACTCTCCTGACTTGGAGAGTCAGTCACTTTAACCTCCTGTTTGGCCCAGTTTGCAATTTCTGCGGAAGATGAACAGGAATAGGGAGAACCAATGAGAGACTAGCTGGAGGTGTCTGGACGGGCAAATTTAACTCTCATTTCCCACCAGGAAGAGGAATTAACCAAAGGCTCAGTGTGCCGTGCCGAACCAGATTAGGGCCTGAAGCCATCGTGCGGTGTTGCGGCCAGGTCACAAGAAAGCGAGTTGAAGAAAGGAGCTCAGGGCCACTGTAATTCAAAAACCTGCAGAGTTATAAAGGACAGCTATCGTCCAAAAATATACTGAAGTAAGACTGCCAAGAGGACTTGAAAGTGGGGCAGAATTGCAGGAAACCGATTTCAGGAGGTAGACTGGAATTGCATTGAGAGCATAGGAAAAGAGGCAGAACGTCCACAATGATGCACTTGGCCAAAAAGGGCGTATGCGTTTTTTCCTGAATATATTCAGGAAAAAACGCATACGCCCTTTTTGGCCAACCAAGCAAGCTTGCAAAGGAAATCTGCACTACAATGAAGTCTCACTTCCCGCCGGTCAAAAGGGCCATCTGAAACAAGTGTAAAATCCAGAAAGGCAGGACAGGCCATGGAGAACTGGGAGCCTTGTTATGCTGATGGGCGGGATGTAAATTGCCAGCAGACACTCGGGAGAAGTGTATGGTGTTTCCTGAAACATCTAAAAAACAAAGCAACAGAGCCTAGGGCACTTCCACTTATGGTCCTATAGCTTAGGGAAATTAAAATCAAAAAGACACAGCCACCCCAAAGTTTGGAACGGCTCTGTTTACAAGAACCTCATTTACAGTACAGGTTCAACATCGCAGAAAGTGAAAAATGGATAAAGAAGTTGTGGTATTTACTTACAAAGCAATATCACTCAGCAATGAAATCTATGTCATCAGGCCCTTAGCAGCACAATGAGTGGATTCAGGTATGATGATTCTAACTGAAATAAGTCACACAGAAAAAGAAACATCATAAGATATCAGTAATACACGGAATGTAAACTTGGCTACACAGGAACTGAATTACAGAACAGAACAGTGTCTCAAATTTCGAAAACCAACCTATGCTTGCTTAAGTGTAAAGGTGAGTTGGGGTCCTGCATAAAACCAGAGATTGAAATGAGCACAGATAAAGTTCCTTAAGCCAAATATGGAATAGACAAGAGCTACTCCTTGCTCAACGAAATGGACTCAACACCGCATATTAAACGCCTAAGAATGTACCTGACTAGTAAGTATCTTAAAACCTATGGATTGCTATGTCTCCGAAAGAGAATCAAGCATGTGTACAGGGGCATAAACGCAGCAGTGATAGGATTGGAGAGGTTCGGTGAGCAAATGAAGACCCTTTGAAGTCATATTGCATGGTACCCATTCCACGGGTCTCAACTCTCCAGGTTTAAGGTATTCTTCCTTCAGCTAAAACATGCATGTGGAACCTAGAGTATGATCAACCATGTGATCGGGAGACGTGTTCAAATATGTCTCAGTTTTCCTCCCCTGGTACTCGGGTGCAACATTCCAGACGCTTTACTAACACTCTCCCGACTTGGAGAGTCAGTCCCTTTAACCTCCTGTTTGGCCCAGTTTGCAATTTCTGCGGAAGATGAACAGGAATAGCGAGAACCAATGAGAGACTAGCTGGAGGTGTCTGGACGGGCAAATTTAACTCTCATTTCCCACAGGGAAGAGGAATAAACCAAAGGCTCAGCATGCCGTGCCGGAACCAGATTAGGGCCTGAAGCCATCCTGCGGTGTTGCGGCCAGGTCACAAGAAAGCGAGTTGAAGAAAGGAGCTCAGGGGCACTGTAATTCACAAACCTGCAGAGTTATAAATGACAGCTATCATCCAAAAATATACTGAAGTAAGGCTGCCAAGAGGACTTGAAAGCGGGGCAGAATTGCAGGAAACCGATTTCAGGAGGTAGACTGGAATTGCATTGAAAGCCTAGGAAAAGAGGCAGAACGTCCACAATGATGAACTTGGCCAAAAAGGGCGTATGCGTTTTTTCCTGAGTATATTCAGGAAAAAACGCATACGCTCTTTTTGGCCAACCAAGCAAGCTTGCAAAGGAAATCTGCACTACAATGAAGTCTCACTTCCCCCCAGTCAAAAGGGCCATCTGAAAAAAGTGTAAAATCCAGAAAGGCAGGACAGGCCATGGAGAACTGGCAGCCTTGTTATGCTGATGGGCGGGATGTAAATTGCCAACAGACACTCCGGAGAAGTGTATGGTGTTTCCTGAAACATCTAAAAAACAAAGCAACAGAGCCTAGGGCACTTCCACTTATGGTCCTATAGCTTAGGTAAATTAAAATCAAAATGACACAGCCACCCCAAAGTTTGGGACGCCTCTGTTTACAAGAAAATCGTTTACAGTACAAGTTCAACATCGCAGAAAGTGAAAAATGGATAAAGAACTTGTGGTACTTACGTACAATGCAGTATCACTCAGCAATGAAATCTATGTCATCAGGCCCGTAGCAGCATAATGAGTGGATTCAGGTACGATGATTCTAACTGAAATAAGTCACACAGAAAAAGAAACATCATAAGATATCACTAATACACGGAATGTAAACTTGGCTACACAGGAACTGAATTCCAATACAGAACAGGGTCTCAAATTTAGAAAACCAACATATGCTTGCTTAAGGGGAAAGGTGAGTTGGGGTGCTGCATAAAACCAGAGATTGAAATGAGCACAGATAAAGTTCCTTAAGCCAAATATGGAATAGACAAGAGCTACTCCTTGCTCAACGAAATGGACTCAACACCCCATATTAAATGCCTAAGAATGTACCTGACTAGTAAGTATCTTAAAACCTATGGATTGCTCTGTCTCCGAAAGAGAATTAAGAATGTATACAGGGGCATAAACGCAGCAGTGATAGGATTGGAGAGTTTCGGTGAGCAAATGAAGACCCTTTGAAGTCATATTGCATGGTACCCATTCCACGGGTCTCTACTCTCCAGGTTTAAGGTATTCTTCCTTCAGCTAAAACATGCATGTGGAACCCAGAGTATGATCAACCGTGTGAATGGGAGACGTATTCAAATATGTCTCAGTTTTCCTCCCGTGGTACTCGGGTGCAACATTCCAGACGCTTTACTAACACTCTCCCCACTTGGAGAGTCAGCGCCTTTAACCTCCTGTTTGGCCCAGTTTGCAATTTCTGGGGAAGATGAACAGGAATACCGAGAACCAATGAGAGACTAGCTGGAGGTGTCTGGACGGGCATATTTAACTCTCATTTCCCACCAGGAAGAGGAATTAACCAAAGGCTCAGCGTGCCGTGCCGGAACCAGATTAGGGCCTGAACCCATCCTGTGGTGTTGCGGCCAGCTCACAAGAAAGCGAGTTGAAGAAAGGAGCTCAGGGGCACAGTAATTCACAAACCTGCAGAGTTATAAATGACAGCTATCGTCCAAAAATATACTGAAGTAAGGCTGCCAAGAGGAGTTGAAAGCAGGGCAGAATTGCAGGAAACCGATTTCAGGAGGTAGACTGGAATTGCATTGAAAGCATAGGAAAAGAGGCAGAACGTCCACAATGATGCACTTGGCCAAAAAGGGCGTATGCGTTTTTTCCTGAATATATTCAGGAAAAAACGCATACGCCCTTTTTGGCCAACCAAGCAAGCTTGCAAAGGAAATCTGCACTACAATGAAGTCTCACTTCCCCCGGTCAAAAGGGCCATCTGAAAAAAGTGTAAAATCCAGAAAGGCAGGACAGGCCATGGAGAACTGGGAGCCTTGTTATGCTGATGGGCGGGATGTATATTGCCAACAGACACTCGGGAGAAGTGTATGGTGTTTCCTGAAACATCTAAAAAACAAAGCAACAGAGCCTAGGGCACTTCCACTTATGGTCCTATAGCTTAGGGAAATTAAAATCAAAAAGACACAGCCACCCGAAAGTTTGGGACGCCTCTCTTTACAAGAACCTCGTTTACCGTACAAGTTCAATATCACAGAAAGTGAAAAATGGATAAAGAACTTGTGGTACTTACGTACAATGCAGTATCACTCAGCAATGAAATCTATGTCATCAGGTCCGTAGCAGCATAATGAGTGGATTCAGGTACGATGATTCTAACTGAAATAAGTCACACAGAAAAAGAAACATCATAAGATATCACTAATACACGGAATGTAAACTTGGTTACACAGGAACTGAATTCCAAAACAGAACAGGGTCTCTAATTTAGAAAACCAACTTATGCTTGCTTAAGGGGAAAGGTGAGTTGGCGTGCTGCATAAAACCAGAGATTGAAATGAGCACAGATAAAGTTCCTTAAGCCAAATATGGAATGGACAAGAGCTACTCCTTGCTCAACGAAATGGACTCAACACCCCATATTAAACGCCTAAGAATGTACCTGACTAGTAAGTATCTTAAAACCTATGGATTGCTATGTCTCCAAAAGAGAATCAAGCGTATGTACAGGGGCATAAACGCAGCAGTGATAGGATTGGAGAGGTTCGGTGAGCAAATGAAGACCCTTTGAAGTCATATTGCATGGTACCCATTCCACGGGTCTCAACTCTCGAGGTTTAAGGTATTCTTCCTTCAGCTAAAACATGCATGTGGAACCTAGAGTATGATCAACCATGTGATCGGGAGACGTGTTCAAATATGTCTCAGTTTTCTTCCCCTGGTACTCGGGTGCAACATTCCAGACGCTTTACTAACACTCTCCCGACTTGGAGAGTCAGTCCCTTTAACCTCCTGTTTGGCCCAGTTTGCAATTTCTGCGGAAGATGAACAGGAATAGTGAGAACCAATGAGAGACTAGCTGGAGGTGTCTGGGCGGGCAAATTTAACTCTCATTTCCCACCAGGAAGAGGAAATAACCAAAGGCTCAGCGTGCCGTGCCGGAACCAGATTAGGGCCTGAAGACATCCTGCGGTGTTGCGGCCAGCTCACAAGAAAGCGAGTTGAAGAAAGGAGCTCAGGGGCACTGTAATTCACAAACCTGCAGAGTTATAAATGACAGCTAGCGTCCAAAAATATACTGAAGTAAGGCTGCCAAGAGGACTTGAAAGCGGGGCAGAATTGCAGGAAACCGATTTCAGGAGGTAGACTGGAATTGCATTGAAAGCATAGGAAAAGAGGCAGAACGTCCACAATGATGCACTTGGCCAAAAAGGGCATATGCGTTTTTTCCTGAATATATTCAGGAAAAAACGCATACGCCCTTTTTGGGCAACCAAGCAAGCTTGCAAAGGAAATCTGCACTACAATGAAGTCTCACTTCCCCCCGGTCAAAAGGGCCATCTGAAACAAGTGTAAAATCCAGAAAGGCAGGACAGGCAATGGAGAACTGGGAGCCTTGTTATGCTGATGGGCGGGATGTAAATTGCCAACAGACACTCTGGAGAAGTGTATGGTGTTTCCTGAAACATCTAAATAACAAAGCAACAGAGCCTAGGGCACTTCCACTTATGGTCCTATAGCTTAGGGAAATTAAAATCAAAAAAACACAGCCACCCCAAAGTTTGGGACGCCTCTGTTTACAAGAACCTCGTTTACAGAACAAGTTCAACATGGCAGAAAGTGAAATATGGATAAAGAAGTTGTGGTATTTACTTACAAAGCAATATCACTCAGCAATGAAATCTATGTCATCAGGCCCTTAGCAGCACAATGAGTGGATTCAGGTATGATGATTCTAACTGAAATAAGTCACACAGAAAAAGAAACATCATAAGATATCACTAATACACGGAATGTAAACTTGGCTACACAGGAACTGAATTACAGAACAGAACAGGGTCTCAAATTTAGAAAACCAACTTATGCTTGCTTAAGGGGAAAGGTGAGTTGGGGTGCTGCATAAAACCAGAGATTGAAATGAGCACAGATAAAGTTCCTTAAGCCAAATATGGAATAGACAAGAGCTACTCCTTGCTCAACGAAATGGACTCAACACCGCATATTAAACGCCTAAGAATGTACCTGACTAGTAAGTATCTTAAAACCTATGGATTGCTATGTCTCCGAAAGAGAATCAAGCATGTGTACAGGGGCTTAAACGCAGCAGTGATAGGATTGGAGAGGTTCTGTGAGCAAATGAAGACCCTTTGTAGTCATATTGCATGGTACCCATTCCACGGGTTTCAACTACCCAGGTTTAAGGTATTCTTCCTTCAGCTAAAACGTGTATGTGGAACCTAGAGTATGATCAACCATGTGATCGGGAGACGTGTTCAAATATGTCTCAGTTTTCGTACCCTGGTACTCGGGTGCAACATTCCAGATGCTTTACTAACACTCTCCCGCCTTGGAGAGTCAGTCCCTTTAACCTCCTGTTTGGCCCAGTTTGCAATTTCTGCGGAAGATGAACAGGAATAGCGAGAACCAATGAGAGACTAGCTGGAGGTGTCTGGACGGGCAAATTTAACTCTCATTTCCCACCAGGAAGAGGAAATAACCAAAGGCTCAGTGTGCCGTGCCGGAACCAGATTAGGGCCTGAAGCCATCCTGTGGTGTTGCGGCCAGGTCACAAGAAAGCAAGTTGAAGAAAGGAGCTCAGGGACACTGTAATTCACAAACCTGCAGAGTTATAAATGACCGCTATCGTCCAAAAATATACTGAAGTAAGGCTGCCAAGAGGACTTGAAAGCGGGGCAGAATAGCAGGAAACCGATTTCAGGAGGTAGACTGGAATTGCATTGAAAGCATAGGAAAAGAGGCAGAACGTCCACAATGATGCACTTGGCCAAAAAGGGCGTATGCGTTTTTTCCTGAATATATTCAGGAAAAAACGCATACGCCCTTTTTGGCCAACCAAGCAAGCTTGCAAAGGAAATCTGCACTACAATGAAGTCTCACTTCCCCCCAGTCAAAAGGGCCATCTGAAAAAAGTGTAAAATCCAGAAAGGCAGGACAGGCCATGGAGAACTGGGAGCCTTGTTATGCTGATGGGCGGGATGTAAATTGCCAACAGACACTCCGGAGAAGTGTATGGTGTTTCCTGAAACATCTAAAAAACAAAGCAACAGAGCCTAGGGCACTTCCACTTATGGTCCTATAGCTTAGGGAAATTAAAATCAAAAAGACACAGCCACCCCAAAGTTTGGGACGCCTCTCTTTACAAGAACCTCGTTTACAGAACAAGTTCAACATGGCAGAAAGTGAAATATGGATAAAGAAGTTGTGGTATTTACTTACAAAGCAATATCACTCAGCAATGAAATCTATGTCATCAGGCCCTTAGCAGCACAATGAGTGGATTCAGGTATGATGATTCTAACTGAAATAAGTCACACAGAAAAAGAAACATCATAAGATATCAGTAATACACGGAATGTAAACTTGGCTACACAGGAACTGAATTACAGAACAGAACAGGGTCTCAAATTTAGAAAACCAACTTATGCTTGCTTAAGGGGAAAGGTGAGTTGGGGTGCTGCATAAAACCAGAGATTGAAATGAGCACAGATAAAGTTCCTTAAGCCAAATATGGAATAGACAAGAGCTACTCCTTGCTCAACGAAATGGACTCAACACCGCATATTAAACGCCTAAGAATGTACCTGACTAGTAAGTATCTTAAAACCTATGGATTGCTATGTCTCCGAAAGAGAATCAAGCATGTGTACAGGGGCTTAAACACAGCAGTGATAGGATTGGAGAGGTTCGGTGAGCAAATGAAGACCCTTTGTAGTCATATTGCATGGTACCCATTCCACGGGTTTCAACTACCCAGGTTTAAGGTATTCTTCCTTCAGCTAAAACATGCATGTGGAACCTAGAGTATGATCAACCATGTGATCGGGAGACGTGTTCAAATATGTCTCAGTTTTCGTACCCTGGTACTCGGGTGCAACATTCCAGACGGTTTACTAACACTCTCCCGACTTGGAGAGTCAGTCCCTTTAACCTCCTGTTTGGCCCAGTTTGCAATTTCTGTGGAAGATGAACAGGAATAACGAGAACCAATGAGAGACTAGCTGGAGGTGTCTGGACGGGCAAATTTAACTCTCATTTCCCACCAGGAAGAGGAAATAACCAAAGGCTCATCATGCCATGCCGGAACCAGATTAGGGCCTGAAGCCATCCTGCGGTGTTGCGGCCAGGTCACAAGAAAGCAAGTTGAAGAAAGGAGCTCAGGGGCACTGTAATTCACAAACCTGCAGAGTTATAAATGACAGCTATCGTCCAAAAATATACTGAAGTAAGGCTGCCAAGAGGACTTGAAAGCGGGGCAGAATTGCAGGAAACCGATTTCAGGAGGTAGACTGGAATTGCATTGAAAGCATAGGAAAAGAGGCATAACGTCCACAATGATGCACTTGGCCAAAAAGGGCGTATGCGTTTTTTCCTGATTATATTCAGGAAAAAACGCATACGCCCTTTTTGGCCAACCAAGCAAGCTTGCAAAGGAAATCTGCACTACAATGAAGTCTCACTTCCCCCCAGTCAAAAGGGCCATCTGAAAAAAGTGTAAAATCCAGAAAGGCAGGACAGGCCATGGAGAACTGGGAGCCTTGTTATGCTGATGGGCGGGATGTAAATTGCCAACAGACACTCCGGAGAAGTGTATGGTGTTTCCTGAAACATCTAAAAAACAAAGCAACAGAGCCTAGGGCACTTCCACTTATGGTCCTATAGCTTAGGGAAATTAAAATCAAAAAGACACAGCCACCCCAAAGTTTGGGACGCCTCTGTTTACAAGAACCTCGTTTACAGAACAAGTTCAACATGGCAGAAAGTGAAATATGGATAAAGAAGTTGTGGTATTTACTTACAAAGCAATATCACTCAGCAATGAAATCTATGTCATCAGGCCCTTAGCAGCACAATGAGTGGATTCAGGTATGATGATTCTAACTGAAATAAGTCACACAGAAAAAGAAACATCATAAGATATCACTAATACACGGAATGTAAACTTGGCTACACAGGAACTGAATTACAGAACAGAACAGGGTCTCAAATTTAGAAAACCAACTTATGCTTGCTTAAGGGGAAAGGTGAGTTGGGGTGCTGCATAAAACCAGAGATCGAAATGAGCACAGATAAAGTTCCTTAAGCCAAATATGGAATAGACAAGAGCTACTCCTTGCTCAACGAAATGGACTCAACACCGCATATTAAACACCTAAGAATGTACCTGACTAGTAAGTATCTTAAAACCTATGGATTGCTATGTCTCCGAAAGAGAATCAAGCATGTGTACAGGGGCTTAGACGCAGCAGTGATAGGATTGGATAGGTTCGGTGAGCAAATGAAGACCCTTTGTAGTCATATTGCATGGTACCCATTCCACGGGTTTCAACTACCCAGGTTTAAGGTATTCTTCCTTCAGCTAAAACATGCATGTGGAACCTAGAGTATGATCAACATGTGATCGGGAGACGTGTTCAAATATGTCTCAGTTTTCGTACCCTGGTACTCGGGTGCAACATTCCAGATGCTTTACTAACACTCTCCCGCCTTGGAGAGTCAGTCCCTTTAACCTCCTGTTTGGCCCAGTTTGCAATTTCTGCGGAAGATGAACAGGAATAGCGAGAACCAATGAGAGACTAGCTGGAGGTGTCTGGACGGGCAAATTTAACTCTCATTTCCCACCAGGAAGAGGAAATAACCAAAGGCTCAGTGTGCCGGGCCGGAACCAGATTAGGGCCTGAAGCCATCCTGTGGTGTTGCAGCCAGGTCACAAGAAAGCAAGTTGAAGAAAGGAGCTCAGGGACACTGTAATTCACAAACCTGCAGAGTTATAAATGACCGCTATCGTCCAAAAATATACTGAAGTAAGGCTGCCAAGAGGACTTGAAAGCGGGGCAGAATAGCAGGAAACCGATTTCAGGAGGTAGACTGGAATTGCATTGAAAGCATAGGAAAAGAGGCAGAACGTCCACAATGATGCACTTGGCCAAAAAGGGCGTATGCGTTTTTTCCTGATTATATTCAGGAAAAAACGCATACGCCCTTTTTGGCCAACCAAGCAAGCTTGCAAAGGAAATCTGCACTACAATGAAGTCTCAATTCCCCCCAGTCAAAAGGGCCATCTGAAAAAAGTGTAAAATCCAGAAAGGCAGGACAGGCCATGGAGAACTGGGAGCCTTGTTATGCTGATGGGCGGGATGTAAATTGCCAACAGACACTCCGGAGAAGTGTATGGTGTTTCCTGAAACATCTAAAAAACAAAGCAACAGAGCCTAGGGCACTTCCACTTATGGTCCTATAGCTTAGGGAAATTAAAATCAAAAAGACACAGCCACCCCAATGTTTGGGACGCCTCTCTTTACAAGAACCTCGTTTACAGAACAAGTTCAACATGGCAGAAAGTGAAATATGGATAAAGAAGTTGTGGTATTTACTTACAAAGCAATATCACTCAGCAATGAAATCTATGTCATCAGGCCCTTAGCAGCACAATGAGTGGATTCAGGTATGATGATTCTAACTGAAATAAGTCACACAGAAAAAGAAACATCATAAGATATCACTAATACACGGAATGTAAACTTGGCTACACAGGAACTGAATTACAGAACAGAACAGGGTCTCAAATTTAGAAAACCAACTTATGCTTGCTTAAGGGGAAAGGTGAGTTGGGGTGCTGCATAAAACCAGAGATCGAAATGAGCACAGATAAAGTTCCTTAAGCCAAATATGGAATAGACAAGAGCTACTCCTTGCTCAACGAAATGGACTCAACACCGCATATTAAACGCCTAAGAATGTACCTGACTAGTAAGTATCTTAAAACCTATGGATTGCTATGTCTCCGAAAGAGAATCAAGCATGTGTACAGGGGCTTAGACGCAGCAGTGATAGGATTGGATAGGTTCGGTGAGCAAATGAAGACCCTTTGTAGTCATATTGCATGGTACCCATTCCACGGGTTTCAACTACCCAGGTTTAAGGTATTCTTCCTTCAGCTAAAACATGCATGTGGAACCTAGAGTATGATCAACCATGTGATCGGGAGACGTGTTCAAATATGTCTCAGTTTTCGTACCCTGGTACTCGGGTGCAACATTCCAGATGCTTTACTAACACTCTCCCGCCTTGGAGAGTCAGTCCCTTTAACCTCCTGTTTGGCCCAGTTTGCAATTTCTGCGGAAGATGAACAGGAATAGCGAGAACCAATGAGAGACTAGCTGGAGGTGTCTGGACGGGCAAATTTAACTCTCATTTCCCACCAGGAAGAGGAAATAACCAAAGGCTCAGTGTGCCGTGCCGGAACCAGATTAGGGCCTGAAGCCATCCTGTGGTGTTGCGGCCAGGTCACAAGAAAGCAAGTTGAAGAAAGGAGCTCAGGGACACTGTAATTCACAAACCTGCAGAGTTATAAATGACCGCTATCATCCAAAAATATACTGAAGTAAGGCTGCCAAGAGGACTTGAAAGCGGGGCAGAATAGCAGGAAACCGATTTCAGGAGGTAGACTGGAATTGCATTGAAAGCATAGGAAAAGAGGCAGAACGTCCACAATGATGCACTTGGCCAAAAAGGGCGTATGCGTTTTTTCCTGAATATATTCAGGAAAAAACGCATACGCCCTTTTTGGCCAACCAAGCAAGCTTGCAAAGGAAATCTGCACTACAATGAAGTCTCACTTCCCCCCAGTCAAAAGGGCCATCTGAAAAAAGTGTAAAATCCAGAAAGGCAGGACAGGCCATGGAGAACTGGGAGCCTTGTTATGCTGATGGGCGGGATGTAAATTGCCAACAGACACTCGGGAGAAGTGTATGGTGTTTCCTGAAACATCTAAAAAACAAAGCAACAGAGCCTAGGGCACTTCCACTTATGGTCCTATAGCTTAGGGAAATTAAAATCAAAAAGACACAGCCACCCCAAAGTTTGGGACGCCTCTCTTTACAAGAACCTCGTTTACAGAACAAGTTCAACATGGCAGAAAGTGAAATATGGATAAAGAAGTTGTGGTATTTACTTACAAAGCAATATCACTCAGCAATGAAATCTATGTCATCAGGCCCTTAGCAGCACAATGAGTGGATTCAGGTATGATGATTCTAACTGAAATAAGTCACACAGAAAAAGAAACATCATAAGATATCAGTAATACACGGAATGTAAACTTGGCTACACAGGAACTGAATTACAGAACAGAACAGGGTCTCAAATTTAGAAAACCAACTTATGCTTGCTTAAGGGGAAAGGTGAGTTGGGGTGCTGCATAAAACCAGAGATTGAAATGAGCCCAGATAAAGTTCCTTAAGCCAAATATGGAATAGACAAGAGCTACTCCTTGCTCAACGAAATGGACTCAACACCGCATATTAAACGCCTAAGAATGTACCTGACTAGTAAGTATCTTAAAACCTATGGATTGCTATGTCTCCGAAAGAGAATCAAGCATGTGTACAGGGGCTTAAACACAGCAGTGATAGGATTGGAGAGGTTCTGTGAGCAAATGAAGACCCTTTGTAGTCATATTGCATGGTACCCATTCCACGGGTTTCAACTACCCAGGTTTAAGGTATTCTTCCTTCAGCTAAAACATGCATGTGGAACCTAGAGTATGATCAACCATGTGATCGGGAGACGTGTTCAAATATGTCTCAGTTTTCGTACCCTGGTACTCGGGTGCAACATTCCAGACGGTTTACTAACACTCTCCCGACTTGGAGAGTCAGTCCCTTTAACCTCCTGTTTGGCCCAGTTTGCAATTTCTGTGGAAGATGAACAGGAATAACGAGAACCAATGAGAGACTAGCTGGAGGTGTCTGGACGGGCAAATTTAACTCTCATTTCCCACCAGGAAGAGGAAATAACCAAAGGCTCAGCATGCCATGCCGGAACCAGATTAGGGCCTGAAGCCATCCTGCGGTGTTGCGGCCAGGTCACAAGAAAGCAAGTTGAAGAAAGGAGCTCAGGGGCACTGTAATTCACAAACCTGCAGAGTTATAAATGACAGCTATCGTCCAAAAATATACTGAAGTAAGGCTGCCAAGAGGACTTGAAAGCGGGGCAGAATTGCAGGAAACCGATTTCAGGAGGTAGACTGGAATTGCATTGAAAGCATAGGAAAAGAGGCATAACGTCCACAATGATGCACTTGGCCAAAAAGGGCGTATGCGTTTTTTCCTGATTATATTCAGGAAAAAACGCATACGCCCTTTTTGGCCAACCAAGCAAGCTTGCAAAGGAAATCTGCACTACAATGAAGTCTCACTTCCCCCCAGTCAAAAGGGCCATCTGAAAAAAGTGTAAAATCCAGAAAGGCAGGACAGGCCATGGAGAACTGGGAGCCTTGTTATGCTGATGGGCGGGATGTAAATTGCCAACAGACACTCCGGAGAAGTGTATGGTGTTTCCTGAAACATCTAAAAAACAAAGCAACAGAGCCTAGGGCACTTCCACTTATGGTCCTATAGCTTAGGGAAATTAAAATCAAAAAGACACAGCCACCCCAAAGTTTGGGACGCCTCTCTTTACAAGAACCTCGTTTACAGAACAAGTTCAACATGGCAGAAAGTGAAATATGGATAAAGAAGTTGTGGTATTTACTTACAAAGCAATATCACTCAGCAATGAAATCTATGTCATCAGGCCCTTAGCAGCACAATGAGTGGATTCAGGTATGATGATTCTAACTGAAATAAGTCACACAGAAAAAGAAACATCATAAGATATCACTAATACACGGAATGTAAACTTGGCTACACAGGAACTGAATTACAGAACAGAACAGGGTCTCAAATTTAGAAAACCAACTTATGCTTGCTTAAGGGGAAAGGTGAGTTGGGGTGCTGCATAAAACCAGAGATCGAAATGAGCACAGATAAAGTTCCTTAAGCCAAATATGGAATAGACAAGAGCTACTCCTTGCTCAACGAAATGGACTCAACACCGCATATTAAACGCCTAAGAATGTACCTGACTAGTAAGTATCTTAAAACCTATGGATTGCTATGTCTCCGAAAGAGAATCAAGCATGTGTACAGGGGCTTAGACGCAGCAGTGATAGGATTGGATAGGTTCGGTGAGCAAATGAAGACCCTTTGTAGTCATATTGCATGGTACCCATTCCACGGGTTTCAACTACCCAGGTTTAAGGTATTCTTCCTTCAGCTAAAACATGCATGTGGAACCTAGAGTATGATCAACATGTGATCGGGAGACGTGTTCAAATATGTCTCAGTTTTCGTACCCTGGTACTCGGGTGCAACATTCCAGATGCTTTACTAACACTCTCCCGCCTTGGAGAGTCAGTCCCTTTAACCTCCTGTTTGGCCCAGTTTGCAATTTCTGCGGAAGATGAACAGGAATAGCGAGAACCAATGAGAGACTAGCTGGAGGTGTCTGGACGGGCAAATTTAACTCTCATTTCCCACCAGGAAGAGGAAATAACCAAAGGCTCATTGTGCTGTGCCGGAACCAGATTAGGGCCTGAAGCCATCCTGTGGTGTTGCGGCCAGGTCACAAGAAAGCAAGTTGAAGAAAGGAGCTCAGGGACACTGTAATTCACAAACCTGCAGAGTTATAAATGACCGCTATCGTCCAAAAATATACTGAAGTAAGGCTGCCAAGAGGACTTGAAAGCGGGGCAGAATAGCAGGAAACCGATTTCAGGAGGTAGACTGGAATTGCATTGAAGGCATAGGAAAAGAGGCAGAACGTCCACAATGATGCACTTGGCCAAAAAGGGCGTATGCGTTTTTTCCTGAATATATTCAGGAAAAAACGCATACGCCCTTTTTGGCCAACCAAGCAAGCTTGCAAAGGAAATCTGCACTACAATGAAGTCTCACTTCCCCCCGGTCAAAAGGGCCATCTGAAAAAAGTGTAAAATCCAGAAAGGCAGGACAGGCCATGGAGAACTGGGAGCCTTGTTATGCTGATGGGCGGGATGTAAATTGCCAACAGACACTCCGGAGAAGTGTATGGTGTTTCCTGAAACATCTAAAAAACAAAGCAACAGAGCCTAGGGCACTTCCACTTATGGTCCTATAGCTTAGGGAAATTAAAATCAAAAAGACACAGCCACCCCAAAGTTTGGGACGCCTCTGTTTACAAGAACCTCGTTTACAGAACAAGTTCAACATGGCAGAAAGTGAAATATGGATAAAGAAGTTGTGGTATTTACTTACAAAGCAATATCACTCAGCAATGAAATCTATGTCATCAGGCCCTTAGCAGCACAATGAGTGGATTCAGGTATGATGATTCTAACTGAAATAAGTCACACAGAAAAAGAAACATCATAAGATATCACTAATACACGGAATGTAAACTTGGCTACACAGGAACTGAATTACAGAACAGAACAGGGTCTCAAATTTAGAAAACCAACTTATGCTTGCTTAAGGGGAAAGGTGAGTTGGGGTGCTGCATAAAACCAGAGATCGAAATGAGCACAGATAAAGTTCCTTAAGCCAAATATGGAATAGACAAGAGCTACTCCTTGCTCAACGAAATGGGCTCAACACCGCATATTAAACGCCTAAGAATGTACCTGACTAGTAAGTATCTTAAAACCTATGGATTGCTATGTCTCCGAAAGAGAATCAAGCATGTGTACAGGGGCTTAGACGCAGCAGTGATAGGATTGGATAGGTTCGGTGAGCAAATGAAGACCCTTTGTAGTCATATTGCATGGTACCCATTCCACGGGTTTCAACTACCCAGGTTTAAGGTATTCTTCCTTCAGCTAAAACATGCATGTGGAACCTAGAGTATGATCAACCATGTGATCGGGAGACGTGTTCAAATATGTCTCAGTTTTCGTACCCTGGTACTCGGGTGCAACATTCCAGATGCTTTACTAACACTCTCCCGCCTTGGAGAGTCAGTCCCTTTAACCTCCTGTTTGGCCCAGTTTGCAATTTCTGCGGAAGATGAACAGGAATAGCGAGAACCAATGAGAGACTAGCTGGAGGTGTCTGGACGGGCAAATTTAACTCTCATTTCCCACCAGGAAGAGGAAATAACCAAAGGCTCAGTGTGCCGTGCCGGAACCAGATTAGGGCCTGAAGCCATCCTGTGGTGTTGCGGCCAGGTCACAAGAAAGCAAGTTGAAGAAAGGAGCTCAGGGACACTGTAATTCACAAACCTGCAGAGTTATAAATGACCGCTATCGTCCAAAAATATACTGAAGTAAGGCTGCCAAGAGGACTTGAAAGCGGGGCAGAATAGCAGGAAACCGATTTCAGGAGGTAGACTGGAATTGCATTGAAGGCATAGGAAAAGAGGCAGAACGTCCACAATGATGCACTTGGCCAAAAAGGGCGTATGCGTTTTTTCCTGAATATATTCAGGAAAAAACGCATACGCCCTTTTTGGCCAACCAAGCAAGCTTGCAAAGGAAATCTGCACTACAATGAAGTCTCACTTCCCCCCGGTCAAAAGGGCCATCTGAAAAAAGTGTAAAATCCAGAAAGGCAGGACAGGCCATGGAGAACTGGGAGCCTTGTTATGCTGATGGGCGGGATGTAAATTGCCAACAGACACTCGGGAGAAGTGTATGGTGTTTCCTGAAACATCTAAAAAACAAAGCAACAGAGCCTAGGGCACTTCCACTTATGGTCCTATAGCTTAGGGAAATTAAAATCAAAAAGACACAGCCACCCCAAAGTTTGGGACGCCTCTGTTTACAAGAACCTCGTTTACAGAACAAGTTCAACATGGCAGAAAGTGAAATATGGATAAAGAAGTTGTGGTATTTACTTACAAAGCAATATCACTCAGCAATGAAATCTATGTCATCAGGCCCTTAGCAGCACAATGAGTGGATTCAGGTATGATGATTCTAACTGAAATAAGTCACACAGAAAAAGAAACATCATAAGATATCACTAATACACGGAATGTAAACTTGGCTACACAGGAACTGAATTACAGAACAGAACAGGGTCTCAAATTTAGAAAACCAACTTATGCTTGCTTAAGGGGAAAGGTGAGTTGGGGTGCTGCATAAAACCAGAGATCGAAATGAGCACAGATAAAGTTCCTTAAGCCAAATATGGAATAGACAAGAGCTACTCCTTGCTCAACGAAATGGGCTCAACACCGCATATTAAACGCCTAAGAATGTACCTGACTAGTAAGTATCTTAAAACCTATGGATTGCTATGTCTCCGAAAGAGAATCAAGCATGTGTACAGGGGCTTAGACGCAGCAGTGATAGGATTGGATAGGTTCGGTGAGCAAATGAAGACCCTTTGTAGTCATATTGCATGGTACCCATTCCACGGGTTTCAACTACCCAGGTTTAAAGTATTCTTCCTTCAGCTAAAACATGCATGTGGAACCTAGAGTATGATCAACCATGTGATCGGGAGACGTGTTCAAATATGTCTCACTTTTCGTACCCTGGTACTCGGGTGCAACATTCCAGATGCTTTACTAACACTCTCCCGCCTTGGAGAGTCAGTCCCTTTAACCTCCTGTTTGGCCCAGTTTGCAATTTCTGCGGAAGATGAACAGGAATAGCGAGAACCAATGAGAGACTAGCTGGAGGTGTCTGGACGGGCAAATTTAACTCTCATTTCCCACCAGGAAGAGGAAATAACCAAAGGCTCAGTGTGCCGTGCCGGAACCAGATTAGGGCCTGAAGCCATCCTGTGGTGTTGCGGCCAGGTCACAAGAAAGCAAGTTGAAGAAAGGAGCTCAGGGACACTGTAATTCACAAACCTGCAGAGTTATAAATGACCGCTATCGTCCAAAAATATACTGAAGTAAGGCTGCCAAGAGGACTTGAAAGCGGGGCAGAATAGCAGGAAACCGATTTCAGGAGGTAGACTGGAATTGCATTGAAAGCATAGGAAAAGAGGCAGAACGTCCACAATGATGCACTTGGCCAAAAAGGGCGTATGCGTTTTTTCCTGATTATATTCAGGAAAAAACGCATACGCCCTTTTTGGCCAACCAAGCAAGCTTGCAAAGGAAATCTGCACTACAATGAAGTCTCACTTCCCCCCAGTCAAAAGGGCCATCTGAAAAAAGTGTAAAATCCAGAAAGGCAGGACAGGCCATGGAGAACTGGGAGCCTTGTTATGCTGATGGGCGGGATGTAAATTGCCAACAGACACTCCGGAGAAGTGTATGGTGTTTCCTGAAACATCTAAAAAACAAAGCAACAGAGCCTAGGGCACTTCCACTTATGGTCCTATAGCTTAGGGAAATTAAAATCAAAAAGACACAGCCACCCCTAAGTTTGGGACGCCTCTCTTTACAAGAACCTCGTTTACAGAACAAGTTCAACATGGCAGAAAGTGAAATATGGATAAAGAAGTTGTGGTATTTACTTACAAAGCAATATCACTCAGCAATGAAATCTATGTCATCAGGCCCTTAGCAGCACAATGAGTGGATTCAGGTATGATGATTCTAACTGAAATAAGTCACACAGAAAAAGAAACATCATAAGATATCAGTAATACACGGAATGTAAACTTGGCTACACAGGAACTGAATTACAGAACAGAACAGGGTCTCAAATTTAGAAAACCAACTTATGCTTGCTTAAGGGGAAAGGTGAGTTGGGGTGCTGCATAAAACCAGAGATTGAAATGAGCACAGATAAAGTTCCTTAAGCCAAATATGGAATAGACAAGAGCTACTCCTTGCTCAACGAAATGGACTCAACACCGCATATTAAACGCCTAAGAATGTACCTGACTAGTAAGTATCTTAAAACCTATGGATTGCTATGTCTCCGAAAGAGAATCAAGCATGTGTACAGGGGCTTAAACGCAGCAGTGATAGGATTGGAGAGGTTCGGTGAGCAAATGAAGACCCTTTGTAGTCATATTGCATGGTACCCATTCCACGGGTTTCAACTACCCAGGTTTAAGGTATTCTTCCTTCAGCTAAAACATGCATGTGGAACCTAGAGTATGATCAACCATGTGATCGGGAGACGTGTTCAAATATGTCTCAGTTTTCGTACCCTGGTACTCGGGTGCAACATTCCAGACGGTTTACTAACACTCTCCCGACTTGGAGAGTCAGTCCCTTTAACCTCCTGTTTGGCCCAGTTTGCAATTTCTGTGGAAGATGAACAGGAATAACGAGAACCAATGAGAGACTAGCTGGAGGTGTCTGGACGGGCAAATTTAACTCTCATTTCCCACCAGGAAGAGGAAATAACCAAAGGCTCAGCATGCCATGCCGGAACCAGATTAGGGCCTGAAGCCATCCTGCGGTGTTGCGGCCAGGTCACAAGAAAGCAAGTTGAAGAAAGGAGCTCAGGGGCACTGTAATTCACAAACCTGCAGAGTTATAAATGACAGCTATCGTCCAAAAATATACTGAAGTAAGGCTGCCAAGAGGACTTGAAAGCGGGGCAGAATTGCAGGAAACCGATTTCAGGAGGTAGACTGGAATTGCATTGAAAGCATAGGAAAAGAGGCATAACGTCCACAATGATGCACTTGGCCAAAAAGGGCGTATGCGTTTTTTCCTGAATATATTCAGGAAAAAACGCATACGCCCTTTTTGGCCAACCAAGCAAGCTTGCAAAGGAAATCTGCACTACAATGAAGTCTCACTTCCCCCCGGTCAAAAGGGCCATCTGAAAAAAGTGTAAAATCCAGAAAGGCAGGACAGGCCATGGAGAACTGGGAGCCTTGTTATGCTGATGGGCAGGATGTAACTTGCGAACAGACACTCAAGAGAAGTGTATGGTGTTTCCTGAAACATCTAAAAAACAAAGCAACAGAGCCTAGGGCACTTCCACTTATGGTCCTATAGCTTAGGGAAATTAAAATCAAAAAGACACAGCCACCCCAAAGTTTGGGACGCCTCTGTTTACAAGAACCTCATTTACAGTACAAGTTCAATATCACAGAAAGTGAAAATGGATAAAGAACTTGTGGTACTTACGTACAATGCAGTATCACTCAGCAATGAAACCTATGTCATCAGGCCCGTAGCGGCATAATGAGTGGATTCAGGTACGATGATTCTAACTGAAATAAGTCACACAGAAAAAGAAACATCATAAGATATCACTAATACACGGAATGTAAACTTGGCTACACAGGAACTGAATTACAGAACAGAACAGGGTCTCAAATTTAGAAAACCAACTTATGCTTGCTTAAGGGGAAAGGTGAGTTGGGGTGCTGCATAAAACCAGAGATTGAAATGAGCACAGATAAAGTTCCTTAAGCCAAATATGGAATAGACAAGAGCTACTCCTTGCTCAAGGAAATGGACTCAACACACCATATTAAACGCCTAAGAATGTACCTGACTAGTAAGTATCTTAAAACCTATGGATTGCTATGTCTCCTAAAGAGAATCAAGCATGTGTACAGGGGCATAACCGCAGCAGTGATAGGATTGGAGAGGTTCGGTGAGCAAATGAAGACCCTTTGAAGTCATATTGCATGGTACCCATTCCACGGGTCTCAACTTTCCAGGTTTAAGGTATTCTTCCTTCAGCTAAAACATGCATGTGGAACCCAGAGTATGATCAACCGTGTGAACGGGAGACGTGTTCAAATATGTTCCAGTTTTCCTCCCCTGGTACTCGGCTGCAACATCCCAGACGCTTTACTAACACTCTCCCCACTTGGAGAGTCAGCACCTTTAACCTCCTGTTTGGCCCAGTTTGCAATTTCTGCGGAAGATGAACAGGAATAGCGAGAACCAATGAGAGACTAGCTGGAGGTGTCTGGACGGACAAATTTAACTCTCATTTCCCACCAGGAAGAGGAAATAACCAAAGGCTCAGCGTGCCGTGCCGGAACCAGATTAGGGCCTGAAGCCATCCTGCGGTGTTGCGGCCAGCTCACAAGAAAGCGAGTTGAAGAAAGGAGCTCAGAGGCACTGTAATTCACAAACCTGCAGAGTTATAAATGACAGCTATTGTCCAAAAATATACTGAAGTAAGGCTGCCAAGAGGACTTGAAAGCGGGGCAGAATTGCAGGAAACCGATTTCAGGAGGTAGACTGGAATTGCATTGAAAGCATAGGAAAAGAGGCAGAACGTCCACAATGATGCACTTGGCCAAAAAGGGCGTATGCATTTTTTCCTGAATATATTCAGGAAAAAACGCATACGCCCTTTTTGGCCAACCAAGCAAGCTTGCAAAGGAAATCTGCACTACAATGAAGTCTCACTTCCCCCCGGTCAAAAGGGCCATCTGAAAAAAGTGTAAAATCCAGAAAGGCAGGACAGGCCATGGAGAACTGGGAGCCTTGTTATGCTGATGGGTGGGATGTAAATTGCCAACAGACACTCGGGAGAAGTGTATGGTGTTTCCTGAAACATCTAAAAAACAAAGCAACAGAGCCTAGGGCACTTCCACTTATGGTCCTATAGCTTAGGGAAATTAAAATCAAAAAGACACAGCCACCCCAAAGTTTGGAACGCCTCTGTTTACAAGAACCTCGTTTACAGTACAAGTTCAACATCGCAGAAGGTGAAATATGGATAAAGAACTTGTGGTACTTACGTACAATGCAGTATCACTCAGCAATGAAATCTATGTCATCAGGCCCTTAGCAGCACAATGAGTGGATTCAGGTATGATGACTCTAACTGAAATAAGTCACACAGAAAAAGAAACATCATAAGATATCAGTAATACACGGAATTTAAACTTGGCTACACAGGAACTGAATTACAGAACAGAACAGGGTCTCAAATTTAGAAAACCAACTTATGCTTGCTTAAGGGGAAAGATGAGTTGGGGTGCTGCATAAAACCAGAGATCGAAATGAGCACAGATAAAGTTCCTTAAGCCAAATATGGAATAGACAAGAGCTACTCCTTGCTCAACGAAATGGACTCAACACCGCTTATTAAACGCCTAAGAATGTACCTGACTAGTAAGTATCTTAAAACCTATGGATTGGTATGTCTCCGAAAGAGAATCAAGCGTGTGTTCAGGGGCATAAACGCAGCAGTGATAGGATTGGAGAGGTTCGGTGAGCAAATGAAGACCCTTTGAAGTCACATTGCATGGTACCCATTCCTCGGGTCTCAACTCTCCAGGTTTAAGGGATTCTTCCTTCAGCTAAAACATGCATGTGGAACCCAGAGTATGATCAACCGTGGCATTGGGAGACGTGTTCCAATATGTCTCAGTTCTCGTCCCCTGGTACTCAGGTGCAACATTTCAGACGCTTTACTAACACTCTCCCGACTTGGAGAGTCGGTGACTTTAACCTCCTGTTTGGCTCAGTTTGCAATTTCTGCGGAAGATGAACAGGAATAGGGAGAACCAATGAGAGACTAGCTGGAGGTGTCTGGACGGGCAAATTTAACTCTCATTTCCCACCAGGAAGAGGAATTAACCAAAGGCTCAGCGTGCCGTGCCGGAACCAGATTAGGGCCTGAAGCAATCCTGCGGTGTTGCGGCCAGCTCACAAGAAAGCGAGTTGAAGAAAGGAGCTCAGGGGCACTGTAATTCACAAACCTGCAGAGTTATAAATGACAGCTATTGTCCAAATATATACTGAAGTAAGGCTGCCAAGAGGACTTGAGCGGGGCAGAATTGCAGGAAACCGATTTCAGGAGGTAGACTGGAATTGCATTTAAAGTATAGGAAAAGATGCAGAACGTCCACAATGATGCACTTGGCCAAAAAGGGCGTATGCGTTTTTTCCTGACTATATTCAGGAAAAAACGCATACGCCCTTTTTGGCCAACCAAGCAAGCTTGCAAAGGAAATCTGCACTACAATGAAGTCTCACTTCCCCCCGGTCAAAAGGGCCATCTGAAAAAAGTGTAAAATCCAGAAAGGCAGGACAGGCCATGGAGAACTGGGAGCCTTGTTATGCTGATGGGCAGGATGTAAATTGCCATCCAACACTCCGGAGAAGTGTATGGTGTTTCCTGAAACATCTAAAAAACAAAGCAACAGAGCCTAGGGCACTTCCACTTATGGTCCTATAGCTTAGGGAAATTAAAATCAAAAAGACACAGCAACCCCAAAATTTGGGATGGCTCTGTTTACAGGAACCTCTTCTGCAGCACAAGTTAAATATGCCAGAGAGCAAATAATGCATAAAGAAGTTGCGGTACTTACGTACAACAGAATACCTCTCAGCAATGAAAACTATGTCACCAGGCCGTACCAGCATAATGAGTGGATTGAGGCACGGTGATTCTAGGTGAAGAAAGTTACACAGAAAAAGAAACATCATAAGGTATCACTAATACATGGAATGAGAACTTGGCTACACATGAACTGAATTACAAAACAGAACAGGGTCTCATGTTTAGAAAACCAACTTATGCTTGCTTAAGGGGAAAGGTGAGTTGGGGTGCTGCATAAAACCAGAGTTTGAAATTAGCACAGATACCGTTCCATAAGCCACATATGTAATAGCCAAGACCTACCCCTTGCTCAACAAAATGGACTCAACAATGAGGTATCACCTCACATCTGATTGAATGGGCATCATCAGAAAATCTACAAACAAAAAATGCTGGAAAGGGTGTTGAGAAAAGGAACCCTCTTCCACTATTGTTGGGAATATAAATTGATACAGTCACTATGGAGAACAATATGGAGTTTCTTAAGAAACTAACAGTAGAATTACCATATGATACAGCAATCCCAGTTCTGGACATATACCCAGACAAAACCATAAATCAAAAAGAGACATTCACCGCAATGTTCATTGCCTCACTCTTTACAATATCGAGGTAGTGGAAGCAAACTAAATGCCCACAGACAGACGAATGCATAAAGCTGTGGTACATATATAAAATGGAATATTACTAAGCCATGAAAAGGAATGAAATTGGGTCATTTGTAGGGATGTCGATGGATCTAAAGACTGTCATACAGAGTGAAGTAAGTCAGAAAGAGAAAAACAAATCTTGTATATTCATGCATATATGTGGAACCTAGAAAAACTGTACAGGTTAACCATTTTGCAAGGCATAAATAGAGCAACAGACGTAGACAACAAACGTATGGACAACAAGGGGGGAAAGCTGTTGAGGGGGTGGTGGTGGGAGGAGTTGAGAGACTGGGATTGGCATGTATACATTTATATGTATAAAATAGATAACCAATAAGAACCTGCTGTATAAAAATATAAAATAAAATTCAAAATTAAAAAGAAATAAAATTTAAAAAATAAAACAGAAAAAACAATTATTCCCTTCACATCCATGTATTTATATGAATAAATTATTTCCATGCTTATATCTGTAAATACAAAAAAGAGGAATAAAATCTACCTTGAACCAAAAACGAAAAAGAGAAAAAAAACACAGAACCCACCAGTTCCACAGAGGAAAACCGTATCAGGGCACTTGCTCCAGTTGTAAACAATTCTGAAGTTGGTCAGTGGTGGGGAATCGTCTCCCATTCAGCCAGCAGCCCCCACGCAACAAGCGTCCTCATTGCAAAGCTGGGGCACCGTGCCGAGGCATCTGTGAGTAAACGTGAGCTGAGCCCCAGGCCAGTTGCTGCTGAACTATTCCCACCCGTCCCAGGTAAAACACCTGAATATATACAAGGACTTGAAAGCCTAGAGGAAGGGCCATAGAGCCACACGAGTGACAGCATGCCGGCCGACTTGGTGCCTGCAGGCCAGCCAGGATGGTCCTGGCCCTGGGTGCTCTTCTGGAAGATTTCCATTTCCCTGCCTGAGATACCCGTCCTGTCCCTGCCCCCACTGCTTTTTTCCTTCCTCACCTCTGCCCAGGGAGAAATTCCAGCAGCAGGTATGGGTGACACATCCTCTTCTTTAGCAGGTGGCAGCCTGGCAACTGCTGCAGAAAGTCCAGCAGAGCCCCACTCACACTGGGCCACCCACAAAGCCGTGGCCTCTCACTCCCTCCCACCAGCCCAGCCCCGAGACTGCTGACAGGGCAGAGAAAATGGCGTCAGGCACAGCTGCAGGGGCTCTTGCTGCCTGGAGTGGTATTTATATTGATCTCAACCCAGGCACACCTGGGGAGGGCTGGCCGGCACGGTAAGGCTGCCCAGGTCAGCCAATCATCACCCCTCAGGGGCTCACAGTTGCAGAAAATGGAACTTGCTGAACCGGCCAGGTCCAAGGAACAGGTGTGGGCTCCTGAGAGTCAGGATAGACAAGGGGCTGCAGCTTTGCCTTGTTTTCTAATCATTTTATCTGGCCCATGAGTGGGAGACAACTTCAAGAAAACCCTCTCCTAATGAGAGGAACCCAGGAGTCAGGGAGAGGAGGGGTGGGTGGTGGTTGGAGACAGAGGCCTGGTGCCCCGGGTGCAGTGGAAGTCTCTGGAAGACCAGGTGGAGGGAGGCCGCACAGAGTGATGCCCAGGGTCACAGACCTGTCGCAGCTGCTGTTTGTTAGTTCAAGTCCTGCTCTGAGGTGCTCTGTGTCAGCTCTGAGTGACAGGTGAGCTGGGGGTGCTCTGCAATGAGGGCTATGTGCACGGTTCCTGTGTGCCCAGCCCTGCCACGGTACCTGCAAGGGTAGCTCTGTATCCTGGGAGGGGCCTGACCACGAGAGCCCCGTGGGCTGGGGTGGGGGTGGGGTACCTGCCCAGGTGAGCTCCATATTCTGGGATTGGTCTGACCACGAGAGCCCCATGGGCTGCTGGGGACCTGGTAAAGTATGTCAGGACAGTCAGTGAAGCCACCGAGGATATACCTCCAGCTGCTCCTAATTCCTACACCCTGCTGGTCATTCTACCAACCACCAGGACATGGTATTCTGTATTAGTCTTCAATGATGCCTTCTTTTGTATTCCATTAGTCCCAGAGTCACAAGAAATTTTGGCTTGTGAGTGGCAGGACTCAACATACAACTAAAACAATACTTCCGGGCCGTCTTGCCCCAAGGGTGCAAAAATTCCCACACCATCTTTGGGGAAAGCTTAGCTAAAGACCTAAAAGTTCTACCTCTGGAAAAGGAAACCCTCCTTCAGTACGCAGACGACATTCTGATCGCCAGCCCTACTAAGGAGGCCTCTGAACTACCAAGCCAATAAAGGATAGAAGTTGTCCAAGAAAAAGCTCAAATATCACAGACTGCGGTGATCTGCCTGGGCTTCATTCTCACAGAAGGTCAGAGAAGCCCATCCCAGGAAAGGGAAGAAACCATTTTCAGCCTTACCTCTTTCTAAAACTAGAAGACAGCTTAGGGGTTCCTGGGGAGGCCAGGGTTTGCTGCTTCTGGATCCCTAACTACAGTCTACTAGCTGGGCCTCTATATGAAACACTGAAAGGAAAAGATGATGATCCTTTTGAATAGAATCCAGAAGTGGCCTTTCAAGAATGGAAAGAGCAGTCAATTCAGACCCTTGCCCTGGAACTCCCTAATTTAGCTAAACCCTTTGACCTTTACATTCCCGGTGAAAGGTGAATCGCCATTGGAGAATTAGTGCAAAAACTGGGACCACTTGAAATGGAACAATGCAAGAATGCCATCCAGGTAGGATAAACTATGGTCACCAAGGGGCTTGGCCCACTGCCACATCTGGCCAAGATACTGGCGGTATCTAAAAACCTGCAAATCAGCAGCCCAAAAGGCCACCTCCCTCCTAAGGGAAAAGGACCCCACGTGGTGATCCTAACCACCAACCATGCCCTGAAGTTGCAGGGTTTGCTCCGTGGGCACACCAACCTCGAGTGAGGAGGCCCTCCAACTCCAACATCCAGAGAGATAACCGGGGGCAACAGGGCACCATGACGACTCGTGTGAACATCACTTGACCTGGAGTTTCTCTCATAAAACAACAAGAGTGTGTCCCAAAAGAGTAGACTACTGCTTGCAGGACTTACTGCACCCAGAGGGGAGCTAATAATCTTGGCGGGGGAACAGTATACCACACTGTCACCATAGAAAAGCCTACAGACACCGTGATGATGGTGGCCAATAAGACCGGCTGGACTCCTGTTTACTTCAAAAGGCTGTTGACTCAGTGGCCATCATGGTCCTTGATCACCACTGACCCTGGACTGTCTGGGAGTTGAGCGGGCAGGGCTCTGACACCTGGTGCTGTTTGTACATTAATTCAGGGGCCTAATTGAAGAAAGCGCAGACTACTGGTCAGAGCATCTAGGCTGGCAGAAACGGTCAGCCTAAGGTGGCCGAACAAATGTGGGGCGGGGTGAAACCGGCCCCCACAGCGTCTCTGCACATCTCTTTCCTGGACCCTTAAAGGTCATTAGAATCTATAACACTTCCAATGCTGGTGCTCAGGTGGACGAGCAGGGAGGCAGGAGGCCTGGGGACAATCAACGTCACCTGGAGGCTGCTGGGGAGAAGCTCTGACCCTCGCCCCAGGGTATGAGGGCTCCCAACTCAGCACTCAGCAGTTACAGAAGAAGGGTCTGCACCCTCAGCACTCCAAGAATGAGGAACGGGACAAAAGGCAGAGGAGGGGTTTGTCCCCAGCAAAGCCCATTAAAAATCCCTGGGAGATAAAAATAGAATCTGGGCAATAAAGTCAATTCTAACCTTTTTTATCCTTTGTGCTTTGTCTAATTTCATGTGCTCCTAGGGTCCCGCATGCAGAGGTTCCACACCCGGCACTTCAGACCAGATTTCCTAGTGCAGAATGGCTGGGACGACACCTCAGCTCCTGGGGCCCAGTGCAGACTCCGCGATATAGAGCCTGAGCTGCAGCCAACCCGGCCCTCCAGAGCTCCGCCCCCTCCCTCTCACTGACTCTGACAGGATCTCTACACAGCAGCCCAGCCCACAGCCCATGGGGTAGTGCATGCTCTCACCTCTCCATTCTCTGATCAAAATATAAAGTTTCCTTTGCTTGTGAACCAAACTCAGTCTCGATCTGTTGGCCCCAATGACACTGGGCAGGGGGACACTTGTTGGGGTCCACTCTGGAGGATCAGTAACAGAAATTGAGACTATTGTAACCTCAATGAACAGATGTGTGAGCCAAACTGTAGTTAACATAGAACAGTGTATAAGGCTCGGGTAAAATAAGATGTTTCTAACACTTCCATTTGATATTTCCATCACTTTTTATAAGCAAGTTCAGTGAAAGGGTTTGTCTTATTTGTCAGGTCAATATTAGAGAAACGAAGTGATTTCTTTCCAAGGATGTACATCTAATAATCTTGGTTAAAACTTCAATCTTGTTTTAAATGCTTTTCCATTGAAAATGATACCTCTCTTTCAGCTCCCCCATTTCTGAGAAGTATAAAATCTTATAATTTATTATTACCAAAGGGGAAAGGTGGGAGGAGGGATAAATTAACAGTTTGGGATTAACACATACACACTGCTATGTATAAAATAGATCATCAACAAGGAACTACTGTATAGCACAGGGAACTACACTCAACATTTTGCAATAACCTATAAGGGGAAATAATCTGAAAAAAAAATAGATATTTTTATTGACATCATCTATCAATGACAGTTAAAGTGTAGCCTAAGGGAAGCTGGTGGTGAGTGCTTCTGACCCTGAAGACTTCAATCATCTAAAGTTTGGACTCTGCCTACTTCCCAAGGCCCTTAATGAACATATGTGTAGCCGTAGCTTAAAAACTTCCCCAGTTTGGGTTTCGGGGAGACACTGATTTTGAAAAAGCCCTGGTGTTCTCCTTACATGAATGGGACTCTTCCTACTGCTAAAACATGTCTGTCACACCCAGAGGATGGTATACCGTCTGATCGGGAAGAGTTTGGAAAAGGCATCTCATCTCCTCATCTCCTGGTGCTCGGGTTCACCCCTCCAGCGTCTTTACTAACAGTCTCCCCACTTGGAGATGTCAGCACTGTCAACATCCTGTTGCGTACAGTTTGGAATTTGTCCAGAGGATGAAGCGGAAGGATGAGGAACAATGAGAGACATGTCCTAGGTGTTCAGACAGGCACATGTCACTCTAATTTCCAATCAGGAAGACGAATTGACCAAAGGCTAGGGTTGCCCATGGAAACAGTATAGGGCTTGAGGAAATCCCGCTGCTTTGTGGCCAGTTCCCATAAACACAAGTTGAACAATGGAACTCAGGGGCAGTAAAATTCACAAAACTGCAGAGTTGAAAATATCCATCACTGAAAAATGTCTTGAGGAAAGTCAGAGAAAAGGACTTGTAAGCAAGGGAGAATGGCAGGAAAGGGATTTGAGGAGGTAGAAAGGACTCGCCATTAAGCACAAGAAAAGGAGCTGAACATTGCCAACATTGCAGTTGCCCAAAAAGGGTGTATGCGTTTTTTTCTGTATATATTCAAGAAAAGGGCATACACTTTTATAGCCAACCAAACAGGTGGGCACTGGAAGTCAATACTACAAAAGATATCACTTCGCATCAGTCGGAAGAGCCATCCTCATAAAGCGTAAACAACAGAAATGCAGGACAGGGCAACGAGAAGAGGGAGCCCTGTGAGACTTATAGTGGAAATGTATATTGCCAACGGCCATTCTGGAGAAGTGTATTGTGTTTACTAAAGCATCTAAAAAATGAGCTACAGAGCATAGGGCACTTGCACTCATGGGCGTATATCTTGGGATAAACAAAAATCGAGAGGACACAGGCACCCCAATGTTTACCCCCTCTCTGTTTAAAAGATCCTCGACTAGGATATAACTTAAATGTCTCTGGAGGGAAAAAATGGATAGAGATGTGGTACTTAGGTAGAGTGGAATATTATTCAGCCTGGAAATCAATGAAATATGGCCAGTTGTAACAACTCCGGAGGAGTTACGTATGATCTTTCTAAGTGACATAATTCAAAAAGAAAAAGACACATATCATAAGATATCACTTAAAGGTGGAATCCAAAATGGCTACACATGAAATAAATTACAAAACAAAAACATAGTCAAATATGTAGAAAACACGCATAAGGCTGCTAAACGGGAAAGGTGGGGAGGGGTGAGGCATCATCCAGGAGGTTGAAATTAGCAAAGATACCATTCCAAATACCAAACTGATAATCAACAAGGCCTACACGGTAGCTAAAAGAACTGCACTCAGCACACTCAAGTCACTGGAAAAGAATATATACGACTGGTAAGAATCTGAAAAAGAATTTACTGATGTCTCTCTGTACGTGAATCAAGTGGATGTACAGCAGCAAGAAACAGAGCTTTGAAAATCAGCTGTAACCAATATAGTAATAAATTGAAAAAAATAAATGACAGAGAGACAGAGAAAACCTCTTACAACTTTTCCTCAGGGACGGTGATGCAACATGGATTGAACACATCTAGACCCACAGCAGGATGAGACATAAGGCTGGAAACTGCTTGCACTAAGAGAAATGTGAGGTTGGGTGAGGAAATGCACACCCTTTAAAGTAATACTACCTGGTACCCATCCAATGGGTCCCAAGTCTGCAGGTTCAAGGGATCTTCCTACAGCTAAAACATGCATGGAAAACCCAGAGGACTGTACACCATGTGATCGGGAGATGTGTCTAAAATGCACCTCATTTATCCTCTCCTGGTGCTCCTGTTCACCATTCCAGCCACGTTACTTAGAATCTCCCCACTTGGAGAATCAGCACATTTAAATTTCTGTTTCACACATTTTGCAAATTGTGAGGAAGATGAACGGGAAGAGGGGGAACCAATGAGAGAATAGTTGAAGGGGTTTGGACGGGCACATATCACTCTAATTTCCCATTAAGAATAAGAATTGAAAAAAGGCTCAGCCCGCCTCGCCAGAGCCAAAATAGGGCCTGAAGCAATTCTGTGGGTTTGAGGCCAGCTCACAAAAGAGCAACTTAAAAAATGGAGCTCAGGGTCACTGCAATTCACAAACCTGCAGAGTTATAAATGAAAACTAACGTCCAAAAATATGTTGAGGTAAGGCAAAGAAGAGGATCTGAATGCAAGACAGAATTGCAAGAAACAGATTTCAAGAGATAGATTGGACTCGTCTTTAAAGCACATGAAAAGCGGCAGAATTTCGACAATGATGCAGTTGGCCCAAAAGGGCGTATGCGTTTTTTCCTGATTATATCCAGGAAAAAACGCATACGCACTTTATGGGCAACGAAGCAAGCAAGCAATGCAAATGTGCACAACAAAGAAGTCTCATTTCCCACCGGTCAAAAGGGCCATCCTAAAAAATTGTAAAAACCAGAAATGCAGGACAGGCCATGGAGAACAGGGAGCCTTTATACGCTGATGGGCAGTGTGTGAACTGCCGAGAGCCACTCTGGAGAAGTGTATGGTGGTTCCTAAATCATCTAAAAAACAGAGCTACAGAGCATAGGACACTTCCAATCATGGGAGTATATCTAGGGAAGTCTAAAAATCAACAACATACAAGAACACCACAGTTTAGGGCTACTGTGTTTACAAGAACCTCAACTTCAGTACACCTTAAATATCCCAGGAAAGAGAACAATGGATAAAGAAGATGTGGTACTTATGTACAATGGAATATCTCTTCACCATGAAATCAATGTAATAAAGCTAGTAGAAGGATAAAGAGTGGATTTAGGTCCGATAATACTACTTGAAATAAGTCAAACAGAAAAAGAAACATATCATAAGATATCACCTATAGAGGGAGGGTAAATATGGCTGCACAAGAAATGAATTACAGAACAGAACAGTGTCTCACATTTAGAAAACACACTTATGTCAGCTTAAGGGGAAAGGAGAGGTGGGGTGATGCATAAAACCAGAGTTTGAAATTAGCACAGATACCGTTCAATAAACCAAATAGGTATTAGACAAGATCTACACCTTGCTCAATGAACTGGCCTCAACACACCCTATACACCGCAGAGAAATATATCTGAGTAATAAGAATCTTAAAACCCATGTATTGATATATCTCCATAAGGGAATCAAGTGTGTGCAGAGCGGCACAAACACAGCAGTGAAAATGAGCTAAACCCCATTATAGAAATAAATTTTAAAAACAAAATGCAGAAACAATGAAAGAGAGAAAAATTCTTACAAAATTCACTCAGGGGCTGTGATGCAACCTGGATTGACCACATATAAACCCACAGCTGGATAAGACATAAGGCTGGACACTTGGGGCTGAGAGGATTGGTGAGCTTTGGTGAGCAACTGCCAAAAGTTTAATGCAATACTTCATGCTACTCATTCCAAGGGTCCCAACAATCCAGGTTGAAGGGAATCTTCCTACAGCTAAACCATGCTTGGGAAACCCAGCGACTGGTATACCATATGATCGGGAAAGGTTTCTAAAACGCACCTCATTTTTCCTCTCCTGGGACTCCGGATCGACATTCCAGCCGCTTTACTAAAAACATCCCCTCATGGAGAGTCAATGCCTTTAAGTTCTGGTATCGCACAGTCTGCAGTTAGTGGGGAGGATGAATGGGAATAGGGGGAACCAGTGAGAAACTAGCTGTAGCAGTTTCAATGGGCACATGTCACTCTAATTTCACATCAGTAAGAAGAATTAACCAAAGGCACAGCAAGGTGCCCCAGAAGAAGAATAGGGCCTGAAGGAATCCTGTGGTTATGAGGCAAGATCACAAAAATAAGAGCTGAAAAATGGAGCTAAGGGCCACTGCAAGTCAAAAACCTGCAGAGTTATAAAGGCCAACTATTTTCAAAAAATATATTGAGGTAAGGCTATGAAGCGGCAATGAAATCAAGGCAGAATTGCAGGAAACCAATTTCAGGAGGTAGACTGGAATTGCACTGAAAACATATGAAGAAAGTCAGAACCTCGACAATGATGCACTTGGCCAAAAAGGGCGTATGCGTTTTTTCCTGAATATATTCAGAGAAAAACCCATAAGCCCTTTTTGGCCAACGAAGCAAGCTTGCAAAGGAAATCTGCACTACAACGAAGTCTCACTTCCTGGCGGTCAAAAGGGCCATCTGAAAAGAGTGTAAAATCCAGAAAGGCAGGACAGGCCATGGAGAACTGGGAGCCTTGTTATGCTGATGGGCGGGGTGTAAATTGCCAACAGCCACTCGGGAGAAGTGTATGGTGTTTCCTGAAACATCTAAAAAACAAAGCAACAGAGCCTAGGGCACTTCCACTTATGGTCCTATAGCTTAGGGAAATTAAAATCAAAAAGACACAGCCACCCCAAAGTTTGGGACGGCTCTGTTTACAAGAACCTCGTTCACGGTACAAGTTCAATATCGCAGTAAACGAAAAATGGATAAAGAAGTTGTGGTACTTACGTACAATGCAATATCACTCAGCAATGAAATCTATGTCATCAGGCCCGGAGCAGCATAATGAGTGGATTCAGGTATGATGATTCCAACTGAAATAAGTCACACAGAAAAAGAAACATCATAAGATATCACTAATACACGGAATGTAAACTTGGCTACACAGGAACTGGATTACAAAAGAGAACAGGGTCTCAAATTTAGAAAAGCAACTTATGCTTGCTTAAGGGGAAAAGTGAGTTGGGGTGCTGCATAAAACCAGAGATTGAAATGAGCACAGATAAAGTTCCTTAAGCCAAATATGTAATAGACAAGAGCTACTCCTTGCTACACTAAATGGACTCAACACCCCATATTAAACGCCTAAGAATGTACCTGACTAGTAAGTATCTTAAAACCTATGGATTGCTATGTCTCCGAAAGAGAATCAAGCGTGTGTACAGGGGTATAAACACAGCAGTGATAGGATTGGAGAGGTTCGGTGAGCAAATGAAGACCCTTTGAAGTCATATTGCATGGTACCCATTCCACGGGTCTCAACTCTCCAGGTTTAAGGGATTCTTCCTTCAGCTAAAACATGCATGTGGAACCCAGAGTATGATCCACCCTAACCCTTCCCCGAAGCCTTACCCTAACCCATTCCCAAGTCCTAAACCGTACGCTAACACTAACCCATGCCCTCACACGTACGTTCACCCTAAACCGTTTTCGTACCTGCACCTGGACCCTAAACCGTACTCAAACCCTAACCCTAACCCTAGCCCGAATCCTAGATATAACTTTTCCCCGAAGCCTTCTCCTCATCCGTCCCATAATCCTAACACGTACGCTAACACTAACCCGCGCCCTCACACGTACGCTCCCCCTAAAGCATTGTCGTACCCTCCCCTGGACCCTAAACCGTCCCCATCCCCTAACCCTAACCCTAGCCCGAACCCTAACCCTAACCTTTCCCCGAAGCCTGACCCTCACCCGTCCCCTAATCTTAACCCGTACGCTAACACTAACCCGCGCCCTCACACGTACGCTCCCCCTAAAGCGTTGTCGTACCCTCCCCTAGACCCTAAACCGTCCCCGTCCCTTAACCCTAACCCTAGCCCGAACCCTAACCCTAACCCTTCCCCGAAGCCTGACCCTCACCCGTCCCCTAATCCTAACCCGTACACTAACACTAACCCGCGCCCTCACACGTACACTCCCCCTAAAGCGTTGTCGTACCCTCCCCTGGACCCTAAACCGTCCCCGTCCCCTAACCCTAACCCTAGCCCGAACCCTAACCCTAACACTTCCCCGAAGCCTGACCCTCACCCGTCCCCTAATCCTAACCCGTACGCTAACACTAACCCGCGCCCTCACACGTACGCTCCCCCTAAAGCGTTGTCGTACCCTCCCCTGGACCCTAAACCGTCCCCGTCCCCTAACCCTAACCCTAGCCCGAACCCTAAACCTAACCCTTCCCCGAAGCCTGACCCTCACCCGTCCCCTAATCCTAACCCGTACGCTAACACTAACCCGCGCACTCACACGTACGCTCACCCTAAAGCGTTGTCGTACCCTCCCCTGGACCCTAAACCATCCCGTCCGCTAACCCTAACCCTAGGCCGAACCCTAACCCTAAGCCTTCCCCGAAGCCTGACCCTCACCCGTCCCCTAATCCTAACCCGTACGCTAACACTAACCCACGCCCTCACGCGTACGCTCCCCCTAAAGCGTTGTCGTACCCTCCCCTGGACCCTAAACCGTCCCCGTCCCCTAACCCTAACCCTAGCCCGAACCCTAACCCTAACACTTCCCCGAAGCCTGACTCTCAACCGTCCCTGTATCCTAACCCATACGCTAACACTAACGAGCGCCCTCACACGTACGCTCCCCCTAAAGCGTTGTCGTACCCTCCCCTGGACCCTAAACCGTCCCCGTCCCCTAACCCTAACCCTAGCACGAACCCTAACCCTAACCCGAACCCTAACCCTAACCCTTCCCCGAAGCCTGACCCTCACCCGTCCCCTAATCTTAACCTGTACGCTAACACTAACCCGCGCCCCCACACGTACGTTCCACCAAAGCATTGCCGTACCGTCCCCTGGACCCTAAACCGTCCCCGTCCCCTAACCCTAACCCTAGCCCGAACACTAACCCTAAACCTTCCCCGAAGCCTGACCCTCACCCGTCCCCTAATCCTAACCCGTACGCGAACACTAACCCGCGCCCTCACACGTACGCTCCCCCTAAAGCGTTGTCGTACCCTCCCCTGGACCCTAAACCGTCCCCGTCCCCTAAACCGAACCCTAGCCCGAACCATAACCCTAAGCCTTCCCCGAAGCCTGACCCTCACCCGTCCCCTAATCCTAACCCGTACGCTAACACTAACCCGCGCCCTCACACCTACGCTCCCCCTAAAGCGTTTTTGTACCCTCCCCTGGACCCTAAACCGTCCCCGTCCCCTATCCCTAACCCAGCCCGAACCCTTACCCTAACCCTTCGCCGAAGCCTGACTATCACCCGTCTCCTAATCCTAACCCGTACGCTAACACTAATCCGCGCCCTCACACCTACACTCCCCCTAAAGCGTTGTCATACCCTCCCCTGGACCCTAAACCGTCCCCGTCCCCTAACCCTAACCCTAGCCCGAACCCTAACCCTAACCCTTCCCCGAAGCCTGACCCTCACCCGTCCCCTAATCCTAACCCGTACGCCAACACTAACCCACGCCCTCACACGTACACTCCCCCTAAAGCGTTGTCGTACCATCCTCAGGACCCTAAACCGTCCCCGTCCCCTAACCCTAGCCCGAACCCTAACCCTAACACTTCCCCGAAGCCTGAACCTCACCCGTCCCCTAATCCTAACCCGTACGCTAACACTAACCCGCGCCCTCACACCTACACCCCCCCTAAAGCGGAGTCGTACCCTCCCCTGGACCCTAAACCGTCCCCGTCCCCTAACCCTAACCCTAGCCCGAACCCTAACCCTAAACCTTCCCCGAAGCCTGACCCTCACCCGTCCCCTAATCCTAACACGTACGCTAACACTAACCCACCCCCTCACATGTACGCTCCCCCAAAGCGTTGTCGTACCCTCCCCTGGACCCTAAACCGTCCCCGTCCCCTAACCCTAACCATAGCCCGAACCCTAAACCTAACCCTTCCCGAAGCCTGACCCTCACCCGTCCCCTAATCCTAACCCGTACGCTAACACTAACGCGCGCCCTCACACGTACGCTCCCCCTAAAGCGTTGTCGTACCCTCCCCTGGACCGTAAACCGTCCCCGTCCCCTAACCCTAACCCTAGCCCGAACCCTAACCCTAACACTTCCCCGAAGCCTGACCCTCACCCGTCCCCTAATCCTAACCCGTACGCTAACACTAAACTGCGCCCTCACACTTACGCTCCCCCTAAAGCGTTGCCATACCCTTCCCTGGACCCTAAACCGTCCCCGTCCCCTAACCCTAACCCTAGCCTGAACACTAACCCTAACCCTTCCCCGAAGCCTGACCCTCACCCGTCCCCTAATCCTAACCCGTACGCTAACACTAACCGGCGCCCTCACACGTACGCTCCCCCTAAAGCGTTGCCGTACACTCCCCTAGACGCTAAACCGTCCCCATCCCCTAACCCTAACCCTAACCCTAGCCCGAACCCTAACCCTAAACCTTCCCCGAAGTCTGACACTCACCCGTCCCCTAATCCTAACCCGTACGCTAACACTAACCCGCGCCCTCACACGTACGCTCCCCCTAAAGCGTTGCCGTACCCTCCCCTGGACCCTAAACCGTCCCCGTCCCCTAACCCTAGCCCGAAACCTAACCCTAAACCTTCCCCGAAGCCTGTCCCTCACCCGTCCCATAGTCCTAACACGTACGCTAACACTAAACTGCGCCCTCACACGTACGCTCCCCCTAAAGCGTTCCCGTGCCCTCCCCTGGACCCTAAACCGTCCCCGTCCCCTATCCCTAACCCTAGCCCGAACCCTAACCCTAACCCTTCCCCGAAGCCTGACACTCACCCGTCCCCTAATCCTAACCCGTACGCTAACACTAACCCGCGCCCTCACATGTACGCTCCCCATAAAGCGTTGTCGTACCCTCCCCTGGACCCTAAACCGTCCCCATCCCCTAACCCTAACCCTAGCCCGAACCCTAACCCTAACCCTTCCCCGAAGCCTGACCCTCACCCGTCCCCTAATCCTAACCCGTACGCTAACACTAACCCGCGCCCTCACACGTACGCTCCCCCTAAAGCGTTGCCCTACCCTCCCCTGGACGCTAAACCGTCCCCGTCCCCTAACCCTAACCCTAGCCCGAACCCTAACCCTAACCATTCCCCGAAGCCTGACCCTCACCCGTCCCCTAATCCTGAACTGTACGCTAACACTAACCCACGCTCTCACACTTACGCTCCCCCTAAAGCGTTGTCATACCCTCACCTGCACCCTAAACCGTCCCCATCCCCTAACCCTAATCCTAGCCCGATCCCTAACCCTAAGCTTTCCCCGAAGCCTGACCCTCACCCGTCCCATAATCCTAACCCGTACGCTGACACTAACCCGTTCCCTCACACATACGCTCCCCCCAAAGCGTTGTCGTACCCTCCCCTGGACCCTAAACCGTCCCCGTCCCCTAACCCTTACCCTAACCCGAGCCCTAACCCTAACCCTTCCCCGAAGCCTGACCCTCACCCGTGCCCTAATCCTAAACCGTACGCTAACACTAACCCGCGCCCTCACACGTACGCTCCCCCTAAAGCGTTGTCGTACCCTCACCTGGACCCTAAACCGTCCCCATCCCCTAACCCTAACCCTAGCCCGAACCCTAACCCTAAGCCTTCCCCGAAGCCTGACCCTCACCCGTCCCCTAATCCTAACCCGTACGCGAACACTAACCCGCGCCCTCACACGTACGCTCCCCCTAAAGCGTTGTCGTACCCTCCCCTGGACCCTAAACCGTCCCCGTCCCCTAACCCTAACCCTAGCCCGAACCCTAACCCTAAGCCTTCCCCGAAGCCTGACCCTCACCCGTCCCCTAATCCTAACCCGTACGCTAACACTAACCCGCGCCCTCACACCTATGCTACACCTAAAGCGTTGTCGTACCCTCCCCTGGACCCTAAACCTTCCCCGTCCCGTAACCCTAACCCTAGCCCGAAACTTAACCGTAACCCTTCCCCGAAGCCTGACCCTCACCCGTCCCCTAATCCTAACCTGTACGCTAACACTAACCCACGCACTCACACGTACGCTCCCACTAAAGCGTTGTCGTACCCTCCCCTGGACCCTAAACCGTCCCCGTCCCCTAACCCTAACCATAGCCCGAACCCTAAACCTAACCCTTCCCCGAAGCCTGACCCTCACCCGTCCCCTAATCCTAACCTGTACGCTAACACTAACCCGCGCCCTCACACGTACGCTCCCCCTAATGCGTTGCCGTACCTTCCCCTGGACCCTAAACCGTCCCCGTCCCCTAACCCTAACCCGAACCCTAACCCTAACCCTTCCCCGAAGTATGACCCTCACCCGTCCCCTAATGCTAACCGGTATGCTACACTAACCCGCGCCCTCACACGTACGCTCCCCCTAAAGCGTTGTCGTACCCTCCACTGGACCCTAAACCGTCCCCGTCCGCTGACCCTAACCCTAGCCGAAACCCTAACCCTAACCCTTACCCGAAGCCTGACCCTCACCTGTCCCCTAATCCTAACCCGTTCGCTAACACTAACCCGCGCCCTCACACGTACGCTCCCCCTAAAGCGTTCTCGTACCCTCACCTGGACCCTAAACCGTCCCCGTCCCCTAACCCTAACCCTAGCCCAAACCCTAACCATAAACCTTCCCCGAAGCTTGACCCTCACCCGTCCCCTAAGCCTAACCTGTACGCTAACACTAACCCGCGCCCTCACACGTACGCTCCCCCTAAAGCGTTGTCGTACCCTCCCCTGGACCCTAAACCGTCCCCGTCCCCTAACCCTAACCCTAGCCCGAACCTTAACCCTAACACTTCCCCGAAGCCTGACCCTCACCCGTCCCCTAATCCTAACCCGTACGCTAACACTAAACTGCGCCCTCACACTTACGCTCCCCCTAAAGCGTTGCCATACCCTTCCCTGGACCCTAAACCGTCCCCGTCCCCTAACCCTAACCCTAGCCTGAACACTAACCCTAACCCTTCCCCGAAGCCTGACCCTCACCCGTCCCCTAATCCTAACCCGTACGCTAACACTAACCGGCGCCCTCACACGTACGCTCCCCCTAAAGCGTTGCCGTACACTCCCCTAGACGCTAAACCGTCCCCATCCCCTAACCCTAACCCTAACCCTAGCCCGAACCCTAACCCTAAACCTTCCCCGAAGTCTGACACTCACCCGTCCCCTAATCCTAACCCGTACGCTAACACTAACCCGCGCCCTCACACGTACGCTCCCCCTAAAGCGTTGCCGTACCCTCCCCTGGACCCTAAACCGTCCCCGTCCCCTAACCCTAGCCCGAAACCTAACCCTAAACCTTCCCCGAAGCCTGTCCCTCACCCGTCCCATAGTCCTAACCCGTACGCTAACACTAAACTGCGCCCGCACACGTACGCTCCACCTAAAGCGTTCCCGTGCCCTCCCCTGGACCCTAAACCGTCCCCGTCCCCTATCCCTAACCCTAGCCCGAACCCTAACCCTAACCCTTCCCCGAAGCCTGACACTCACCCGTCCCCTAATCCTAACCCGTACGCTAACACTAACCCGCGCCCTCACATGTACGCTCCCCATAAAGCGTTGTCGTACCCTCCCCTGGACCCTAAACCGTCCCCATCCCCTAATCCTAACCCTAGCCCGAACCCTAACCCTAACCCTTCCCCGAAGCCTGACCCTCACCCGTCCCCTAATCCTAACTCGTACGCTAACACTAACCCGCGCCCTCACACGTACGCTCCCCCTAAAGCGTTGCCCTACCCTCCCCTGGACGCTAAACCGTCCCCGTCCCCTAACCCTAACCCTAGCCCGAACCCTAACCCTAACCATTCCCCGAAGCCTGACCCTCACCCGTCCCCTAATCCTGAACTGTACGCTAACACTAACCCACGCTCTCACACTTACGCTCCCCCTAAAGCGTTGTCATACCCTCACCTGCACCCTAAACCGTCCCCATCCCCTAACCCTAATCCTAGCCCGATCCCTAACCCTAAGCTTTCCCCGAAGCCTGAACCTCACCCGTCCCATAATCCTAACCCGTACGCTGACACTAACCCGTTCCCTCACACATACGCTCCCCCCAAAGCGTTGTCGTACCCTCCCCTGGACCCTAAACCGTCCCCGTCCCCTAACCCTTACCCTAACCCGAGCCCTAACCCTAACCCTTCCCCGAAGCCTGACCCTCACCCGTGCCCTAATCCTAAACCGTACGCTAACACTAACCCGCGCCCTCACACGTACGCTCCCCCTAAAGCGTTGTCGTACCCTCACCTGGACCCTAAACCGTCCCCGTCCCCTAACCCTAACCCTAGCCCGAACCCTAACCCTAAGCCTTCCCCGAAGCCTGACCCTCACCCGTCCCCTAATCCTAACCCGTACGCGAACACTAACCCGCGCCCTCACACGTACGCTCCCACTAAAGCGTTGTCGTACCCTCCCCTGGACCCTAAACCGTCCCCGTCCCCTAACCCTAACCCTAGCCCGAACCCTAACCCTAAGCCTTCCCCGAAGCCTGACCCTCACCCGCCCCCTAATCCTAACCCGTACGCTAACACTAACCCGCGCGCTCACACCTATGCTACACCTAAAGCGTTGTCGTACCCTCCCCTGGACCCTAAACCTTCCCCGTCCCGTAACCCTAACCCTAGCCCGAAACTTAACCGTAACCCTTCCCCGAAGCCTGACCCTCACCCGTCCCCTAATCCTAACCTGTACGCTAACACTAACCCACGCACTCACACGTACGCTCCCACTAAAGCGTTGTCGTACCCTCACCTGCTCCCTAAACCGTCCCCGTCCCCTAACCCTAACCCTATCCCGAACCCTAACCCTAACACTTCCCCAAAGCCTGACCCTCACCCGTCCCTTAATCCTAACCCGTACGCTAACACTAACCCGCTCCCGCACACCTACGCTGGCCCTAAAGCGTTGTCGTACACTACCCTGGACCCTAAACCGTCCCCGTCCCCTAACCCTAACCCTAGCACGATCCCTAACCCTAAACCTTCCCCGAAGCCTGACCCTCACCCGTCCCCTAATCCTTACCCGTACGCTAACACTAACCCGTGGCACTGACACGTACGCTCCCCCTAAAGCGTTGTCGTACCCTCAGCTGGACCCTAAACCGTCACCATCCCCTAAACCTAACACTAGCCTGAACCCTAACCCTAACCCTTCCCCGAAGCCTGACCCTCACCCGTCCCCTAATCTTAACCCGTACGCTAACAGTAACCCGCGCCCTCACACGTACGCTCCCCCTAAAGCGTTGTTGTTCTCTCACCTGGACCCTAAACCGTCCCCGTCCCCTAACCTAAACCCTAGCCCGAACCCTAACCCTAACCCTTCCCCGAAGCCTGACCCTCACCCGTCCCCTAATCCTATCCCGTACGCTAACACTAACCCGCGCCCTCACATTTACGCTCCCCCTAAGGTGTTATCGTACCCTCACCTGGACCCTAAACCGTCCAGGTCCCCTAACCCTAACCCTAGCCCGATCCCTAACCCTAACCCTCCCCGAAGCCTGACCCTCACCAGTCCCCTAATTCTAACCCGTATGCTAACACTAACCCACTCCCTCACACCCACGCTCCCCCTAAAGCGTTGTCGTACCCTCACCTGGACCCTAAACGGTCCCCGTCCCCTAACCCTAACCCTAGCCCGAACCCTAACCCTAAACCTTCCCCACAGCCTGACACTCACCCGTCCCATAATCCTAACACTTACGCTAACACTAACCAGCGCCCTCACACCTACGCTCCCCCTAAAGCGTTGTCGTACCCTCCTCTTGACCCTAAACCGTCCCCGTCCCCTAACCCTAGCCCAAACCCTAACCCTAAGCCTTCCCCGAAGCCTGACCCTCAGCCGTCCCCTAATCCTAAACCGTACGCTAACACTAACCCGCGCCCTCACACCTACGCTCCCCCTAAAGCGTTGTCGTACCCTCACCTGGACCCTAAACCATCCCCGTCCCCTAACCCTAACCCTAGCCCGATCAATAACCCTAACCCTTCCCCGAAGAGTTACCCTCACTCGTCCCCTAATCCTGACCCGTACGCTAACACTAACCCGCGCCCTCACACGTACGCTCCCCATAAAGCGTTGTCATACCCTCACCTGGACCCTAAACCGTCACCGTCCCCTAACCCTAACCCTAACGCTAGCCCAAACGCTAACCCTAACCCTTCCCCAAAGCGTGACACTCACCCGTCCCATAATTCTAACCCGTACGCTAACACTAACCCGCGCACTCACACGTACGCTCCCCCTAAAGCGTTGTCGTACCCTCCCCTGGACCCTAAACCGTCCCCGTCCCCTAACCCTAACCCTAGCCCAAACCCTAACCCTAACCCTTCCCCGAAGCCTGACCCTCACCCGTCCCCTAATGCTAACCCGTATGCTAACACTAACCCGCGCCCTCACACCTACGCTCCCCCTAAAGCGTTGTCGTACCCTCCCCTGGACCCTAAACCGTCCCCGTCCCCTAACCCTAACCCTAGCCCGAACCCTAACCCTAACCCTTCCCCAAAGCCTGACCCTCACCCGTCCCCTAATCCTAAACCGTACGCTAACACTAACCCACGCCCTCACACCCACTCTCCCCCTAAAACGTTGTCGTACCCTCACCTGGACCCTAAAACGTCCCCGTCCCTTAACCCTAACCCTAGCCAGAACCCTAACCCTAACCCTTCCCCGAAGCCTGACCCTCACCCGTCCCCTAATCTTAACCCGTACGCTAACACTAACCCGTGCCCTCACACCTACGCTCCCCCTATAGCGTTGTCGTACCCTCCCCTTGACCCTAAACCGTCCCCGTCCCCTAACCCTAGCCCGAACCCTAACCCTAAGCCTTCCCCGAAGCCTGACCCTCACCCGTCCCCTAATCCTAACCCGTACGCTAACACTAACCCGTGCCCTCACACCTACGCTCCCCATAAAGCGTTGTCGTACCCTCACCTGGACCCTAAACTGTCACCGTTCCCTAACCCTAACCCTAGCCCGAATCCTAACCCTAACCCTTCCCCGAAGCCTGACCCTCACCCGTCCCCTTATCCTAACCCGTACGCTAACACTAACCCACGCGCTCACACCTACGCTCCCCTTAAAGCGTTGTCGTACCCTCCCCTGGACCCTAAACCGTCCCCGTCCCCTAACCCTAACCCTAGCCCGAACCCTAACCCTAACCCTTCCCCGAAACCTGACCCTCACCCGTCCCCTAATCCTAACCCGTACGCTAACACTAACCCACGCTCTCACACGTACGCTCCCCCTAAAGCGTTGTCGTACCCTCACTTGGACCCTAAACCGTCCCCGTCCCCTAACACTAACCCTAGCCCGAATCCTAACCCTAACCCTTCCCCAAAGCCTGACCCTCACCCGTGCCCTAAACCTGAACTGTACGCTAACACTAACCCACACCCTCACATGTACGCTCTGCCTAAAGCGGTGTCGTACCCTCACCTGGGCCCTAAATCGTCCCTGTCCCCTAACCCTAACCCTAGCCCGAACCCTAACCCTTCCCCGAAGCCTGACCCTCACACGTCCCCTAATCCTGACGCGTAGGCTAACACTAACCCGCGCCCACTCACGTAAGCTCCCCCTAAAACGTTGTCGTACCCTCACCTGGACCCTAAACCGTCCCCGTCCCCTAACCCTAACACTAGCCCAAACCCTAACCCTAACCCTTCCCCGAAACCTGACACTCAAACGTCCCCTAATCCTGAACCGTACGCTAACACTAACCCACGCCCTCACACGTACGCTCCCCCTAAAGCGTTGTCGTACCCTCACCTGTACCGTAAACCGTCCCCGACCCCTAACCCTAACCCTAACCCTAACCCTAACCCTAACACTTCCCCGAAGCCTGACCCTCACCCGTCCCCTAATTCTAACCCGTATGCTAACACTAACCCGCTCCCTCACACCCACGCTCCCCCTAAAGCGTTGTCGTACCCTCACCTGGACCCTAAACTGTCCCCGTCCCCTAACCCTAACCCTAGCCCGAACCCTAACCCTAACCCTTCCCCGAAGCCTGACCCTCAACCGTCCCTTAATCCTAACCCGTACGCTAACACTAACCCGCGCCCTCACACGTACGCACCCCCTAAAGCGTTGGCGAACTCTCCCCTGGACGCTAAACTGACCCCGTCCCCTAACCCTTACCCTAGCCCGAGCCCTAACCCTAACCCTTCCCCGAAGCCTGACCCTCACCCGTCCCCTAATCCTAACCCGTATGCTAACACTAACCCGCGCCCTCACACCTACGCTCCCCCTAAAGCGTTGTCGTACCGTCCCCTGGACCCTAAACCGTCCCCGTCCCCTAACCCTAACCCTAGCCTGAACCCTAACCCTAACCCTAACCCTTCCCCGAAGCCTGACCCTCACCCATCCCCTAATCCTAACGCGAACGCTAATACTAACCCGCGCCCTCACACGTACGCTCCCCCAAAAGCGTTGTCGTACCCTCCCCTGGACCCTAAACTGTCCCCGTCCCCTAACCCTAACCCTAGCCCGAACCCTAACCCTAACCCTTCCCCGAAGCCTGACCCTCACCCATCCCCTAAGCTTAACCCGTACACTAACACTAACCCGCGCCCTCACACCTACGCTCCCCCTAAAGCGTTGTCGTACCCTCACCTGGACCCTAAACCGTCCCTGTCCCCTAACCCTAACCCTAGCCCGAACCCTAACCCTAACCCTTCCCCGAAGCCTGACCCTCACCCGTCCCCTAATCCTAACCCGTACGTTAACACTAACCCGCGCCCTCACACGTACGCTCCCCCTAAAGCGTTGTCGTACCCTCACCTGGACCCTAAACCGTCCCTGTCCCCTAACCCTAACCCTAGCCTGAACCCTAACTCTAACCCTTCCCCGAAGCCTTACCCCCACCCGTCCCCTAATGCTAACCCGTACGCTAACACTAACACGCGCGCTCATACGTACGCTCCTCCTAAAGCGTTGTCGTACCCTCCTCTGGACCCTAAACCGTCCCCGTCCCCTAACCCTAACCCTAGCCCGAGCCGTAACCCTAACCCTTCCCCGAAGCCTGACCCTCACTCGTCCCCTAATCCTAACCCGTACGCTAACACCAACCCGCGCCTTCACACCTCCGCTCCCCCTAAAGCATTGTCGTACCCTCCCCTGGAACCTAAACCGTCCCCATCCCCTAACCCTAAGCCTAACCCGAACCCAAACCCTAACACTTTCCCGAAGCCTGACCCTCACCCGTCCCCTAATCCTAACCCGTACGCTAACACTAACACGCGCCCTTACACGTACGCTCCCCCTAAAGCGTTGTCGTACCCTCCCCTGTACCCTAAACCATCCCCGTACCCTAACCGTAACCCTAGCCCGAACCCTAACCCTAACCCTTCCCCGAAGCCTGACCCTCACCCGTGCCCTAATCCTAACCCGTACGCTAATACTAACCCGCGCCCTCACACGTACGCTCCCCCTAAAGCGTTGTCGTACCCTCACCTGGACGCTAAACCGTCCCCGTCCCCTAACCCTAACCCTAGCCCGAACCCTAACCCTAACCCTTCCCCGAAGCCTGCCCCTCACCCGTCCCCTAATCCTAACCCGTACGCTAACACTAACCCGCCCCCTCACACCTATGTTCCCTCTAAAGCGTTGTCGTACCCTCCCCTGGACACTAAAACGTCCCCGTCCCCTAACCCTAACCCTAGCCCGAACCCTAACCCTAACACTTCCCCGAAGCCTGACCCTCACCCGTCCCCTAATCCTAACCCGTACGCTAACCCTAACCCGCCCCCTCACACCTATGTTCCCCCTAAAGCGTTGTCGTACCCTCCCCTGGACACTAAAACGTCCCCGTCCCCTAACCCTAACCCTAGCCCGAATCCTAACCCTAAACCTTCCCCGAAGCCTGACACTCACCCGTCCCCTAATCCTAACCCGTACGCTAACACTAACCTGCGCCCTCACACCTATGCTCCCCCTAAAGCGTTGTCGCACCCTCACCCGGACCCTAAACAGTCCCCGTCCCCTAACCCTAACCCTAGCCCGAACCCTAACCCTAAACCTTCCCCGAAGCCTGACCCTCACCCGTCCCCTAATCCTTACCCGTACGCTAACACTAACCCGTGGCCCTCACACGTACGCTCCCCCTAAAGCGTTGTCGTACCCTCCCCTGGACCCTAAACTGTCCCCGTTCCCTAACCCAAACCCTAGCCCTAACCTTAACCCTAACACTTCCCCGAAGCCTGACCCTCACCCGTGCCCTAATCCTAACCCGTACGCTAATACTAACCTGCGCCCTCACATGTACGCTCCCCCTAGAGCGTTGTCGTACCCTCACCTGGACCCTAAACCATCCCCATCCCCTAAGCCTAACCCTAGCCCGAACCCTAACCCTAACCCTTCCCCGAAGCCTGACCCTCACCAGTCCCTTAATCCTATCCCGTACGCTAACACTAACCCGCGCCCTCACATGTACGCTCCCCCTAAAGTGTTGTCGTACCCTCACCTGGACCCTAAACCGTCCCCGTCCCCTAACCCTAACCCTAGCCCGATCCCTAACCCTAACCCTTCCCCGAAGCCTGACCCTCACCCGTCCCCTAATTCTAACCCGTATCCTAACACTAACCCGCGCCCTCACACCCACGCTCCCCCTAAAGCGTTGTCGTACCCTCACCTGGACCCTACACCGTCCCCGACCCCTAACCCTAACCCTAGCCCGAACCCTAACCCTAACCCTTCCCCGAAGCCTGACACTCACCCGTCCCCTAATCCTAACCCATACGCTAACACTAACCCGCGCCCTCACACCTACGCTCCCCCTATAGCGTTGTCGTACCCTCCCCTTGACCCTAAACTGTCCCCGTCCCCTAACCCTAGCCCGAACCCTAACCCTAAGCCTTCCCCGAAGCCTGACCCTCACCCGTCCCCTAATCCTAACCCATACGCTAACACTAACCCGTGCCCTCACACCTACGCTCCCCCTAAAGCGTTGTCGTACCCTCACCTGGACCCTAAACTGTCCCCGTTCCCTAACCCTAACCCTAGCCCGAATCCTAACCCTAACCCTTCCCCGAAGCCTGACCCTCACCCATCCCCTAATCCTAACCCGTACGCTAACACTAACCCGCGCGCTCACACCTACGCTCCCCTTAAAGCGCTGTCGTACCCTCCCCTGGACCCTAAACCGTCGCCGTCCCCTAATCCTAACCCTAGCCCGAACCCTAACCCTAACCCTTCCCCGAAACCTGACCCTCACCCGTCCCCTAATCCTAACCCGTACGCTAACACTAACCCGCGCCCTCACACCTACACTCCCCCTAAAGCGTTATCGTACCCTCACCTGGACCCTAAACTGTCCCCGTCGCCTAACCCTAACCCTAGCCCGAATCCTAACCCTAACCCTTCCCCGAAGCCTGACCCTCACCCGTGCCCTAAACCTGAACTGTACGCTAACACTAACCCACACCCTCACACGTACGCTCCGCCTAAAGCGTTGTCGTACCCTCACCTGGACCCTAAACCGTCCCAGTCCCCTAACCCTAACCCTAGCCCGAACCCTAACACTTCCCCGAAGCCTGACCCTCACACGTCCCCTAATCCTGACGCGTACGCTAACACTAACCCGCGCCCTCTCACGTAAGCTCCCCCTAAAACGTTGTCGTACCCTCACCTGGACCCTAAACCGTCCCCGTCCCCTAACCCTAACACTAGCCCGAACCCTAACCCTAACCCTTCCCCGAAACCTGACCCTCAAACGTCCCCTAATCCTGAACCGTACGCTAACACTAACCCACGCCCTCACACGTACGCTCCCCCTAAAGCGTTGTCGTACCCTCACCTGTACCCTAAACCGTCCCCGTCCCCTAACCCTAACCCTAGCCCTAACCCTAACCCTAACCCTTCCCCGAAGCCTGACCCTCACCCGTCCCCTAATCCTAAACCGTACGCTAACACTAACCCACCCCCTCACACCCACTCTCCCCCTAAAGCGTTGTCGTACCCTCACCTGGACCCTAAACCGTCCCCGTCCCTTGACCCTAACCCTAGCCAGAACCCTAACCCTAACCCTTCCCCGAAGCCTGACCCTCACCCGTCCCCTAATCTTAACCGGTACGCTAACAGTAACCCGCGCCCTCACACGTACGCTCCCCCTAAAGCGTTGTTGTTCTCTCACCTGGACCCTAAACCGTCCCCGTCCCCTAACCTAAACCCTAGCCCGAACCCTAACCCTAACCCTTCCCCGAAGCCTGACCCTCACCCGTCCCCTAATCCTATCCCGTACGCTAACACTAACCCGCGCCCTCACATTTACGCTCCCCCTAAGGTGTTATCGTACCCTCACCTGGACCCTAAACCGTCCAGGTCCCCTAACCCTAACCCTAGCCCGATCCCTAACCCTAACCCTCCCCGAAGCCTGACCCTCACCAGTCCCCTAATTCTAACCCGTATGCTAACACTAACCCACTCCCTCACACCCACGCTCCCCCTAAAGCGTTGTCGTACCCTCACCTGGACCCTAAACGGTCCCCGTCCCCTAACCCTAACCCTAGCCCGAACCCTAACCCTAAACCTTCCCCACAGCCTGACACTCACCCGTCCCATAATCCTAACACTTACGCTAACACTAACCAGCGCCCTCACACCTACGCTCCCCCTAAAGCGTTGTCGTACCCTCCTCTTGACCCTAAACCGTCCCCGTCCCCTAACCCTAGCCCAAACCCTAACCCTAAGCCTTCCCCGAAGCCTGACCCTCAGCCGTCCCCTAATCCTAAACCGTACGCTAACACTAACCCGCGCCCTCACACCTACGCTCCCCCTAAAGCGTTGTCGTACCCTCACCTGGACCCTAAACCATCCCCGTCCCCTAACCCTAACCCTAGCCCGATCAATAACCCTAACTCTTCCCCGAAGAGTTACCCTCACTCGTCCCCTAATCCTGACCCGTACGCTAACACTAACCCGCGCCCTCACACGTACGCTCCCCATAAAGCGTTGTCATACCCTCACCTGGACCCTAAACCGTCACCGTCCCCTAACCCTAACCCTAACGCTAGCCCAAACGCTAACCCTAACCCTTCCCCAAAGCGTGACCCTCACCCGTCCCATAATCCTAACCCGTACGCTAACACTAACCCGCGCACTCACACGTACGCTCCCCCTAAAGCGTTGTCGTACCCTCCCCTGGACCCTAAACCGTCCCCGTCCCCTAACCCTAACCCTAGCCCAAACCCTAACCCTAACCCTTCCCCGAAGCCTGACCCTCACCCGTCCCCTAATGCTAACCCGTATGCTAACACTAACCCGCGCCCTCATACCTACGCTCCCCCTAAAGCGTTGTCGTACCCTCCCCTGGACCCTAAACCGTCCCCGTCCCCTAACCCTAACCCTAGCCCGAACCCTAACACTAACCCTTCCCCAAAGCCTGACCCTCACCCGTCCCCTAATCCTAAACCGTACGCTAACACTAACCCACGCCCTCACACCCACTCTCCCCCTAAAGCATTGTCGTACCCTCACCTGGACCCTAAAACGTCCCCGTCCCTTAACCCTAACCCTAGCCAGAACCCTAACCCTAACCCTTCCCCGAAGCCTGACCCTCACCCGTCCCCTAATCTTAACCCGTACGCTAACACTAACCCGTGCCCTCACACCTACGCTCCCCCTATAGCGTTGTCGTACCCTCCCCTTGACCCTAAACCGTCCCCGTCCCCTAACCCTAGCCCGAACCCTAACCCTAAGCCTTCCCCGAAGCCTGACCCTCACCCGTCCCCTAATCCTAACCCGTACGCTAACACTAACCCGTGCCCTCACACCTACGCTCCCCATAAAGCGTTGTCGTACCCTCACCTGGACCCTAAACTGTCACCGTTCCCTAACCCTAACCCTAGCCCGAATCCTAACCCTAACCCTTCCCCGAAGCCTGACCCTCACCCGTCCCCTTATCCTAACCCGTACGCTAACACTAACCCACGCGCTCACACCTACGCTCCCCTTAAAGCGTTGTCGTACCCTCCCCTGGACCCTAAACCGTCCCCGTCCCCTAACCCTAACCCTAGCCCGAACCCTAACCCTAACCCTTCCCCGAAACCTGACCCTCACCCGTCCCCTAATCCTAACCCGTACGCTAACACTAACCCACGCTCTCACACGTACGCTCCCCCTAAAGCGTTGTCGTACCCTCACTTGGACCCTAAACCGTCCCCGTCCCCTAACACTAACCCTAGCCCGAATCCTAACCCTAACCCTTCCCCAAAGCCTGACCCTCACCCGTGCCCTAAACCTGAACTGTACGCTAACACTAACCCACACCCTCACATGTACGCTCTGCCTAAAGCGGTGTCGTACCCTCACCTGGGCCCTAAATCGTCCCTGTCCCCTAACCCTAACCCTAGCCCGAACCCTAACCCTTCCCCGAAGCCTGACCCTCACACGTCCCCTAATCCTGACGCGTAGGCTAACACTAACCCGCGCCCTCTCACGTAAGCTCCCCCTAAAACGTTGTCGTACCCTCACCTGGACCCTAAACCGTCCCCGTCCCCTAACCCTAACACTAGCCCAAACCCTAACCCTAACCCTTCCCCGAAACCTGACACTCAAACGTCCCCTAATCCTGAACCGTACGCTAACACTAACCCACGCCCTCACACGTACGCTCCCCCTAAAGCGTTGTCGTACCCTCACCTGTACCGTAAACCGTCCCCGACCCCTAACCCTAACCCTAACCCTAACCCTAACCCTAACACTTCCCCGAAGCCTGACCCTCACCCGTCCCCTAATCCTAAACCGTACGCTAACACTAACCCACGCCCTCACACCCACTCTCCCCCTAAAGCGTTGTCGTACCCTCACCTGGACCCTAAACCATCCCCGTCCCTTAACCCTAACCCTAGCCAGAACCCTAACCCTAACCCTTCCCCGAAGCCTGACCCTCACCCGTCCCCTAATCTTAACCCGTACGCTAACAGTAACCCGCGCCCTCACACGTACGCTCCCCCTAAAGCGTTGTTGTTCTCTCACCTGGACCCTAAACAGTCCCCGTCCCCTAACCTAAACCGTAGCCCGAACCCTAACCCTAACCCTTCCCCGAAGCCTGACCCTCACCCGTCCCCTAATCCTATCCCGTACGCTAACACTAACCCGCGCCCTCACATGTACGCTCCCCCTAAAGTGTTATCGTACCCTCACCTGGACCCTAAACCGTCCAGGTCCCCTAACCCTAACCCTAGCCCGATCCCTAAACCTAACCCTTCCCCGAAGCCTGACCCTCACCCGTCCCCTAATTCTAACCCGTATGCTAACACTAACCCGCTCCCTCACACCCACGCTCCCCCTAAAGCGTTGTCGTACCCTCACCTGGACCCTAAACTGTCCCCGTCCCCTAACCCTAACCCTAGCCCGAACCCTAACCCTAACCCTTCCCCGAAGCCTGACCCTCAACCGTCCCTTAATCCTAACCCGTACGCTAACACTAACCCGCGCCCTCACACCTACGCTCCCCCTAAAGCGTTGTCGTACCCTCACCTGGACCCTAAACCGTCCCTATCCCCTAACCCTAACCCTAGCCCGAACCCTAACCCTAACCCTTCCCCGAAGCCTGACCCTCACCCGTCCCCTAATCCTTACCCGTACGTTAACACTAACCCGCGCCCTCACACGTACGCTCCCCCTAAAGCGTTGTCGTACCCTCACCTGGACCCTAAACCGTCCCTGTCCCCTAACCCTAACCCTAGCCTGAACCCTAACTCTAACCCTTCCCCGAAGCCTTACCCCCACCCGTCCCCTAATGCTAACCCGTACGCTAACACTAACCCGCGCGCTCATACGTACGCTCCTCCTAAAGCGTTGTCGTACCCTCCTCTGGACCCTAAACCGTCCCCGTCCCCTAACCCTAACCCTAGCCCGAGCCGTAACCCTAACCCTTCCCCGAAGCCTGACCCTCACTCGTCCCCTAATCCTAACCCGTACGCTAACACCAACCCGCGCCTTCACACCTCCGCTCCCCCTAAAGCATTGTCGTACCCTCCCCTGGAACCTAAACCGTCCCCATCCCCTAACCCTAAGCCTAACCCGAACCCTAACCCTAACACTTTCCCGAAGCCTGACCCTCACCCGTCCCCTAATCCTAACCCGTACGCTAACACTAACATGCGCCCTTACACGTACGCTCCCCCTAAAGCGTTGTCGTACCCTCCCCTGGACCCTAAACCATCCCCGTACCCTAACCGTAACCCTAGCCCGAACCCTAACCCTAACCCTTCCCCGAAGCCTGACCCTCACCCGTGCCCTAATCCTAACCCGTACGCTAATACTAACCCGCGCCCTCACTCGTACGCTCCCCCTAAAGCGTTGTCGTACCCTCACCTGGACGCTAAACCGTCCCCGTCCCCTAACCCTAACCCTAGCCCGAACCCTAACCCTAACCCTTCCCCGAAGCCTGACCCTCACCCGTCCCCTAATCCTAACCCGTACGCTAACCCTAACCCGCCCCCTCACACCTATGTTCCCCCTAAAGCGTTGTCGTACCCTCCCCTGGACACTAAAACGTCCCCGTCCCCTAACCCTAACCCTAGCCCGAACCCTAACCCTAAACCTTCCCCGAAGCCTGACACTCACCCGTCCCCTAATCCTAACCCGTACGCTAACACTAACCTGCGCCCTCACACCTACGCTCCCCCTAAAGCGTTGTCGCACCCTCACCCGGACCCTAAACAGTCCCCGTCCCCTAAACCTAACCCTAGTCCGAACCCTAACCCTAACACTTCCCCGAAGCCTGACCCTCACCCGTCCCCTAATCCTAACCTGTACGCTAACACTAACCAGCGCCCTCACACTTACGCTTCCCCTAAAGCGTTGTCGTACCCTCCCCTGTACCCTAAACTGTCCCCGTCCCCTAACGCTAACCTTAGCCCGAACCCTAACCCTAACCCTTCCTCGAAGCCTGACCCTCACCCGTCCCCTAATCCTGAACTATACGCTAACAATAAACCACGCCCTCACACGTACGCTTCCCCTAAAGTGTTGTCGTACCCTCACCTGGACCCTAAACCGTCCCCGTCCCCTAACCCTAGCCCGAACCCTAACCCTAACCCTTCCCCGAATCTGAACGTCACCCGTCTCCTAATCCTAACCCATAGTCTAACACTAACCCAAGCCCTAACACGTACGCTCCCCCTAAAGCGTTGTCGTACCCTCACCTGGACCCTAAACCGTCCCCGTCCCCTAACCCTAACCCTAGCCCGAACCCTAACCCTAACCCTTCCCCGAAGCCTGACCCTCACCCGTGCCCTAATCCTAACCCGTACGCTAACACTAACCCACGCCCTCACACGTACGCTCCCCCTAAAGCGTTGTCGTACCCTCCCCTGGACCCTAAACCGTCCCCGTCCCCTAACCCTAACCCTAGCCTGAACCCTAACCCTAACCCTTCCCCGAAGCCTTACCCTCACCCGTCCCATAATGCTAACCCGTACGCTAACACTAACCCGCGCGCTCACACGTACGCTCCCCCCAAAGCGTTGTCGTACCCTCCCCTGGACCCTAAACCATCCCCGTCCCCTAACCCTAACCCTAGCCCGAACCCTAACCCTAACCCTTCCCCGAAGCCTGACCCTCACCCGTCCACTAATCCTAACCCGTACGCTAACACTAACCCGCGCCCTCACACCTACGCTCCCCCTAAAGCGTTGTCGTACCCTCACCTGGACCCTAAACCGCCCCGTCCCCTAACCCTAACCCTAGCCAGAACCCTAAACCTAACCCTTGCCCGAAGCCTGATCCTCACCCATCCCCTAGTCCTAACCCGTACGCTAACACTAACCCGCGCCTCACACCTCCGCTCCCCCTAAAGCATTTTCGTACCCTCCCCTGGACCCTAAACCGTCCCCATCCCCTAACCCTAACCCTAGCCCGAACCCTAACCCTAACCCTTCCCCGAAGCCTGACCCTCACCCGTCCCCTAATCCTAACCCATACGCTAACACTAACATGCGCCCTCACACGTACGCTCCCCCTAAAGCGTTGTCGTACCCTCCCCTGTACCCTAAACCATCCCCGTACCCTAAGCGTAACCCTAGCCCGAACCCTAACCCTAAGCCTTCCCCGAAGCCTGACCCTCACCCGTCCCCTAATCTTAACCCGTACGCTAACACTAACCCACGCCCTCACACCTACGCTCCCCCTAAAGCGTTGTCGTACCCTCACCTGGACCCTAAACTGTCCCCGCCCCTAACACTAACCCGAGCCCGAATCCTAACGCTAACCCTTCTCCGAAGCCTGACCCTCACCCGTGCCCTAATCCTGACGCGTACGCTAACACTAACCCTCGCCCTCACACCTACGCTCCCCCTAAAGCGTTGTCGTACCCTCACCTGGACCCTAAACCGTCCCCGTCCCCTAACCCTAACCCTAGCCCGGACCCTAACCCTAACCCTTCCCGAGGCCTGACCCTCACCCGTCCCCTAATGCTAACCCGTACGCTAACACTAACCTGCGCCCTCACACGTACGCTCCCCCTAAAGCGTTGTCGTACCCTCCCCTGGACCCTAAACCGTACCCGTCCCCTAACACTAACCCTAGCCCGAACCCTAACCCTAACCCTTCCCCGAAGCCTGACCCTCACCCGTCCCCTAATACTAACCCGTACGCTAACACTAAAACGCGCCCTCAGATGTACGCTCCGCCTAAAGCGCTGTCGTACCCTCCCCTGTACCCTAAACCATCCCCGTACCCTAACCGAAACCCTAGCCCGAACCATAAAACTAAACCTTCCCCGAAGCTTGACCCTCACTCGTCCCCTAATCCTAACCCGTACGCTAACACTAACCCGCGCCCTCACACTTACGCTCCCCCTAAAGCGTTGTCGTACCCTCCCCTGGACCCTAAACCGTCCCCGTCCCCTAACCCTAACCCTAGCCCGAACCCTAACCCTAACCCTTCCCCGAAGCCTGACCCTCACCCGTGCCCTAATCCTAACCCGTATGCTAATACTAACCCGCGCCCTCACACGTACGCTCCTCCTAAAGCATTCTCGTACCCTCACGAGGACCCTAAACCGTCCCCGTCCCCTAACCCTAACCCTAGCCCGAACCCTAACCCTAACCCTTCCCCGAAGCCCGACTCTCACCCGTGCCCTAATCCTAACCCGTACGCTAACACTAACCCGCGCCCTCACACGTACGCTCCCCCTAAAGCGTTTTCGTACCCTCGTCTGGACCCTAAACCGTCCCGGTCCCCTAACCCTAACCCTGGCCCGAACCGTAACCCTAACACTTCCCCGAAGCCTGACCCTCACCCATCCGCTAAGCTTAAGCCGTACAGTAACACTAACCCACGCCCTCACACCTACGCTCCCCCTAAAGCGTTGTCGTACCCTCCCCTGGACCCTAAACCGTCCCCGTCCCCTAACCCTAACCCTAGCCTGAACCCTAACCCTAACACTTCCCCGAAGCCTGACCCCCACCCGTCCCCTAATCCTAACCCGTACGCTAACACTAACACGCCCCCTCACACGTACGCTCCCCCTAAAGCGTTGTCGTACCCTCACCTGCACCCTAAACCGTCCCCGTGCCCTAACCCTAACCCTAGACCGAACCCTAACCCTAACCCTTCCCTGAACCCTGACCCTCACCCGTCCCCTAATCCTGAACTATACGCTAACACTAACCGACGCCCTCACACTTACGCTCCCCCTAAAGCGTTCTCGTACCCTCCCCTGTACCCTAAACCGTCCCAGTCCCCTAACCCTAACCCTAGCCCGAACCCTAACCCTAACCCTTCCCCGAAGCCTGACCCTCACACGTCCCCTAATCCTAAACCGTACGCTAACACTAACCCGCGCCCTCACACCTATGCTCCCCCTAAAGCGTTGTCGTACCCTCCCCTGGACCCTAAACCGTCCCCGTCCCCTAACCCTAAACCCTAGCCCGAACCCTAACCCTAACACTTCCCCGAAGCCTGACCCTCACCCGTCCCATAATCCTAACCCGTACGCTAACACTACCCCGCGCCCTCACACCTACGCTCCCCCTAAATCGTTGTCGTACCCTCACCTGGACCCTAAACCGTCCCCGTCCCCTAACCCTAGCCCGAACCCTAACCCTAACCCTTCCCCGAAGCCTCACCCTCACCCGTCCCCTAATCCTATCCCGTACGCTAACACTAACCCGCGCCCTCACACCTACGCTACCCCTAAAGCGTTGTCGTACCCTTCCCTGGACCCTAAACCGTCCCCGTCCCCTAACCCTAACCCTAGCCTGAACCCTAACCCTAACCCTTCCCCGAAGCCTGACCCTCACCCTTCCCCTAATCCTAACCCGTACGCTAACACTAACCCGCGCCTTCACACGTACGCTCCCCCTAAAGCGTTGTCATAACCTCCCTTGAACCCTAAACCGTCCCCGTCCCCTAACCCTAACCCTAGCCCGAACCCTAACCCTAACCCTTCCCGAAGCCTGACCCTCACCCGTCCCCTAATCCTAACCCAAACGCTAACCCTAAACCGCGCCTTCACACCTACGCTCCCCCTAAAGCGTTCTTGTACCCTCACCTTGACCCTAAACCGTACCCGTCCCTTAACCCTAACCCTAGCCCGAACCCTAACCCTAACCCTTCCCCGAAACCTGACCCTCACCCGTCCAGTAATCCTAACCCGTACGCTAACACTAACCCGCGCCCTCACATGTACGTTCCCCCTAAAGCGTTTTCGTACCCTCACCTGCACCCTAAGCAGTCCCCGTCCCCTAACCCTAACCCTAGCCCGAACCCTAACCCTAACCCTTCCCCGAAACCTGACCCTCACTCGTCCCCTAATCCTATCCCGTACGCTAACACTAACCCACGCCCTCACACGTACGCTCCCCCTAAAGCGTTGTCGTACCCTCACCTGGAATCTAAACCGTCCCCGACCCCTAACCCTACCCCGAACCCTAACCCTAACCCTTCCCCGAATCTGAACCCACCCGTCCCCTAATCCTAGCCCGTACTCTAACACTAACCCGCGCCCTCACCCGTACGCTCCCACTAAAGCATTGTCGTTACCTCACCTGGACCCTAAACCGTCCCTGTCCCCTAACCCTAACCCTAGCCCGAACCCTAATCCTAACCCTTCCCCGAAGCGTGACCCTCACCCGTCCACTAATCCTGACCCGTACGCTAACACTAACCCTCGCCTTCACACGTACGCTCCCCCTAAAGCGTTGTCATACCCTCACCTGGACCCTAAACCGTCCCCGTCCCCTAACCCTAACCCTAGCCCAAACCCTAACCCTAACCCTTCCCCGAATCTGAACCTCACACGTCCCCTAATCCTAACCCGTACGCTAACACTAAACCACGCCCTCACACGTACGCTCCCCCTAAAGCGTTGTCGTACCCTCACCTGGACCCTAAACCGTCCCCGTCCCCTAACCCTAACCCTAGCCCGAACCCTAACCATAACCCTTCCCCGAAGCCTCACCCTCAACCGTCCCCTAATCCTAACCCGTACGCTAACACTAACCCGCGCCCTCACATGTACGCTCCCCATAAAGCATTGTCGTACCCTCACCTGGACCCTAAGCCGTCCCCGTCCCCTAACACTAACCCTAGCCCGAACCCTGACCCTAACACTTCCCAGATGCCTGACCCTCACCCGACCTATAATCCTAACCCGTACGCTAACACTAAACCGTCCCCTCACACGTACGCTCCCCCTAAAGCGTTGTCGTACCCTCACCTGGACCCTAAACCGTCCCCGTCCCCTAACCCTAACCCCGTCCCGAACCCTAAGCCTAACCCTTCCCCGAAGCCTGACACTCACTCATCCCCTAATCCTAACCCGTACGCTAACACTAACCCACGCCCTCACACGTACGCTCCCCCTAAAGCGTTGTCGTACCCTCACCTGGACCCTAAACCGTCCCCGTCCCCTAACCCTAACCCTAGCCCGAACCCTAACCGTAACCCTTCCGTAAGCATGACCCTCACCTGTCCCCTAATCCTAACCCGTACGCTAACACTAACACACGCCCTCACATCCACGCTCCCACTAAAGCGTTGTCGTACCCTCACCTGGACCCTAAACTGTCCCTGTCCCCTAAGCCAAACCCTAGCCAGAAGCCTAACCCTAACCCTTCCCCGAAGCCTGACCCACACCCGTCCCCTAATCCTAACCCGTACGCTAACACTAACCCGCGCCTTCACACCTACGTTCCCCTAAACGTTGTTGTACCCTCACCCGGACCCTAAACCGTCCCCGTCCCCTAAACCTAACGCTAGTTCGAACCCTAACCCTAACCCTTCCCCGAAGCCTGACCCTCACCCGTCCCCTAATCCTAACCCGTACGCTAACACTAACCCGCGCCCTCACATATACGCTCCCCCTAAAGCGTTGTCGTACCCTCACCTGGACCCTAAACAGTCCCCATCCCCTAACCCTAACCCTAGCCCGAACCCTAAACCTAACCCTTCCCCGAAGCCTGACACTCACCCGTCCCGTAATCCTAACCCATACGCTAACACTAACCAGTGCACTCACACGTACGCTACCCCTAAAGCATTGTTGTACCCACACCTGGACCCTAAACCATCCCCGTCCCCTAACCCTAACCCTAGCCTGAACCCTAACCCTAACCCTTCCCCGAAGGCTGACCCTCACCCGTCCCCTAATCCTAACCCGTACGCTAACACTAACCCGCGCCCTCACACGTAAGCTCCCCCTAAAGCGTTGTCGTACCCTCACTTGGACCCTAAACCGTCCCCGTCCCCTAACCCTAACCCTAGCCCAATCCCTAACCCTAACACTTCCCCGAAGCCTGACCCTCACCCGTCCCCTAATCCTAACTCGTACGCTAACCCTAACCCACGCCCTCACACGTACGCTCCCCCTAAAGCGTTCTCGTATCCTCACCTGGACCCTAAACCGTCCCCGTCCCCTAACCCTAACCCTAGCCCGAACCCTAACCCTAACCCTTCCCCGAAGCCTGACCCTCACCCGACCCCAAATCCTAACCCGTACGCTAAAACTAACACGTACACTCAAACGTACGCTCCCCCTAAAGCGTTGTCGTACCCTCACCTGGACCCTAAACCGTCCCCGTCCCCTAACCCTAACCCTAGCCCGAACACTAACCCTAACCCTTCCCCGAAGCCTGACCCTCACCTGTCCCCTAATCCTAACCCGTACGCTAACACTAACCCACGACCTCACACGTACGCTCCCCCTAAAGCGTTGTCGTACGCTCACCTGGACCCTAAACCGTCCCCGTCCCCTAACCCTAACCCTAGCCCGAACCCTAACCCTAACCCTTCCCTGAAGCCTGAGCCTCACCCGTCACCTAATTGTAACCCGTACTCTAACACTAACCCGCGCCCTCACACGTACGTTCCCCCTAAAGCGTTGTCATACCCTCACCTGGAACCGAAACCGTCCCCGTTCCCTAACCCTAAACTTAGACCCAACCCTAACCCTAATGCTAACCCGAAGCCTGACCCTCACCAGTCCCTTACCTAACCCGTATGCTAACACTAACCTGTGCCCTTACAAGTACGCTGCCCCTAAAGCATTGTCGTACCCTCACCTGGACCCTAAACAGTCCCCGTCCCCTAACCCTAACCCTAGTCCGAACCCTAACATTAACCCTTCCCCGAAGCCTGACCCTCACCCGTCCCCTAATGCTAACCCGTACGCTAACACAAACCCGTGCCCTCACACGTACGCTCCCCCTAAAGCGTTGTCGTACCCTCCTCTGGACCCTAAACCGTCCCCGTCACCTAACCCTAACCCTAGCGCGAACCGTAACCCTAAGACTTCCCCGAAGCCTGACTCTCACCCAGCCTCTAAGCGTAAGCAGTACAGTAACACTAACCCGCGCCCTCACACCTACGCTCCCCCTAAAGCGTTGTCGTACCCTCCCCTGGACCCTAAACCGTCCTCGTCCCCTAACCCTAACCCTAGCCCGAACCCTAACCCTAACACTTCCCCGAAGCCTGACCCTCACCCGTCCCCTAATCCTAACCCGTACGCTAATACTAACCCGCGCCCTCACACGTACGCTCCCCCTAAAGCGTTGTCGTACCGTCCCCTGGACCCTAAACCGTCCCCGTCCCCTAACCCGAACCCTAGCCCGAACCCTAACCCTAAACCTTCCCCGAAGCTTGACCCTCACCCGTCCCCTAATCCTAACCCGTACGCTAACACTAACCCGCCCCCTCACACGTACGCTCCCCCTAAAGCGTTGTCGTACCCTCCCCTGGACCCTAAACCGTCCCCGTCCCCTAACCCTAACCCTAGCCCGAACCCTAACCCTAACACTTCCCCGAAGCCTGACCATCACCCGTGCCCTAATCCTAACCCGTACGCCAGGACTAACCCGCGCCCTCACACGTACGCTCCCCCTAAAGCGTTGTCGTACCCTCACCTGGACCCTAAACCGTCCCCGTCCCCGTCCCCTAACCCTAGCCCGAACCCTAACCCTAACCCTTCCTCGAAGCCTGACCCTCACCCGCCCCTAATCCTAACCCGTACGCTAACACTAAGCCGCGCCCTCACACGTACGCTCCCCCTAAAGCGTTGTCGTACACTCTCCTGGACCCTAAACCGTCCCCGTCCCCTAACCCTAACCCTAGCCCGAACCCTAACCCTAACCCTTCCCCGAAGACTGACACTCAACTGTCCCCTTATCCTAACCCGTACGCTAACACTAACCCGCGCCCTCACACCTACACTCCCCCTAAACGTTTTTGTACCCTCACCCGGACCCTAAACCGTCCCCGTCCCCTAACTCTAACCCTAGCCCGAACCCTAACCCTAACACTTCCCCGAAGCCTGACCCTCACCCGTCCCATAATCCTAACCCGTACGCTAACACTAACCCGCGCCCTCACACGTACGCTCCCCCTAAAGCATTGTCGTACCCTCACCTGGACCCTAAACCGTCCCCGTCCCCTAACCCTAACCCTAGCCCGAACCCTAACCCTAACCCTTCCCCGAAGCCTGACCCTCACCCGCCCCATAATCCTAATCCGTACGCTAACACTAACCCGTGCACTCACACGTACGCTCCCCCTAAAGTGTTGTCGTACCCTCACCTGGACCCTAAACCGTCCCCGTCCCCTAACCCTAACCCCGGCCTGAACCCTAACCCTAACCCTTCCCCGAAGCCTGACCCTCACCCTTCCCCTAATCCTAACCCGTACACTAACACTAACCCGCGCCCTCACACGTACGCTCCCCCTAAAGCGTTGTCGTACCCTCCCCTGGACCCTAAACCGTCCCCGTCCCCTAACCCTAATCCTAGCCCGAACCCTAACCCTAACCCTTCCCCGAAACTTGACCCTCACCCGTCCACTATTCCTAACCTGTACGCTAACACTAACCCGCGCCCTGAGACCTACACTCCCCCTAAAGCGTTGTCGCACCCTCACTAGGACCCTAAACCGTCCCCGTTGCCTAACCCTAACCCTAGCCCGAACCCTAACCCTAACCCTTCCCCTAAGCCTGACCCTCACCCGTCCCCTAATGCTATCCCGTACGCTAACACTAACCCATGCCCTCACACGTACGCTCCGCTAAAGCGTTGTCGTACCCTCCTCTGGACCCTAAACCGTCCCCGTCCCCTAACCCTAACCCTAGCCCGAACCGTAACGCTAACAATTCCCCGAAGCCTGACCCTCACCCATCCCCTAAGCTTAAGCCGTACAGTAACACTAACCCGCGCCCTCACACCTACGCTCCCCCTAAAGCGTTGTCGTACACTCCCCTGGACCCTGAGCAGTCCCCGTCCCCTAACCCTAACCCTAGCCCGAACCCTAACCCTAAACCTTACCCGAAGCTTGACCCTCACCCGTCCCCTAATCCTAACCCGTACGCTAACACTAACCCGCCCCCTCACACGTACGCTCCCCCTAAAGCGTTGTCGTACCCTCCCCTGGACCCTAAACCGTCCCCGTCCCCTAACCCTAACCCTAGCCCGAACTCTAACCCTAAGCCTTCCCCGAAGCCTGACCCTCACTCGTCCCCTAATCCTAACCCGTACGCTAACACTAACCCGCGCCCTCACACGTGCACTCCCCCTAAAGCGTTGTCGTAACCTCACCTGGACCCTAAACCGTCCCCGTCCCCTAACCGTAACCCTAGCCCGAACCCTAACCCTAAACCTTCCCCGAAACCTGACCCTCACCCGTCCAATAATCCTAATCCGTACGCTAACACTAACCCGCGCCCTCACACGTACGTTCCCCCTAAAGCGTTGTCGTACCCTCACCTGCACCCTAAGCCGTCCCCGTCCCCTAACCATAACCCTAGACCGAACCCTAACCGTAACCCTTCCCTGAAGCCAGACCCTCACCCGTCCCCTAATCCTGAACTATACGCTAACACTAACCCACGCCCTCACACTTACGCTCTCCCTAAAGCGTTCTCGTACCCTCACCTGGATCCTAAACCGACCCCGTCCCCTTACCCTAACCCTAGCCAGAACCCTAACCCTAACCCTTCCCCGAAGCCTGACCCTCACCCGTCCCCTAATCCTAACCTGTACGCTAACACTAACCCACGCCCTCACACGTACACTCCCTGTAAAGCATTGTCGTGCACTCACCTGGACCCTAAACCGTCCCCGTCCCCTAACCCTAACCCTGGCCCGAAACCTAACCCTAACCCTTCCCCGAAGCCTGACCCTCACCCGTCCCCTAATCCTAACCCGTACGCTAACACTAACCCGCGCCCTCACACCTACGCTCCCCCTAAACGTTGTTGTACCCTCACCCGGACCCTAAACCGTCCCCGTCCCCTAACCCTAACCCTAGTCCGAAGCCTAACCCTAACCCTTCCCCGAAGCCTGACCCTCACCCGTCCCCTAATCCTAACCCGTATGCTAAAACTAACCCGCGCCGTCACACCTACGCTCCCCCTAAACCTTGTTGTACCCTCACCCGGACCCTAAAGCGTCCCCGTCACCTAACCCTAACACTTCCCCGAAGCCTGACCCTCACCCGTCCCCTAATCCTAACCCGTATGCTAAAACTAACCCGCGCCCTCACACCTACGCTCCCCCTAAAGCGTTGTCGTACACTCCCCTGGACACTAAACCGTCCCCGTCCCCTAACCCTAACCCTAGGCCGAACCCTAACCCTAACCCTTCCCCGAAGCCTGACCCTGACACGTCCCCTAATCCTAACCCGTACGCTATCACTAACCCACGCCCTCACACCTACGCTCCCCCTAAAGCGTTGTCGTACCCTCACCTGGACCCTAAACCATCCCCGTCCCCTAATCCTAACCCTAACCCGAACCCTAACCCTAACCCTTCCCCGAAGCCTAACCCTCACACGTCCCCTAATCCTAACCCGTACGCTAACACTAACCCGCGCCCTCACACGTTCGCTCCCCCTAAAGCGTTGTCGTACCCTCCCCTGGACCCTAAACTTTCCCCGTCCCCTAAACCTAACCCTAGCCCGAACCCTAACCCTAACACTTCAACGAAGCCTGACCCTCACACGGCCCCTAATCCTAACCAGTACGCTAACAAGAACCCACGCCCTCACACGTACGCTCCCCCTAAAGCCTTGTCGTACCCTCACCTGGACCCTAAACCGTCCCCGTCCCCTAACCCTAACCCTAGCCCGAACCCTAAACCTAACCCTTCGCCGAAACCTGACCATCACCCGTCCCATAATCCTAACCCGTACGCTAACAGTAACCCACGCCCTCACACGTACACTCCCCCTAAAGCGTTGTCGTACCCTCACCTGGACCCTAAACCGTCCCCGTCCCCTACCCCTAACCCTAGCCCGAACCCTAACCCTAACCCTTCCCCGAAGCCTGACCCTCACCCGTGCCCTAATTCTAACCCGTATGCTAACACTAAACAGCGCCCTCACACCTACGCTCCCCCTAAAGCGTTGTCGTACCCTCACCTGGACCCGAAACCGTCCCCGTCCCCTAACCCTAACCCTACCCCGAACCCTTACCCTAAACCTTCCCCGAAGCCTGACACTCACCCGTCCCTAATCCTAACCCTTACGCTAACACTAACCCGCGCCCTCACACCTACACTCCCCCTAAAGCGTTGTCATACCCTCACCTGGACCCTAAACCGTGTCCGTCCCCTGACCCTAACCCTAGCCCGCACCCTAACCCTAACACTTCCCGAAGCCTGACCCTCACCCGTCCCCTAATCCTAACCCGTACGCTAAGCCTAACCCGCTCCCTCACACGTACGCTCCCCCTAAAGCGTTCTTGTACACTCACCTGGACCCTAAACCGTCCCCGTCCCTTAACCCTAACCCTAGCCCGAACCCTAAACCTAACCCTTCCCCGAAGCCTGACCCTCACCCGTCCCCTAATCCTAACACGTACGCTAACACTAACCCGCGCCCTCACACATACGCTCCCACTAAAGCTTTCTCGTACCCTTATCTGGACCCTAAACCGTCCCCGTCCCCTAACCCTAACCCTAGCCAGAACCCTAACCCTAACCCTTCCCCGAAGCCTGACCCTCACCCGTCCCCTAATCCTAACCCCTACGCTAACACTAACCCACGCCCTCACACGTACGCTTCCCCTAAAGCGTTGTCGTCAACTCACCTGGACTCTAAACAGTCTCCGTCCCCTAACCCTAACCCTAGCCCGAACCCTAACCCTAACCCTTCCCCAAAGCCTGAACCTCACCCGTCCCCTAATCCTGACCGGTACACTAACACTAACCCGCGCCCTCACCCATACGCTCCCACTAAAGCATTGTCGTACCCTCACCTGGACCCTAAAACGTCCCCGTCCCCTAACCCTAACCCTAGCCCGACCCTAACCCTAACCCTTCCCCGAAGCCTGACCCTCACCCGTCCCCTAATCCTAACCCGTACGCTAACAGTAAACCACGCCTTCACACGTACGCTCCCCCTAAAGTGTTGTCGTACCCTCACCTGGACCCTAAACCGTCCCCGTCCCCTAACCCTAACCCTAGCCCGAACCCTAACCCTAACCCTTCCCCGAAGCCTGACCCTCACCCGTCCCCTAATCCTAACCCGTACGCGAACCCTAAACCACGCCCTCACACATACGCCCCCCATAAAGCCTTCTCGTACACTCACCTGGACCCTAAACCGTCCCCGTCCCCTAACCCTAACCCTAGCCCGAACCCTAACCCTAACCCTTCCCCGAAGCCTGACCCTCACCCTTCCCCTAATCCTAACCCGTACGCTAACACTAACCCGCACCCTCACACGTACGCTCCCCCTAAAGTGTTGTCGTACCCTCACCTGGACCCTAAACCGTCCCCGTCCCCTAACCCTAACCCTAGCCCGAACCCTAACCCTAACCCTTCCGCGAAACCTGACCCTCACCCGTCCACTAATCCTAATCCGTACGCTAACATTAACTCGCGCCCTCACACGTACGTTCCCCCTAAAGCGTTGTCGTACCGTCACTTGGACCCTAAACCGTCCCCGTCCCCTAACCCTAACCCTAGCCCGAACCCTAACCCTAACCCTTCCCTGAAGCCTGACCCTCACCCGTCCCCTAATCCTAACCGTACGCTAACACTAACCCGCGCCCTCACACGTACGCTCCCCCTAAAGCGTTGTCGTACCCTCACCTGGACCCTAAACCGTCCCCGTCCCCTAACCCTAACCCTAACCCTAACCCTAAACCATTGTCACATCCTAAACCATACCCGTTCTCTAACCCTAACCTTAACCCTAACCCTAAACCCACTTATAGCACTATAGCTCAGGAAAATTAAAATAACAAGAAACAACCACCGCAAAGTTTAGGGCTGCTCTGTTTACAAGAGCCTCGACTACGGTACAAATTAAATATCCTTGAAAGAGAGAAATGGATAAAGTAGTTTTCGTACTTACGTACAATGGAATATCACTCAACAATGAAATCAATGTCGTCAGGCCCGTACAAGCATAATGAATGGATTTAGGTACGATGATTCAAAGGAAATAAGTCACACAGAAAAAAAAACTTATCATAAGATATCACTTATAGAGGGAATGTAAACTTGGCTACACATGAACTGAATTACAAAACAGAACAGAGTCTCACATTTAGAAAACAAACTTATGCTTTCTTAAGGGGAATGGTGAGTTGGGGTGCTGCGTAAAACCAGAGATTGAAATTAGCACAGATACTATTCCATAAGCCAAATATATAATAGACAAGATATACTCCTTGCTCAACGAATTAGACTCAACACCACCTATTCACCGCAGAGGAATATATCTGACAATAAGAATATTAAAACATATGTATCTATATGTCTCCGTAAGAGAATCAAGTGTGTGTAGAGCAGAATACACAGCCGTGAAAAATCAACTAAACCCCATTATTAACATAAATTTCAAAAACAAAGACAGTGAAGGAGAGAAAGTTCTTAAATAATTCGTTCAGGGCTTGTGATGAAACTTGTATTTACCACATCTACACCCACAGCTGGGTGAGACATAAGGCAGGACATTTGGGGCTGAGAGGATTGGTGAGGTTCGGTGAGCAAATGCAGACCCTTTGAAGTAATACTGTATGCTACCCATTCCCTGGGTCCCAACTCTCCTGGTTTAAGGGATTCTTCCTACAGCTAAAACATGCATGGGAAACCCAGAGGATTGTACACCATGTGATCGGGCAACGTTTCTAAAATCCATCTCATTTTTTGTCCCCTGGTACACGGGTTCGCCATTCCAGACGCTTTACTAAACATCTCCCCACGTGGAGAGTCAGTGCCTTAAAACTCCTGTTTGGCACAGTTAGCAATTTCTGTGGAGGTTGAACGGGAATAGGGAGAACCAATGAGAGACTAGCTGTAGGTGTTTGGACGGTCACATTTCACTCTAATTTCCCACCAGGAAGAGGAATTAACAAAAGGCTCAGCGTGCCGTGATGAAACAAGATTAGGGCCTGAAGCAATCCTGCAGTTCTGCGGCCAGCTCAAAAGAAAGCGAGTTGAAGAAAGGACCTCAGGGGCACTGTAATTCATAAACCTGCAGAGTTATAAATGACAGCTATCGTCCAGAAATATATTGAGGTAAGGCTGCGAAGAGGACTTGAAAGCATGGCACAATTGCAGGAAATATATTTCAGGAGGTAGATGGAAACTGCATTTAAAGCATATGAAAAGCGGCAGAACTTTGACAATGACGCACTTGGCCAAAAAGGGTGTATGCGTTTTTTTCCTGAATACATGCAGGAAAAAACGCATACGCTCTTTTTGTCCAAATAAGCAAGCCTGCAACGGAGATCTACACTACAATGAAGTCTCACTTCCCACCGGTCAAAAGGGCCATCTGAAAAAAGTGTAAAAACCAGAAAGGCAGGACAGGCCATGGAGAACTGGGAGCCTTGTTATGCTGATGGGCGGGATGTAAATTGCCAACAGCCACTCTGGAGAAGTGTATGGTGTTTCCTGAAACCTCTAAAAAACAAAGCTACAGAGCCTAGGTTGCTTCCACTTATGGTCCTATAGCTTAGGAAAATTAAAATCAACAAGACACAGCCACCCCAAAGTTTAGGGCTGCTGTGTTTACAAGAACCTCGACTACGGTACAATTTAAATATCCCAGAAAGAGGAAAATGGATAAAGTAGTTGTGGTACTCATGTACAATGGAATATCACTCAGCAATGAAATCAATATCATCAGGCCCGTAGGAGCATAATGAGTGGATTTAGGTACGATGATTCTAACTGAAATAAGTCACACAGAAATAGAAACATCATAAGATATCAGTAATACACGGAATGTAAACTTGGCTACACAGGAACTGAATTCCAAAACAGAACAGGGTCTCAAATTTAGAAAACCAACTTATGCTTGCTTAAGGGTAAAGGTGAGTTGGGGTGCTGCATAAATCCAGAGATTGAAATGAGCACAGATACCGTTCCATAAGCCAGTAATAGACAAGATATACTCCTTGTTCAACGAAGTGGACTCAACACCCCCTATTCACCGCAGAGGAATATATCTGACTAGTAAGAATCTTAAAACCTATGTATTTATATGTCTTCGTAAGAGAATCAAGTGTGCATCGAGCGGCATAAACACAGCAGTGCAAATCAGCTAAACCCCATTATAAAAATAAATTTCAAAATCAAAATACAAAGACAGTGAAAGAGAGAGAAATTCTTAAATAACTCGTTCAGGCTTGTGATGAAACCTGGATTTACCACATCTACACCCACAGCTGAGTGAGGCATAAGGCTGGACACTTGGGGCTGTGAGGATTGGTGAGGTTCGGTGAGCAAATGCAGACCCTTTGAAGTAGTACTGCGTGCTACCCATTCCATGGGTCCCAACTCTCCAGGTTTAAGGGATTCTTCCTACAGCTAAAACATGCGTGGGAAACCCAGAGGATGGTCCACAGTGTGATCGGGCAAGGTTTCTAAAACGCATCTCATTATTCGTCCTCTGGTACTCAGGTTCGCCATTCCAGCCGCTTTACTAACAATCTCCCCACTTGGAGAGTCAGTGCTTGTAACCTCCTGTTTGGCACATCGTTTGGCAGTGATTCACTTGGCCAAAAAGGGCGTATGCGTTTTTTCCTGAGTATATTCAGGATAAAATGCATACACACTTTTTGGCCAACCAAGCAAGCGGGAAATTCAAATCTGCACTACAAAGAAGTCTCATCCTAACACGTACCCTAACCCTATCCCGCTACCGTACCCTAACCTGTACCTGAGACCGTACCCGTTCCCTAACCCTAACCCTTACCCTAAGCTGTACACGAACACTAACCCGTACGCTAACATGTACCCTAACAGTAACACATAGCCATACACTAAACTTTATCCTAACCCTACCCCGTATCCTAACCCTTTCCCTAAACCGTACCATAACCCGTATCCTAATCCTAGCCCATCCCCTAACACTAACCCATAACCTAACCCGTACCCTAATCCCAACCCATACACTAACACGTACCCTAACCTTAACCCGTTGTCATACCCTAACCTGCAACCTAATCCGTACCCATTCCCTAACCCTAACCCTTACACTATCCCGTACCATAATCCTAACCTGTACACTAACACTAAACCGTACCCTAACACTTACCCTACTCCTAACCCGTGGTCATACCCTAAACTGTACCCCAAACCATATCCGTCCCCTAACCCTAACCCTAAACCTTACCCTAAACCGTACCCTAATCCTAACCCGTACACTAACACTAAACTGTACCCTAACACGTACCCTAACCCTAACCCTTTGTTGTTCCCTATCCTGTACCCTAAACTGTACCCCTTCCTTAACACTAAACCTAACCCTAACCCATACCTAACACTAACCCATACACTAAACCTAACCATAACCCTGAATGTAAACCGTACCTGAATCCTAACCCATACCCTAACACTAACCCATACCTTAACCCATACCCTAACACTAAACCATAGCCATACCCTAAACTGTACCCTAACACTAACCCGTACCATAACCATACCCCTAAACCATACTCTAAGCCGTACAATAATCCTAACCCGTACCCTAACCCTAAACCTTACCCTAAACCCTAATCTTTACCCCTAGCTTAATTTTGTTTTTTTGTATTTAAAAAAATATTTTCTTGGGTTAAAACAAACTAGCAGAACAACAAAATAGAGGGCTTCGCTGGTGGTGCGGTGGTTAGAATCTGCCTGCTAATGCAGGGGACACAGGTTCGAGCCCTGGTCTGGGAGGATCCCACATGCCATGGAGCAACTAGGCCCATAAGCCACAACCAGTGAGCCCTCGCATCTGGAGCCTGTGCTCTGCAACAAGAGAGGCCGCAATAGTGAGAGGCCCGCGCACCGAGATCAAGAGTGGCCCCCCACTTGCCACAACTAGAGAAAGCCCTCACACGGAAACTCAGACCCAACACAACAAAAATAAATAAATAAATAATAAACTCCTACCCCCCCAAAAAAAAGAACAACAAAATAAAACAGAAAGTAACCTGAGTGTCCCTCAAAAAGCTAAGTCTGAAATAGTTGGTACTTCTGTTCTATGGACTGTTATGTAGCCTATAAAAAGTGTGAGAGCTAAATCTGTTTTTCTACAGTGAGAAGCATGATATTCCAGATGTATAGAACACCTGGATAAAATGAGAAATCTACACATTATGCTGGTCGTTTCAGTAAATGGGAAAGGATGGCAAGTGGTAAAATATTATCTTTTCCTTTAATTTTTTAAATTTCACTTGTTACAAAGAACTTCAATTATAATTGTACTTTAAAAAAGTAACAATGGAAATTTAAAAGAAAATATATATATTGTGTGTTCAGTTACGTTTCATAGAATTATGAAATGCTCCACCCTCTGGCCATTACCTGAAAAAACAGCTTTAAAACCTATGCTAATTGTCACTTCATATGAACAAGTCCTGCAGGGCTGTAAAGGAAACCTGCCTTCATCATGTCTTGCGGGAGGTAAAGGCCAAAGTATTTCAAAATGTGGCACATATTTCAAGAAAACCATTTGAAGAACTAAGCTGTAATAACCGTTTGAAAAATAAAAGGACATGCCTGAAAGCTCAATTTCAAAGGATTATGAGACACATGCAAATCCAACCACACACAGGTATCAGCTCACACCATTCAGAATAACCATCAGGAAAGAAACTACAAACGATCAATGCTGAAGAGGTTGTGGAGAAATGCATACCCTTAATTTGAAGTGGGACGTAACCTGGTAAGAGTCACTAATGGGAACAGGGTGGAGGTGCCTTTAAAAGGTAAATATTGAGCTACTATATGATCCAGCAGGCCCACTCCTGGGCCTATAACATAAGAAGACAGAATTGGAAAGACACAGGCAGGCAAATCTGCACTGCAGCAGTATTACAATAGCCAAGACATGGAAGCAACCAAAAGTCCATCAACAGATGAGTGGACAAAGAGGAACTGTTACATGTAGAGATGGAATATTAGCTCGGGAAAAAAAATGAAACAATGCCATTTGCAGCACCATAGATGAGTCTAGAGGTAACCATGCAACTTGTAGTAAGTGAGAAAGCGAAAGACACCTAACGTATATCACTTATAGGTGTTACCTGAAAATTGATAACAATGAAGATATTTCCACAGAGAAAGGCAATCACAGATTCATTGAACAAACTTATGGTTCCCCAAATCGAAAGGTGTGAGGATTGGATACATTACGATATTGGGGTTAACATAGATATAGAAACACATGTGAAATATATAATCACCAAAGACCTACGGAATACCAAGAGAAGACTACTCAACATTGTGTCATAACCTACCTGGGAAAAGGTTCCGAAGAAGAATAGATATATGTATGTGTGTGAAAGAACCACATCTTGCAAAAAACATTGTAATCAAATTTGCTGTGATAAAAAATAAAAATTAAATTAAAAATATGAACAAGAAATAATGAGACATAAACTGAAAGGAATTTTTCCTGGCACATCCCATTCTAATTTTCAACCTAGAACAGGACTTCCATTAAGGCTCTGTTGCCCTGGTAACCAGATTTGGTAAAGGAGAAATGCTGCCGCCTTGTGACTGTTTCACACAACAGCAGCTTTAAACCAAGAGGTAATGGTCACTTAATATTCAAAATATGTGCAGCACTGTAAAGGACACCGGACCTCAAAAATGTCCTGGGGTCGTAATCGACCAGAAAATTCAAAAGACGTCAACATTTCAAGAAGACAATGTCAAGAGGCATATTTTACGCACATTTTGTCTTTTCTTTTTTTCTCTTTAAAATAAAAGGGAATTGAAAAATGCGCAACATCAGCAATGAATAAAGCCATGCAAATCCAATTACAGAAATGTTCACCTCACAGCCGTCAGAATGTTCTTCAGCAAAAAGTCTACAAAGAATAAATGCTGAAGGGGTTTCAGAGAACTGTGTACCCTCCAGCTGCTGGGGGGGATGTAAACTGGTAACAGCCAGTAGTGAGAACATAATGGAGGTGCGTTTAAGGGTAAAAATTGAGCTACCATGTGATCTGGTAGGTCCTTTGATGTGCCTATCACCTGAGCAGAGCAGAATGGAAAAGACACAGACTGGCAATCCTGCACTGCAGGAATATTTAACATAGCCAAGACTTGGAAGAAACCAAAATGTCCATCAACAGAAAAATGCACAAAGAGGAAGTGGTCCATGTAAACAATGGAATATAAGCCATGGAAAACAATGAAACAGTGCCGTTTGCACCACCATATAAGGACCTAGAGATAATCACTCAAATTAAAGAAAGAAAGTGAAAGACAGATATCCTATGACATCACTTCTAGGTGTTACCTAAAAGTTGATACTCATGAACTTATTTCCAAGAGAAGGAAAAGCATGGATTAAGAAAAAAAAATTATGTTTAACCAATGGAAAAGTGTAAGGAATGTGTGAATTAGGATATGAGGGTTAACAGACATGTACTAATACATATGAAATATATAATCACAAAATACCTATGGAATACCAAGAGAGGTCTAGGCAACACTCTGTAATAACCTACATGGTAAAGAATGCAAAGATAAATGACAGATACATTGATATAATGAACCAGATTCTGTACACCTAGGAGAAACAAAATATTTTTATCAAGTTTGCTCTGATAATTAATAAAAATTAAATTTATAAAACAAACAAGAAGTAAGGAGATATAAGCTCTTGGGGATGTGCTCTGGCACATTCCACTCTAATTTGCAGCCTACTAACACGATTTCCAGGAAGGCTCTGCTGCCCAAAAACCCAGAGTTGGAAATGTAGAAATTCTGCTGCCTTGTGGCCGTTTTCCGCAAGAGCGGCATTAAGCCCACAGCTAATGTTCTCTTAACATTCACAAGGACTCAGGGCTGCAAAGGACACCTGCCCTAAACAACTGTGCTGAGGTAGGGAATGGACAATAAAATTCAAAACTGGCAAATTTTTCAAGACGATAGTATGAAGAGGTAAGTTTGACTCACTCTCTTGTTTAAAAAAAGGAAAATGGGTGAAAGCTCAACCTCAGGAATTATTAGACTCATGCAAATCTAATGTACAAAAAGGTTTCAACTCACACCAGTCGACTGACCATCAGCACAAGGTCTACAAACAATAAATTCTGAAGGGGTTTTAGAGAACTGTGTACCCTCTAGCTGCTGGTGAGATGTAACGTGGTAAGAGCCAATAATGAGAACAGAAAGGAGCTACGATTAAAAGTAAAAGTTGAGGTACCATTCGATGCAGCAGTCACACCACTGGGCCTCTCACCTGAGAAGACCAGAATCGAGAAGACGCGGGCTGCAAAAGCTGCACTGCAGCCTTATTCACAATAGCCAAGACAGTGAAGCCACCAAAATGTCCATCAACAGATGTATGGATGAAGAAGAAGTGGTCCACGTTCACAATAGAATATTAGCCATGGAAAACAATGAAACACTGCTATTTGAGGTGCCATAGATGAGCTTGGAGATAATCACAGAATATGAGGTAAGTCAGAAAGCAAAAGACCTATATCCTATGATATCACTTATAGGCGTTATCTAATAACTAACACAAATGAACATATTTCCACAGAGAAAGACGCTCACAGACTTAGAAATTAAGTATGCTTATCTAAAAGGAAAGGTGGGCAGAATGGATAAATTAAGATTAACGTTACCATACGTATACAAATACATATAATAAACATATATCAAAAAGACGGACCATATAGCAAGGGAGGTCTATGGAACACTGTAATGTTTTACATGGGAAGAGGATCTGAACATGAATAGACATATATATTGTACAAATGAACCAGATTGTGTACATCTGGACAAACAATATCTAATCATTACCCCGATTAAATAAATTTTAAAAACCAAGATGTAATGAGACATAAACTTATGGGTGTTCCTCCTGGCACATTCCATTCTAACTTAAAACCTAGGACCACGACTTCCAGAAAGGCTCTGCTGCCCTAGTACCCAGATTTGGGAAAGGACAAATGCTGCCTCCTTGTGGCCGTTTCCCACAACAGCAGCTTTAAACCCAGTGCTAATGGTCACTAAATATTCACCAAACTTGCAGTTCTGTAATGACATCTGCCCTCCAAAAAAATCCTGGGGTCGAATATCCACCAAAAATTCAAAAGAGGGCAACCTTCCAAGAAGACAGCTTCAAGAGATAGATTGTACTCACACTTGATTTTTAACAGAAGGGAAAAAGGCGTGGAAAATGATGAATTTTAGGAATTTTTAAAGTCATGCAAACCCAAATTACAAAAACCTATCAGGTCACAGCAGTCAGATTGGCCATTAGCAAAAATGCTGCAAACTATAAATGCTGAAGGGATTGTGGAGAAGTTCGTACCCTCGGCTCTAAGGGAGACATGGTAAGAGCCACTAATGAAAACACAATGGAGGTGCTTTGAAAAGGTAAACATTGAGCTACTAGTCAATCAGTCATACCCACTGCTGGGACTATCACCTGAGAAAATGAGAATCAAAAAGTCACAAGCTGGCAATCTTGCACTCCAGCAATATTTAATATAGCCAACACTTGGAAGCAAAGAAAATGTCCCTCAACAGAGCAATGCACCAAGAAGTGGTCCATATACAAAATGGAATATTATTCTGATAAAAATATAAATTAAATTAAAAAAACAAACAAAAGTAAGGAGACATCAGCCTTTGGGGGCTTATCCGGGCACATTCCACTCTAATTTATAACCGAGGAAGACCACCGGCCGGAAGCTCTGTTTCCCTAGTACCAGCATGGGGAACAAAGAAAGGCTGCCGCAATCTGGCCGTTACCTGCAAAAGCAGCTTTAAAGCCTGTGCTAATGGTCACTTCATGTGAACAAGTACTGCAGGGCTGTAAATGAAACCTGCCCTCAAAATGTTTTGAGGGAGGTAATGGCCAATAAATTTCAAAATGTAACACATACTTTAGAAAACACTTTGAAGAGCTAAGCTGTAATCACAGTTTGAAAAATAAAAAGGACATGACTTAAAGCTCAATTTCAAAGGATTATGAGTCATATGCAAATTCAACCACAAAGAGGTATCAGCTCACACCAGTCAGAATATCCATCAGCAAGAAAACTACAAACAATAAATGCTGAAGCCATAAAAAGAAACGAAATTGAGCTATTTGTAATGAGGTGGATAGACCTAGAGTCTGTCATACACAGTGAAGTAAGTCAGAAAGAGAGAGACAAATACCGTATGCTAACACATATACCTGGAATTTAAGGGAAAAAAGTGTTATGAAGAACCTAGGGGTAAAACAGGAATAAAGACAGAGATCTACTAGAGAATGGACTTGAGGATATGGGGAGGGGGAAGGGTAAGCTGTGACAAAGGGAGAGAGAGGCATGGACATATATACACTACCAAACGTAAGGTAGATAGCTAGTGGGAAGCAGCAGCATGGCACAGGGAGATCAGCTCGGTGCTTTGTGACCGCCTGGAGGGGAGGGAGGGTGGGAGGGAGGGAGACGCAAGAGGGAAGTGATATGGGAACATATGTATATGTATAACTGATTCATTTTGTTGTAAAGCACAAGCTAGCACACCATTGTAAAGCAATTATACTTCAATAAAGATATTAAAAATAAATAAATAAATAAATGCTGAAGGTGTTGTGGAGAAATGCATACCCTCAACTTTAAGTGGGATGTAACCTGGAAAGAGCCAATAATGAGCACAGAATCGTGGTGCATTTAAACGGTAAACCCCGAGATACCATATGATACAGGATGCCCACTCCTGGGCCTATAACATAAGAAGACAGAATTGGAAAGACACAGGCAGGCAAATGTGCAGTGCAGCAGTATTACAATAGCCAAGACATGGAGGCAACCAAAAAGTCCATCAACAGGTGAGTGGACAAAGAAGAACTGGTACATGTACAGATGGAATATTATCTAGGGAAAAAAATGAAACAATGCCATTTGCAGCACCGTAGATGATTCTAGAGGTAATCAGGCAAATTGTACTAAGTCAGACAGCAAAAGACACATATCCTATAATATCACTTATAGGTGTTAGCTAAAAATTGATACCAATGAAGATATTTCCACAGAGAAAGGCAATCACAGATTCATTAAACAAAGTTATGGTTCACCAAATGGAAAGGTGTGAGGACTGGATACATTAGGATATTGGGGTTAACATAGATATAGAAACACATGTGAAATATATAATCACCAAAGACCTACGGAATACCAAGAGAAGACTACTCAACATTGTGTCACAAGCTACATGAGAAAACGATCTGAAGAAGTATAGATACATGTATATGTGTAAAAGAACCACATCTTACACACCTAGAACAAACAAAACATTTTAATCAAATTTGCTCTGATAAAAAATAAACATTAAAAAAAGAACAAGAAAAAAAAGAAAAAAGGGAAAAAAAAGAACGAGAAGTAATGAGACATACACTTAAGGGGCTTTTTGCTGGCACATTGCATTCTAATTTACAACCAGAACACGACTTCCATTAAAGCTCTGTCATCACTAATAAAGCAGCTTTATAAGCAATGTTGAAGGTAGCTTAAAAGAATTCTCACTAATTATTGACAGTAACAAGAAAACAAACAAAAGTAAAAATCTCATGGCAAAAAGTATACATAGAGTAAGGGTAGTAGATCAAACACTTATTAAACTTCTGTAAAGAATAAAAGACAACAGTAGTATTTTTTTTTTAAAGAGAGGGGCCAAATAAATCAGAACTGAAAGAGATGATGTTACAAGAGCCACCACAGAAATACAAAGTATCCTAAGATACACACAGGGTAACTCAGGGCTCAGACTGGACAGAGCCCACTCTCCATTCCCCTGTACATGACTTACAGGAGCCTCAGGAACTGAGGAGGGGGTCCTTGAGGAGAGGCACAAGATAGAAGATGTTAGGCATTAACATGACTGCATTCATTTTAAACGTGCCTGAACTACATTCACATGAGATGATTTTGTCCTGTTTGTACATCAGCACCTCTAGTCGGAACTGCAGATCTTTGGTTTCACCACCTCTATGACAGCATTAGCTTCACCTGCTGTGGACCGTCTCCTATAGGATTTCTAGAACCACAAAACATCGAAGCTTCACAGGACCCAGAGTCTGTGCGACTCCACTCAGAGTCTCAACTGCATTCAGAGACTCAGAGTCTCAACAGAGACTCCACTCTTGGAGGACACACACAAAGTAGTGTGCACATCAGGACCCAGGGGAAGGAGCAGTCACCCCGTAGGTGAATGATCATACCTAGCTGCTAGTTTTAGAGGGTCTCCTGCAGAGGTGGGGTGTGGCTGCGGCTCACCATGGGGACAACGACACTGACAGCAGAAGTTCTGGGAAATACTCCTTGGCGTGAACTCTCCCAGAGTCCACCATTAGCCCCACCAAGAGCAAGGTAGGCTCCAGTGCTGGGTCGCCTCAGTCCAAACAACCAACAGGGAGGGAACCCAGCCCCATGCATCAGCAGACAAGTGGATTAAACTTTTTATTAAACTTTTATTTAATCCACAGACAAGCAGATTAAAGCTCTGCCCACCAGAACAACACCCAGCTCTACCCACCACCAGTCCCTCACATAAGGAAGCTTGCACAAGCCTCTCAGATAGACTCAATCACTGGAGAGCAGACAGCAGAAGCAAGAAGAACTACAATTCTGCAGCCTGTGGAAGGAAAACCACATTCACAGAAAGATAGAGAAAATGAAAAGGCAGAGGACTTTATACCAGATCAAGGAACAAGATAAATCCTCAGAAAAACAATGAAATGAAGTGGGGATAGGTAACCTTCCAGTAAAAGAATTCAGAATAATGATAGTGAAGATGATCCAAGACCTTAGAAAAATAATGGAGGCAAAGATCGAGAAGATGCAAGAAATGCTTAACAAAGACCTAGAAGAATTAAGGAACAAACACCTAGAAGAATTAAAGAACAAACAAACAGAGATGAACAATACAATAACTGAAATGAAAAATACACTAGAAGGAATCAGTAGCAGAATAACTGTGACAGAAGAATGGATAAGTGACCTGGAAGACAGAAAGGTGGAAATCACTGCCATGGAACAAAATAAAGAAAAAGAATGAAAATAAATGAAGACAACCTAAGAGACTTCTGGGACAACATTAAATGCAACAACATTCGCATTATAGGGGTCCCAGATGGAGAACAGAGAGAGAAAGGACTCGAGAAAATATCTGAAGAGATTATAGTTGAAAACTTCCCTAGCATGGGAAAAGAAATAGCCACCGAAGTCCACGAAGCGCAGAGAGTCCCAGGCAGGATAAACCAAAGGAGAAAAATGCCGAGACACACAGTAATCAAATTGAAAAAATTAAAGACAAAGAAAAATTATTGAAAGCAACAAGGGAAAAATGACAACATACAACGGAATTCCCATAAGGTTAACAGCTGATTTCTCAGCAGAAAATCTACAAGCCAGAAGGGAGTGGCATGATAAATTTAACGTGATGAAAGGGAAGAACCTACCACCAAGAGTACTCCACCCAGCAAGTATCTCATTCAGATTTGATGGAGAAATCAAAAGCTTTACAGACAAGCAAAAGCTAAGAGAATTCAGCACCACGAAACCAGCTCTACAACAAATGCTAAAGGAACTTCTCTAAGTGGGAAACACAAGAGAAGAAAAGGACCCACTAAGACAAACCCATAACAATTAAGAAAATAATAATAGGAACATACATATTGATAATTACCTTAAACGTGAATGGATTAAATGCTCCAACCAAATGACACAGGCTCACTGAATGGATACAAAAACAAGATCCATATATATGCTGTCTACAAGAGACCCATTTCAGACCTAGGGACACATACAGACTGAAAGTGAGAGGATGGAAAAATATATTCCATGCAAATGAAAATCAAAAGAAAGCTGGAGTAGCAATACTCATATCAGATAAAATAGATTTTAAAATAAAGAATGTTACAAGAGACAAGGAAGGACACTACATAATGATCAAGGGCTCAATCCAAGATATAACAATTATAAATATATATGTACCCAACACAGGAACACCTCAATACATAAGGCAACAGCTAACAGCTATAAAAGAGGAAATCAACAGTAACACAATAATAGCAAGGGATTTTAACACCTCACTTACACCAATGGAGATCATCCAGACAGAAAATTAATAAGGAAACACAAGCTTTAAATGACACAATAGACCAGATAGATTTAATGGATATTTATAGGACATTCCATCCAAAAACAGCAGACTACAAGTTCTTCTCAATGGCACACGGAACATTCTCCGGGATAGATCACATCTTGGGTCACAAATAAAGCCTCAGTAAATTTAAGAAAACTGAAATCGTATCAAGCAGCTGTTCCGACCACAATGCTATGAGATTAGAAATCAATTACAGGGAAAAATAACGTAAAAAACAAACACATGGAGGCTAAACAATACATTTCTAAATAACCAAGAGATCACTGAGGAAATCAAAGAGGAAATCAAAAAATACCTAGAGACAAATGACAACAAAAACACGATGATCCAAAACCTATGGGATGCAGCAAAAACAGTTCTAAGAGGGAAGTTTATAGCAGTAAAAGCCTACCTCAAGAAACCAGAAAAATCTCAAATAAACAATCTAACCCTACACCTAAAGGAACTAGAGAATGAAGAACAAAACCCAAAGTTAATAGAAGGAAAGAAATCATAAAGATCAGAGCAGAAATAAATGAAATAAAAACAATAGCAAAGATCAATAAAACTAAAAGCTGGTTCTTTGAGAAGATAAACAAAAATGATAAACCTTTAGCCAGACTCAAGTAAAAGAGGGAGAGGACTCAAATCAATAAAATTAGAAATGAAACAGGAGAAGTTGTAACAGACACCACAGAAATACAAAGCATCCTAAGAGACCTCTACAAGCAACTCTATGCCAATAAAATGGACAACCTGGAAGAAATGGACAAATTCTTAGAAAGGTATAACCTTCCAAGACTGAACCGGGAAGAAATAGAAAATATGAACAGACCAATCACAAGTAATGAAATTGAAAGTGTGATTAAAAATCTTCCAACAAACAAAAGTCCAGAACAAGATGGCATCAGAGGTGAATTCTATCAAACATTTAGACAAGAGCTAACACCCAATCTTCTCAAACTCTTCAGAACTTTTCAGGAGAAGGAACACTCCCAAACTCATTATATGAGGCCACAATCACCCTGATACCAAAACCAGACAAAGATACTACAGAAAAAGAAAATTAGAGACCAATATCACTGATTAATATAGATGTAAAAATCCTCAACAAAATACTAGGAAACAGAATTAAACAACACATTAAAAGGATCATGCACCATGATCAGGTGGGGTTTATCCCAGGGATGCAAGAATTCTTCAATATACACAAATCAATCAATGTGATACACCATATTAACAAATTGTAGAATAAAAATATGATCATCCCAATAGATGCAGGAAAAGCTTTTGACAAAATTCAACACCAATTTATGATTAAAAGTCTCCAAAAAGTGGGCATAGAGGGAATCTACCTCAACATAATAAAGGCAGTATATGACAAACCCACAGCAAACATCATTCTCAATAGTGAAAAACTAAAAGCATTTCCTCTAAGATCAGGAACAAGACAAGGATGTCCACTCTCACCACTATTACTCAACATAGTTTTTGGAAGTCCTAGACACAGTAATCAGAGAAGAAAAAGAAATAAAAGGAATACAAATTGGAAAAGAAGAAGTAAAATTGTCACTGTTTGCAAATGACACGATACTACACATAGTGAATCCTAAAGATGCCACCAGAAAACTACCAGAGCTAATCAATGAATTTGGTAAAGTTGCAGGATACAAAATTAATGCACAGAAATCTCTTGCATTCCTATACACTAACAATGAAAGATCAGAAAGAGAAATTAAGGAAACAATCTCATTCACCATTGCAACAAAAAGAATAAAATACGGAGGAATGAACCTACATAAGGAGGTAAAAGACCTGTACTCAGAAAACTATAAGACACTGCTGAAAGAAATCAAAGATGATATAAACATATGGAGGTATAAACCATGTTCTTGGACTAGAAGAATCAATATTGTGAAAATGACTATAGTACCCAAAGCAAGCTGCAGATTCAATGCAATCCCTATCAAATACCACTGGCATTTTCTACAGAACTAGAACAAAAAAATCTTAAAATTTGTATGGAGACACAAAAGACCCCGAATAGCCAAAGCAGTCTTGAGGGAAATTAAAAGAGCTGGAGGAATCAGACTTCCTAACTTCAGACTATACTACAAAGCTACATTAATCAAGACTATATGGTACTGGCACAAAAACAGAAATATAGATCAATTGAACAAGATAGAAAGCCCAGAGATAAACCTACGTACCTATGGCTAACTCATCTATGACAAAGGAGGCAAAGATATACAATGAAGAAAAGACAGTCTCTTCAGTAAGTGGTGCTGGGAAAACTGGACAACTACACGTGAAAGAATGAAATTAGAACACTCCATAACACCATACACAAAAATAAACTCAAAATGAATTAGAGATCTAAATGTTAGACCAGACACTATAAAATTATTAGAGGAAAACATAGGCAGAACACTCTATGACATAAATCACAGCAAGATCCTTTTTGACCCACCTCCTAGAGAAGTGGAAATAAAAACAAAAATAAACAAATGGGACCTAATGAAACTTCAAAGCTTTTGCACAGCAAAGGAAAACATAAACAAGACGAAAATACAACCCTCAGAATGGGAGAAAATGTTTTCAAATGAAGCAAATGACAAAAGATTAATCTCCAAAATTTACAAGCAGCTCGTGTAGCTCAATATCACAAAAACAAACAACACAATCCAAAAATGGGCAGAAGACCTAAATAGACATTTCTCCAAAGGAGATATACAGATTGTCAATAAACACATGAAAGGATGCTGAACATCACTAATCATTAGAGAAATGCAAATCAAAACTACAGTGAGGTATCAACTCCCAGCAGTCAGAATGGCAATCATCAAAAAATCTACAAACAATAAATGCTGGAGAGGCATTTACTGGAGAAAAGGGAACGTTCTTGCACTGTTGCTGGGAATGTAAATTGCTATACCCACTAGGGATAACAGTATAGAGGTTCCTGAAAAAACTAAAAATAGAAGTACCATACGACCCAGCAATCCAACTACTGGGCATTTGCCCTGAGAAAACCATAATTCAAAAAGAGTTATATACAACAATGTTCATTGCAGTTCTACTTACAATAGCCAGGACATGGAAGCAACCTAAGTGTCCATGGACAGATAAATGGATAAAGAATATCTGGCACATATATAAATGGAATATTACTCAGCCATAAAAAGAAACAAAACTGAGTTATTTGTAGTGAGGGGGATGGACTTAGAGTCTGTCCTACACAGTGAAGTAAGTCAGAAAGAGAAAAATAAATACCGTGTACTAACAGAGATATATGGAATCTAAAGAAAAAAGTTTATGAAGAACCTAGGGGCAGGACAGGATTAAGGACACAGACATAGAGAAAGGACTTGAGGACACGGGGAGGGGGAAGGGTAAGCTGGGACGAAGTGAGAGAGTGCCATGGACATATATACATTACCAAATGTAACATCGATAGCTACTGGGAAGCAGCCACATAGCACAGGGAGATCAGCTCGGTGCTTTGCGACCACCTAAAGGGGTGGGATGTGGAGGGTGGGAGGGAGATGTAAGAGGGAGGGGATATGGTGATATATGTATATGTATAATTGATTCACTTTGTTATACAGCAGAAACTAACACTCCATTGTAAAGCAATTATACTCCAATAAAGGTGTAAAAGGAAAATAAAAAAGAAAGAAGCCCAGAGATAAACCTACACACCTATGGTCAACTAATCTATGACAAAGTAGGCAAGACTATACAATGGAGAAAAGACAGTGTCTTCAATCAGTGGTGCTGGGAAAAATGGACAACTACATGTAAAAGAATGAAATTAGAACACCCCCTAACACCATACACAAAAATAAATTCAAAATGTATTAGAGACCTTAATGTAAGACCGGACAGTATAAAACTCTTAGAGGAAAACATAGGAAGAATACTCTAACATAAATCACAGCAAGATCTTTTTTGATCCACCTCCTAGAGTAATGACATAAAAAAGAAAACTAAACAAATGGGACCTAATGAAACGTAAAAGCTTTTGCAAAGCAATGGAAACTACAAACACAAAAAGACAACCCTCAGAATGGGAGAATATATTTGCAACTGAATCAATGGACAAAGGATTAATCTCCAATATATATAAACAGCTGATGCAGCTCAATATTAAAAAAACAAACAACCCAATACAAAAATGGGCAGAAGATCTAAATAGACATTTCTTCCAAAAAGATGTAGAGATGGCCAAGGAGCACATGAAAAGCTGCTCTACATCACTAATTATTAGAGAAATGCAAATCAAAACTACAATGAGGTATCACCTCACACCTGTTAGAATGGGCATCATCAGAAAATCAACAAACAACAAATGCTGGAGAGGGTGTGGAGAAAAGGAACCCTCTTCCACGATTGGTGGGAATGTAAATTGATAGTCACTATGGAGAACAGTATGGAGGTTCCTTAAAAAACTAAAAATAGAATTACCATATGATCCAGCAACCCACTACTGGGCATATACCCAGAGAAAACCATAAATCAAAAAGACACATTCACCACAATGTTCATTGCAGCACTATTTACAATAGCCAGGTAATGGAAGCAACCTAAATGGCCACAGACAGATGAATGGATAAAGATGTGGTACATATATAAAATGGACTATTAGCCATAAAAAGGAATGAAATTGGGTCATTTGTAGAGACGTCGATGGATCTAGAGACTGTCATACAGAGTGAAGTAAGTCAGAGAGAGAAAAACAAATATTGTATATTAACGCATATATGTGGAACCTAGAAAAATGGTACAGATGAACCGGTTTGAAGGGCAGAAATAGAGACACGGATGTAGAGAACAAATGTATGGACACAAAGAGGGGAAAGCCATGGGAGGGGGGTGGTGGTGGGAGGAGTTGGGAGATTGGGATTGACATGTATACATTTATATGTATAAAATAGATAACCAATAAGAACCTGCTGTATAAAAAATAAATAAAATAAAATGAAAAATAAAATTTTTAAAAAAACGGAAAAAAGTTATTCCCTTCACATACATGTATTTATATGAATGAATTATTTCCATGCTTACATCCATAAGTACAAAAAAGAGGAATAAAACCTACCTTGAAACAAAAAAGAAAAAAACAAAACAGAACCCACCAGTTATACAGATGAAAACCCTATCAGGGCACTTGCTTCAGTGGTAGACAATTCTGAAGTTGGTCAGTGGTGGGGAATCATCTCGCATGCAGCCAGCAGCCCCCCCGCAAGGAGCGTCCTCATTACAAGCCTGGGGGACTGTGCCAAGGCATCTGTGAGTAAACGTGAGATGAGCCCCAGGCCAGCTGCTGCTGAACTGTTCCCAACCTTCCCAGGTAAAACACCTGAATATGTACAAGGACTTGAAAGCCTAGAGGAAGGGCCATGGATCCACACGAGTGACAGCATGCCGGCCGACTTGGTGCCTGCAGGCCAGCCAGGATGGTACTGGCCCTGGGTGCTCTTCTGGAAGATTTCCATTTCCCTGCCTGAGATACCCGTCCTGTCCCTGCCCCCACTGCTTTTTTCCTTCCTCACCTCTGCCCAGGGAGAAATTCCAGCAGCAGGTATGGGTGACACATCCTCTTCTTTAGCAGGTGGCAGCCTGGCAACTGCTGCAGAAAGTCCAGCAGAGCCCCACTCACACTGGGCCACCCACAAAGCTGTGGCCTCTCACTCCCTCCCACCAGCCCAGCCCCGAGACTGCTGACAGGGCAGAGAAAATGGCGTCAGGCACGGCTGCAGGGGCTCTTGCTGCCTGGAGTGGTATTTATATTGATCTCAACCCAGGCACACCTGGGGAGGGCTGGCCGGCACGGTAAGGCTGCCCAGGTCAGCCAATCATCACCCCTCAGGGGCTCACAGTTGCAGAAAATGGAACTTGCTGAACCGGCCAGGTCCAAGGAACAGGTGTGGGCTCCTGAGAGTCAAGATAGAAAAGGGGCTGCAGCTTTGGCTTGTTTTCTAATCATTTTATCTGGCCCATGAGTGGGAGACAACTTCAAGAAAACACTCTCCTAATGAGAGGAACCCAGGAGTCAGGGAGAGGAGGGGTGGGTGGTGGTTGGAGACAGAGGCCTGGTGCCCCGGGTGCAGTGGAAGTCTCTGGAAGACCAGGTGAAGGGAGGCCATACAGAGTGATGCCCAGGGTCACAGACCTGTCGCAGCTGCTGTTTGTTAGTTCAAGTCCTGCTCTGAGGTGCTCTGTGTCAGCTCTGAGTGACAGGTGAGCTGGGGGTGCTCTGCAATGAGGGCTATGTGCATGGTTCCTGTGTGCCCAGCCCTGCCACGGTACCTGCAAGGGTAGCTCTGTATCCGGGGATTGGTCTGACCACGACAGCCCCATGGGCTGCTGGGGACCTGGTAAAGGATGTCAGGACAGTCAGTGAAGCCACCGAGGATATACCTCCAGCTGCTCCTAATTCCTACACCCTGCTGGTCATTCTACCAACCACCAGGACATGGTATTCTGTATTAGTCTTCAATGATGCCTTCTTTTGTATTCCATTAGTCCCAGAGTCACAAGAAATTTTGGCTTGTGAGTGGCAGGACTCAACATACAACTAAAACAATACTTCCGGGCCGTCTTGCCCCAAGGGTGCAAAAATTCCCACACCGTCTTTGGGGAAAGCTTACGTAAAGACCTAAAAGTTCTACCTCTGGAAAAGGAAACCCTCCTTCAATACGCAGACGACATTCTGATTGCCAGCCCTACTAAGGAGGCCTCTGAACTACCAAGCCAATAAAGCATAGAAGTCGTCCAAAAAGAAGCTCAAATATCACAGACTGCGGTGACCTGCCTGGGCTTCATTCTCACAGAAGGTCAGAGAAGCCCATCCCAGGAAAGGGAAGAAACCATTTTCAGCCTTACCCCTTTCTAAAACTAGAAGACAGCTTAGGGGTTCCTGGGGAGGCCAGGGTTTGCTGCTTCTGGATCCCTAACTATAGTCTACTAGCTGGGCCTCTATATGAAACACTGAAAGGAAAAGATGATGATCCTTTTGAATAGAATCCAGAAGTGGCCTTTCAAGAATGGAAAGAGCAGTCAATTCAGACCCTTGCCCTGGAACTCCCTAATTTAGCTAAACCCTTTGACCTTTACATTCCCGGTGAAAGGTGAATCGCCATTGGAGAATTAGTGCAAAAACTGGGACCACTTGAAATGGAACAATGCAAGAATGCCATCCAGGTAGGATAAACTACGGTCACCAAGGGGCTTGGCCCACTGCCACATCTGGCCAAGATACTGGCGGTATCTAAAAACCTGCAAATCAGCAGCCCAAAAGGCCACCTCCCTCCTAAGGGAAAAGGACCCCACGTGGTGATCCTAACCACCAACCATGCCCTGAAGTTGCAGGGTTTGCTCCATTGGTACACCGACCTCGAGTGAGGAGGCCTTCCAACTCCAACATCCAGAGAGATAACCGGGGGCAACAGGGCACCATGACGACTCGTGTGAACATCACTTGACCTGGAGTTTCTCTCATAAAACAACAAGAGTGTGTCCCAAAAGAGTAGACTACTGCTTGCAGGACTTACTGCACCCAGAGGGGAGCTAATAATCTTGACGGGGGAACCGTATATCACACTGTCACCATAGAAAAGCCTACAGACACCGTGATGATGGTGGCCAATAAGACCGGCTGGACTCCTGTTTACTTCAAAAGGCTGTTGACTCAGTGGCCATCATGGTCCTTGATCACCACTGACCCTGGAATGTCTGGGAGTTGAGCGGGCAGGGCTCTGACACCTGGTGCTGTTTGTACGTTAATTCAGGGGCCTAATTGAAGAAAGCGCAGACTACTGGTCAGAGCATCTAGGCTGGCAGAAACAGTCAGCCTAAGGTGGCCGAACAAATGTGGGGCGGGGTGAAACCGGCCCCCACAGCGTCTCTGCACATCTCTTTCCTGGACCCTTAAAGGTCATTAGAATCTATAACACTTCCAATGCTGGTGCTCAGGTGGACGAGCAAGGATGCAGGGGGCCTGGGGACAATCAACGTCACCTGGAGGCTGCTGGGGAGAAGTTCTGACCCTCGCCCCTGGGTATGAGAGCTCCCAACTCAGCACTCAGCAGTTACAGAAGAAGGGTCTGCACCATCAGCACTCCAAGAATGAGGAACGGGACAAAAGGCAGAGGAGGAGTTTGTCCCAAGCAAAGCCCATTAAAAATCCCTGGGAGATAAAAATAGAATCTGTGCAATAAAGTCAAGTCTAACTTTTTTATCCTTTGTGCTTTGTCTAATTTCACGTACTCCTAGGGTCTCGCATGCAGAGGTTCCACACCCGGCACTTCAGACCAGATTTCCTAGTGCAGAATGGCTGGGTCGACATCTCAGCTCCTGGGGCCCAGTGCAGACTCCACGATATAGAGCCTGAGCTGCAGCCAACCCAGCCCTTGAAAGCTCTGTCCCCTCCCTCCCACTGACTCTGACAGGATCTCTACACAGCAGCCCAGCCCACAGCCCACGGGGTAGTGCATGCTCTCACCTCTCCATTCTCTGATCAAAATATAAAGTTTCCTTTGCTTGTGAACCAAACTCAGTCTCGATCTGTTGGCCCCAATGACACTGGGCAGGGGGACACTTGTTGGGGTCCACTCTGGAGGATCAGTAACAGAAATTGAGACTATTGTAACCTCAATGAACAGATGTGTGAGCCAAACTGTAGTTAACATAGAACAGTGTATAAGGCTCGGGTAAAATAAGATGTTTCTAACACTTCCATTTGATATTTCCATCACTTTATTATAAGCAAGTTCAGTGAAAGGGTTTGTCTTATTTGTCAGGTCAATATTAGAGAAATGAAGTGATTTCTTTCCAAGGATGTACATCTAATAATCTTGGTTAAAGCTTCAATCTTGTTTTAAATGCTTTTCCATTGAAAATGATACCTCTCTTTCAGCTCCCCCATTTCTGAGAAGTATAAAATCTTATAATTTATTATTACCAAAGGGGAAAGGTGGGAGGAGGGATAAATTAACAGTTTGGGATTAACACATACACACTGCTATGTATAAAATAGATCATCAACAAGGAACTACTGTATAGCACAGGGAACTACACTCAACATTTTGCAATTACCTATAAGGGGAAATAATCTGAAAAAGAATAGATATTTTTATTGACATCATCTATCAATGACAGTTAAAGTGTAACCTAAGGGAAGCTGGTGGTGAGTGCTTCTGACCCTGAAGACTTCAATCATCTAAAGTTTGGACTCTGCCTACTTCCCAAGGCCCTTAATGAACATATGTGTAGCCATAGCTTAAAAAATTCCCCAGTTTGGTTTCGGGGAGACACTGATTTTGAAAAAGCCCTGGTGTTCTCCTTACATGAATAGGACTCTTCCTACTGCTAAAACATGTCTGTCACACCCAGAGGATAGTATACCGTCTGATCGGGAAGAGTTTGGAAAAGGCATCTCATCTCCTCATCTCCTGGTGCTCGGGTTCACCCCTCCAGCGTCTTTACTAACAGTCTCCCCACTTGGAGATGTCAGCACTGTCAACATCCTGTTGCGTACAGTTTGGAATTTGTCCAGAGGATGAAGCGGAAGGATGAGGAACAATGAGAGACAAGTCCTAGGTGTTCAGACAGGCACATGTCACTCTAATTTCCAATCAGGAAGACGAATTGACCAAAGGCTAGGGTTGCCCATGGAAACAGTATAGGGCTTGAGGAAATCCCGCTGCTTTGTGGCCAGTTCCCATAAACACAAGTTGAAAAATGGAACTCAGGGGCAGTAAAATTCATGAAACTGCAGAGTTGAAAATATCCATCACTGAAAAATGTCTTGAGGAAAGTCAGAGAAAAGGACTTGTAAGCAAGGGAGAATGGCAGGAAAGGGATTTGAAGAGGTAGAAAGGACTCGCCATTAAGCACAAGAAAAGGAGCTGAACATTGCCAACATTGCAGTTGGCCAAAAAGGGTGTATGCGTTTTTTTCTGTATATATTCAAGAAAAGGGCATACACTTTTTTAGCCAACCAAACAGGTGGGCACTGGAAATCAATACTACAAAAGATATCACTTCGCATCAGTCACAAGAGCCATCCTCATAAAGCGTAAACAACAGAAATGCAGGACAGGGCAATGAGAAGAGGGAGCCCTGTGAGACTTATAGTGGAAATGTATATTGCCAACGGTCATTCTGGAGAAGTGTATTGTGTTTACTAAAGCATCTAAAAAATGAGCTACAGAGCATAGGGCACTTGCACTCATGGGCGTATATCTTGGGAAAAACAAAAATCGAGAGGACACAGGCACCCCAATGTTTACCCCCTCTCTGTTTAAAAGATCCTCGACTAGGATATAACTTAAATGTCTCTGGAGGGAAAAAATGGATAGAGATGTGGTACTTAGGTAGAGTGGAATATTATTCAGCCTGGAAATCAATGAAATATGGCCAGTTGTAACAACTCCGGAGGAGTTACGTATGATCATTCTAAGTGACAGAATTCAAAAAGAAAAAGACACATATTATAAGATATCACTTAACGGTGGAATCCAAAATAGCTACACATGAAATAAATTACAAAACAAAAACATAGTCAAATATGTAGAAAACACGCATAAGGCTGCTAAACGGGAAAGGTGGGGAGGGGTGAGGCATCATCCAGGAGGTTGAAATTAGCAAAGATACCATTCCAAATACCAAACTGATAATCAACAAGGCCTACAGGGTAGCTAAAAGAACTGCACTCAGCACACTCAAGTCAACGGAAAAGAATATATACGACTGGTAAGAATCTGAAAAAGAATTTACTGATGTCTCTCTGTACGTGAATCAAGTGGATGTACAGCAGCAAGAAACAGAGCTTTGAAAATCAGCTGTAACCAATATAGTAATAAATTGAAAAAAATAAACGACAGAGAGACAGAGAAAACCTCTTACAACTTTTCCTCAGGGACGGTGATGCAACATGGATTGAACACGTCTAGACCCACAGCAGGATGAAACATAAGGCTGGAAACTGTTCGCGCTAAGAGAAATGTGAGGTTGGGTGAGGAAATGCACACCCTTTAAAGTAATACTACCTGGTGCCCATTCAATGGGTCCCAAATCTGCAGGTTCAAGGGATCTTCCTACAGCTAAAACATGCATAGAAAACCCAGAGGACTGTACACCATGTGATCGGGAGATGTGTCTAAAATGCACCTCATTTATCCTCTCCTGGTGCTCCTGTTCACCATTCCAGCCACGTTACTTAGAATCTGCCCACTTGGAGAATCAGCACATTTAAACTTCTGTTTCACACATTTTGCAAATTGTGAGGAGGATGAACGGGAAGAGGGGGAACCAATGAGAGAATAGTTGTAGGGGTTTGGACGGGCACATATCACTCTAATTTCCCATTAAGAATAAGACTTAAAAAAAGGCACAGCTCACCTCGCTGGAGCCAAAATAGGGCCTGAAGCAATCCTGCGGGTTTGAGGCCAGCTCACAAAAGAGCAACTTAAAAAATGGAGCTCAGGGTCACTGCAATTCACAAACCTGCAGAGTTATAAATGAAAACTAACGTCCAAAATTATGTTGAGGTAAGGCAAAGAAGAGGATCTGAATGCAAGACAGAATTGCAAAAAACAGATTTCAAGAGATAGATTGGACTCGTCTTTAAAGCACATGAAAAGCTGCAGAATTTCGATAATGATACAGTTGGTCCAAAAGGGCGTATGCGTTTTTTCCTGATTATATCCAGGAAAAAACGCATATGCACCTTATGGGCAAGGAAACAAGCAAGCAATGCAAATGTGCACAACAAAGAAGTCTCATTTCCCACCGGTCAAAAGGGCCATCCTAAAAAATTGTAAAAACCAGAAATGCAGGACAGGCCATGGAGAACAGGGAGCCTTTATACGCTGATGGGCAGTGTGTGAACTGCCGAGAGCCACTCTGGAAGAGTGTATGGTGGTTCCTACATCATCTAAAAAACAGAGCTACAGAGCATAGGACACTTCCAATCATGGGAGTATATCTAGGGAAGTCTAAAAATCAACAAGACACAAGCACACCACAGTTTAGGGCTACTCTGTTTACAAGAACCTCAACTTCAGTACACCTTAAATATCCCAGGATAGAGAACAATGGATAAAGAAGATGTGGTACTTATGTACAATGGAATATCTCTTCACCATGAAATCAATGTAATAAGGCTAGTAGAAGGATAAAGAGTGGATTTAGGTCCGATAATACTACTTGAAATAAGTCAAACAGAAAAAGAAACATATCATAAGATATCACTTATAGAGGGAGGGTAAATATGGTTGCACAAAAAATGAATTACAAAACAGAACAGTGTCTCACATTTAGAAAACACACTTATGTCAGCTTAAGGGGAAAGGAGAGGTGGGGTGATGCATAAAACCAGAGTTTGAAATTAGCACAGATACCATTCAATAAACCAAATAGGTATTAGACAAGATCTACACCTTGCTCAATGAACTGGCCTCAACACACCCAATACACTGCACAGAAATATATCTGAGTAATAAGAATCTTAAAACCCATGTATTGATATATCTCCATAAGGGAATCAAGTGTGTGCAGAGCAGCACAAACACAGCAGTGAAAATGAGCTAAACCCCATTACAGAAATAAATTTTAAAAACAAAACGCAGAAACAATCAAAGAGAGAAAAATTCTTACAAAATTCGCTCAGGGGCTGTGATGCAACCTGGATTGACCACATATAAACCCACAGCTGGATAAGACATAAGGCTGGACACTTAGGGCTGAGAGGATTGGTGAGCTTTGGTGAGCAACTGCCGAAAGTTTAATGCAATACTTCATGCTACTCAGTCCAAGGGTCCCAACACTCCAGGTTGAAGGGAATCTTCCTACAGCTAAACCATGCTTGGGAAACCCAGCGACTGGTATACCATATGATAGGGAAAGGTTTCTAAAACGCACCTCATTGTTCCTCTCCTGGGGCTCCGGATTGACATTCCAGCCGCTTTACTAACAACAACCCCACATGGAGAGTCAATGCCTTTAAGTTCCAGTATCGCACAGTCTGCAGATAGTGCGGAGGATGAATGGGTTAGGGGGAACCAGTGAGAAACTAATGTAGTGGTTTCAATGGGCACATGTCACTCTAATTTCACATCAGTAAGAAGAATTAACCAAAGGCACAGCAAGGCGTCCCACAAGAAGAAGAGGGCCTGAAGGAATCCTGCGGTTATGAGGCAAGATCACAAAAATAAGAGCTGAAAAATGGAGCTCAGGGCCGCTGCAATTGAAAAACGTGCAGAGTTATAAAGGCCAACAATTTTCAAAAAGGATATTGAGGAAAGGCTATGAAGAGGCATTGAAAGAAAGGCAGAATTGCAGGAAACCGATTTCAGGAGGTAGACTGGAATTCCATTTAAAGCATAGGAAATGAGGCAGAACGTCGACAATGATGCACTTGGCCAAAAAGGGCGTATGCGTTTTTTCCTGAATATATTCAGGAAAAATCGCATACGCCCTTTTTGGACAACCAAGCAAGATTGCAAAGGAAATCTGCAATACAATGAAGTCTCACTTCCCACCGGTTAAAAGGGCCATCTGAGAAAAGTGTAAAATCCAGAAAGGCAGGACAGGCCATGGAGACCTGGGAGCCTTGTTATGCTGATGGGCGGGATGTAAATTGCCAACAGCCACTCGGGGAGAAGTGTATGGTGTTTCCTGAAACATCTAAAAAACAAAGCAACAGAGCCTAGGGCACTTCCACTTATGGTCCTATAGCTTAGGGAAATTAAAATCAAAAAGACACAGCCACCCCAAAGTTTGGGATGGCTCTGTTTACAAGAACCTCGTTTACGGTACAAGTTCAACATCGCAGAAAGTGAAAAATGGATAAAGAAGTTGTGGTATTAACTTACAAAGCAATATCACTCAGCAATGAAATCTATGTCATCAGGCCCTTAGCAGCACAATGAGTGGATTCAGGTATGATGATTCTAACTGAAATAAGTCACACAGAAAAAGAAACATCATAAGATATCAGTAATACACGGAATGTAAACTTGGCTACACAGGAACTGAATTCCAAAACAGAACAGGGTCTCAAATTTAGAAAACCAACTTATGCTTGCTTAAGGGGAAAGGTGAGTTGGGGTGCTGCATAAAACCAGAGATTGAAATGAGCACAGATAAAGTTCCTTAAGCCAAATATGGAATACACAAGAGCTACTCCTTGCTCAACGAAATGGACACAACACCCCATATTAAACGCCTAAGAATGTACCTGACTAGTAAGTATCTTAAAACCTATGGATTGCTATGTCTCCAAAAGAGAATCAAGCGTGTGTACAGTGGCATAAATGCAGCAGTTATAGGACTGGAGAGGTTCGGTGAGCAAATGAAGAACCTTTGAAGTCATATTGCATGGTACCCATTTCACGGGTCTCAACTCTCCAGGTTTAAGGTATTCTTCCTTCAGCTAAAACATGCATGTGGAACCCAGAGTATGATCAACCGTGTGAACAGGAGACGTGTTCAAATATGTCTCAGTTTTCCTCCCCTGGTACTCGGGTGCAACATTCCAAACGCTTTACTAACACTCTCCCGACTTGGAGAGTCAGCGTCTTTAACCTCCTGTTTGGCCCAGTTTGCAATTTCTGCGGAAGATGAACAGGAATAGCGAGAACCAATGAGAGACTAGCTGGAGGTGTCTGGACGGGCAAATTTAACTCTCATTTCCCAACAGGAAGAGGAAATAACCAAAGGCTCAGCGTGCCGTGCCGGAACCAGATTAGGGCCTGAAGCCATCCTGCGGTGTTGCGGCCAGCTCAAAAGAAAGCGAGTTGAAGAAAGGAGCTCAGGGGCACTGTAATTCACAAACCTGCAGAGTTATAAAGGACAGCTATCGTCCAAAAATATACTGAAGTAAGGCTGCCAAGAGGACTTGAAAGCGGGGCAGAATTGCAGGAAACCGATTTCAGGAGGTAGACTGGAATTGCATTGAAAGCATAGGAAAAGAGGCAGAATGTCCACAATGATGCACTTGGCCAAAAAGGGCGTATGCGTTTTTTCCTGAATATATTCAGGAAAAAACGCATACGCCCTTTTTGGCCAACCAAGCAAACTTGCAAAGGAAATCTGCACTACAATGAAGTCTCACTTCCCCCCGGTCAAAAGGGCCATCTGAAAAAAGTGTAAAATCCAGAAAGGCAGGACAGGCCATGGAGAACTGGGAGCCTTGTTATGCTGATGGGCGGGATGTAAATTGCCAACAGACACTCGGGAGAAGTGTATGGTGTTTCCTGAAACATCTAAAAAACAAAGCAACAGAGCCTAGGGCACTTCCACTTATGGTCCTATAGCTTAGGGAAATTAAAATCAAAAAGACACAGCCAGCCCAAAGTTTGGAACGGCTCTGTTTACAAGAACCTCATTTGCAGTACAAGTTCAACATCGCAGAAAGTGAAAAATGGATAAAGAAGTTGTGGTATTTACTTACAAAGCAATATCACTCAGCAATGAAATCTATGTCATCAGGCCCTTAGCAGCACAATGAGTGGATTCAGGTATGAAGATTCTAACTGAAATAAGTCACACAGAAAAAGAAATATCATAAGATATCAGTAATACACGGAATGTCAACTTGGCTACACAGGAACTGAATTCCAAAACAGAACAGGGTCTCAAATTTAGAAAACCAACTTATGCTTGCTTAAGGGTAAAGGTGAGTTGGGGTGCTGCATAAAACCAGAGATTGAAATGAGCACAGATAAAGTTCCTTAAGCCAAATATGGAATAGACAAGAGCTACTCCTTGCTCAACGAAATGGACTCAACACCCCATATTAAACGCCTAAGTATGTACCTGACTAGTAAGTATCTTAAAACCTATGGATTGCTATGTCTCCGAAAGAGAATCAAGCATGTGTACAGGGGCATAAACGCAGCAGTGATAGGATTGGAGAGGTTCGGTGAGCAAATGAAGACCCTTTGAAATCATATTGCATGGTATCCATTCCACGGGTCTCAACTACCCAGGTTTAAGGTATTCTTCCTTCAGCTAAAACATGCATGTGGAACTCAGAGTATGATCAACCGTGTGAACGGGAGATGTGTTCAAATATGTCTCAGTTTTCCTCCCCTGGTACTCGGGTGCAACATTCCAGACGCTTTACTAACACTCTCCCCACTTGGAGAGTCAGCGCCTTTAACCTCCTGTTTGGCCCAGTTTGCAATTTCTGCGGAAGATGAACAGGAATAGCGAGAACCAATGAGAGACTAGCTGGAGGTGTCTGGACGGGCAAATTTAACTCTCATTTCCCACCAGGAAGAGGAATTAACCAAAGGCTCAGCTTGCCGTGCCGGAACCAGATTAGGGCCTGAAGCCATCCTGCGGTGTTGCGGCCAGCTCACAAGAAAGCGAGTTGAGGAAAGGAGCTCAGGGGCACTGTAATTCACAAACCTGCAGAGTTATAAATGACAGCTATCGTCCAAAAATATACTGAACTAAGGCTGCCAAGAGGACTTGAAAGCGGGGCAGAATTGCAGGAAACCGATTTCAGGAGGTAGACTGGAATTGCATTGAAAGCATAGGAAAAGAGGCAGAACGTCCACAATGATGCACTTGGCCAAAAAGGGCGTATGCGTTTTTTCCTGAATATATTCAGGAAAAAACGCATACGCCCTTTTTGGCCAACCAAGCAAGCTTGCAAAGGAAATCTGCACTACAATGAAGTCTCACTTCCCCCCGGTCAAAAGGGCCATCTGAAAAAAGTGTAAAATCCAGAAAGGCAGGACAGGCCATGGAGAACTGGGAGCCTTGTTATGCTGATGGGCGGGATGTAAATTGCCAACAGACACTCGGGAGAAGTGTATGGTGTTTCCTGAAACATCTAAAAAACAAAGCAACAGAGCCTAGGGCACTTCCACTTATGGTCCTATAACTTAGGGAAATTAAAATCAAAAAGACACAGCCACCCCAAAGTTTGGAAGGGCTCTGTTTACAAGAACCTCGTTTACAGTACAAGTTCAACATCGCAGAAAGTGAAAAATGGATAAAGAAGTTGTGGTATTTACTTACAAAGCAATACCACTCAGCAATGAAATCTATGTCATCAGGCCCTTAGCAGCACAATGAGTGGATTCAGGTATGATGATTCTAACTGAAATAAGTCACACAGAAAAAGAAACATCATAAGATATCAGTAATACACGGAATGTAAACTTGGCTACACAGGAACTGAATTCCAAAACAGAACAGGGTCTCAAATTTAGAAAACCAACTTATGCTTGCTTAAGGGGAAAGGTGAGTTGGGGTGCTGCATAAAACCAGAGATTGAAATGAGCACAGGTAAAGTTCCTTAAGCCAAATATGGAATAGACAAGAGCTACTCCTTGCTCAACGAAACGGACTGAACACAGCATATTAAACGCCTAAGAATGTACCTGACTAGTAAGTATCTTAAAACCTATGGATTGCTATGTCTCCGAAAGAGAATCAAGCATGTGTACAGGGGCATAAACGCAGCAGTGATAGGATTGGAGAGGTTCGGTGAGCAAATGAAGAACCTTTGAAGTCATATTGCATGGTACCCATTACACGGGTCTCAACTCTCCAGGTTTAAGGTATTCTTCCTTCAGCTAAAACATGCATGTGGAACCCAGAGTATGATCAACCATGTGATCGGGAGACGTGTTCAAATATGTCTCAGATTTCCTCTCCTGGTACTCGGGTGCAACATTCCAGACGCTTTACTAACACTCTCCCGACTTGGAGAGTCAGTCCCTTTAACCTCCTGTTTGGCCCAGTTTGCAATTTCTGCGGAAGATGAACAGGAATAGGGAGAACCAATGAGAGACTAGCTGGAGGTGTCTGGACAGGCAAATTTAACTCTCATTTCCCACCAGAAAGAGGAATTAACCAAAGGCTCAGCGTGCCGTGCCGGAACCAGATTAGGGCCTGAAGCCATCCCGCGGTGTTGTGGCCAGCTCACAAGAAAGCGAGTTGAAGAAAGGAGCTCAGGGGCACTGTAATTCACAAACCTGCAGAGTTATAAATGACAGCTATCGTCCAAAAATATACTGAAGTAAGGCTGCCAAGAGGACTTGAAAGCGGGGCAGAATTGCAGGAAACCGATTTCAGGAGGTAGACTGGAATTACCTTGAAAGCATAGGAAAAGAGGCAGAACGTCCACAATGATGCACTTGGCCAAAAAGGGCGTATGCGTTTTTTCCTGAATATATTTAAGAAGAAACACATACGCCCTTTTTGGCCAACCAAGCAAGCTTGCAAAGGGAAACTGCAGTACAATGAAGACTCACTTCCCCCCGGTCAAAGGGGTCTACTGAAAAAAGTGTAAAATCCAGAAAGGCAGGACAGGCCATGGAGAACTGGGAGCCTTGTTATGCTGATGGGCGGGATGTAAATTGCCAACAGACACTCGGGAGAAGTGTATGGTGTTTCCTGAAACATCTAAAAAACAAAGCAACAGAGCCTAGGGCACTTCCACTTATGGTCCTATAGCTTAGGGAAATTAAAATCAAAAAGACACAGCCACCCCAAAATTTGGGACGGCTCTTTTTACAGAAATCTCTTCTACGGCACAAGTTAAATATCCCAGAGAGCAAATAGTAGATAAAGAAATTGCGGTACTTATGTACAACAGAATACCACTCAGCAATGAAATCTATGTCACCAGGCCCGTACCAGCTTAATGAGTGGATTGAGACACGATGATTCTAAGTGAAATAAGTCACACAGAAAAAGAAACATCATAAGGTATCACTAATACACGGAATGTGAACTTGGCTACACATGAACTGAATTACAAAACAGAACAGGGTCTCAAGTTTAGAAAACCAACTTATGCCTGCTTAAGGGGGAAGGTGAGTTGGGGTGCTGCATAAAAGCAGAGTTTGGAATTAGCACAGATACCGTTCCATAAGCCAAATATGTAATAGACAAGACCTACCCCTTGCTCAACGAAATGGATTCAACAGTGAGGTATCACCTCACACCTGGTAGAATAGGCATCATAGAAAATCTACAAACAGAAAATGCTGGAAAGGGTGTGGAGAAAAGGAACCCTCTTCCACTATTGTTGGGAATATAAATTGATACAGTCATTATGGAAAACAATATGGAATTTCTTAAGAAACTAACAATAGAATTACCATATGATACAGCAATCCCAGTACTGGACATATACCCAGACAAAACCATAAATCAAAAAGAGTCATTCACCGCAATGTTCATTGCATCACTATTTACAATATCGAGGTAATGGAAGCAACCTAAATGCCCACAGACAGACGAATGCATAAAGCTGTGGTACATATATAAAATGGAATATTACTAAGCCATGAAAAGGAATGAAATTGGGTCATTTGTAGAGACGTCGATGGATCTAGAGACTGTCATACAGAGTGAAGTAAGTCAGAAAGAGAAAAACAAATCTTGTATATTCATGCATATATGTGGAACCTAGAAAAACTGTACAGATTAACCATTTTGCAAGGCATAAATAGAGCAACAGATGTAGACAACAAGCGTATGGACAACAAGGGGGGAAAGCTGTTGGGGGGGTGGTGGTGGGAGGAGTTGAGAGACTGGGATTGGCATGTATACATTTATATGTATAAAATAGATAACCAATAAGAACCTGCTGTATAAAAATATAAAATAAAATTCAAAATTAAAAAGAAATAAAATTTAAAAAATAAAACAGAAAAAACAATTATTCCCTGCACATACATGTATTTATATGAATAAATTATTTCCATGCTTATATCTGTAAATACAAAAAAGAGGAATAAAATCTACCTTGAACCAAAAACGAAAAAGAGAAAAAAACACAGAACCCACCAGTTCCACAGAGGAAAACCGTATCAGGGCACTTGCTCCAGTTGTAAACAATTCTGAAGTTGGTCAGTGGTGGGGAATCGTCTCCCATTCAGCCAGAGGCCCCCACGCAACAAGCGTCCTCATTGTAAAGCTGGGGCACCGTGCCGAGGCATCTGTGAGTAAACGTGAGCTGAGCCCCAGGCCAGTTGCTGCTGAACTATTCCCACCCGTCCCAGGTAAAACACCTGAATATATACAAGGACTTGAAAGCCTAGAGGAAGGGCCATAGAGCCACAAGAGTGACAGCATGCCGGCCGACTTGGTGCCTGCAGGCCAGCCAGGATGGTCCTGGCCCTGGGTGCTCTTCTGGAAGATTTCCATTTCCCTGCCTGAGATACCCGTCCTGTCCCTGCCCCCACTGCTTTTTTCCTTCCTCACCTCTGCCCAGGGAGAAATTCCAGCAGCAGGTATGGGTGACACATCCTCTTCTTTAGCAGGTGGCAGCCTGGCAACTGCTGCAGAAAGTCCAGCAGAGCCCCACTCACACTGGGCCACCCACAAAGCCGTGGCCTCTCACTCCCTCCCACCAGCCCAGCCCCGAGACTGCTGACAGGGCAGAGAAAATGGCGTCAGGCATGGCTGCAGGGGCTCTTGCTGCCTGGAGTGGTATTTATATTGATCTCAACCCAGGCACACCTGGGGAGGGCTGGCCGGCACGGTAAGTCTGCCCAGGTCAGCCAATCATCACCCCTCAGGGGCTCACAGTTGCAGAAAATGGAACTTGCTGAACCGGCCAGGTCCAAGGAACAGGTGTGGGCTCCTGAGAGTCAGGATAGACAAGGGGCTGCAGCTTTGCCTTGTTTTCTAATCATTTTATCTGGCCCATGAGTGGGAGACAACTTCAAGAAAACACTCTCCTAATGAGAGGAACCCAGGAGTCAGGGAGAGGAGGGGTGGGTGGTGGTTGGAGACAGAGGCCTGGTGCCCCGGGTGCAGTGGAAGTCTCTGGAAGACCAGGTGGAGGGAGGCCTCACGGAGTGATGCCCAGGGTCACAGACCTGTCACAGCTGCTGTTTGTTAGTTCAAGTCCTGCTCTGAGGTGCTCTGTGTCAGCTCTGAGCGACAGGTGAGCTGGGGGTGCTCTGCAATGAGGGCTATGTGCACGGCTCCTGTGTGCCCAGCCCTGCCACGGTACCTGCAAGGGTAGCTCTGTATCCTGGGAGGGGCCTGACCACGAGAGCCCCGTGGGCTGGGGTGGGGGTGGGGTACCTGCCCAGGTGAGCTCCATATTCTGGGATTGGTCTGACCACGAGAGCCCCATGGGCTGCTGGGGACCTGGTAAAGGATGTCAGGACAGTCAGTGAAGCCACCGAGGATATACCTCCAGTTGCTCCTAATTCCTACACCCTGCTGGTCATTCTACCAACCACCAGGACATGGTATTCTGTATTAGTCTTCAATGATGCCTTCTTTTGTATTCCATTAGTCCCAGAGTCACAAGAAATTTTGGCTTGTGAGTGGCAGGACTCAACATACAACTAAAACAATACTTCCGGGCCGTCTGGCCCCAAGGGTGCAAAAGTTCCCACACCATCTTTGGGGAAAGCTTAGCTAAAGACCTAAAAGTTCTACCTCTGGAAAAGGAAACCCTCCTTCAATATGCAGACGACATTCTGATCACCAGCCCTACTAAGGAGGCCTCTGAACTACCAAGCCAATAAAGGATAGAAGTTGTCCAAGAAAAAGCTCAAATATCACAGACTGCAGTGACCTGCCTGGGCTTCATTCTCACAGAAGGTCAGAGAAGCCCATCCCAGGAAAGGGAAGAAACCATTTTCAGCCTTACCCCTTTCTAAAACTAGAAGACAGCTTAGGGGTTCCTGGGGAGGCCAGGGTTTGCTGTTTCTGGATCCCTAACTACAGTCTACTAGCTGGGCCTCTATATGAAACACTGAAAGGAAAAGATGATGATCCTTTTGAATAGAATCCAGAAGTGGCCTTTCAAGAATGGAAAGAGCAGTCAATTCAGACCCTTGCCCTGGAACTCCCTAATTTAGCTAAACCCTTTGACCTTTACATTCCCGGTGAAAGGTGAATCGCCATTGGAGAATTAGTGCAAAAACTGGGACCACTTGAAATGGAACAATGCAAGAATGCCATCCAGGTAGGATAAACTACGGTCACCAAGGGGCTTGGCCCACTGCCACATCTGGCCAAGATACTGGCGGTATCTAAAAACCTGCAAATCAGCAGCCCAAAAGGCCACCTCCCTCTTAAGGGAAAAGGACCCCACGTGGTGATCCTAACCACCAACCATGCCCTGAAGTTGCAGGGTTCGCTCCGTGGGCACACCGACCTCGAGTGAGGAGGCCCTCCAACTCCAACATCCAGAGAGATAACCGGGGGCAACAGGGCACCATGACGACTCGTGTGAACATCACTTGACCTGGAGTTTCTCTCATAAAACAACAAGAGTGTGTCCCAAAAGAGTAGACTACTGCTTGCAGGACTTACTGCACCCAGAGGGGAGCTAATAATCTTGACGGGGGAACCGTATATCACACTGTCACCATAGAAAAGCCTACAGACACCGTGATGATGGTGGCCAATAAGACCGGCTGGACTCCTGTTTACTTCAAAAGGCTGTTGACTCAGTGGCCATCATGGTCCTTGATCACCACTGACCCTGGACTGTCTGGAAGTTGAGCGGGCAGGGCTCTGACACCTGGTGCTGTTTGTACGTTAATTCAGGGGCCTAATTGAAGAAAGCGCAGACTACTGGTCAGAGCATCTAGGCTGGCAGAAACGGTCAGCCTAAAGTGGCTGAACAAATGTGGGGCGGGGTGAAACCGGCCCCCACATCGTCTCTGCACATCTCTTTCCTGGACCCTTAAAGGTCATTAGAATCTATAACACTTCCAATGCTGGTGCTCAGGTGGACGAGCAGGGAGGCAGGGGTCCTGGGGACAATCAACGTCACCGGGATTCTGCTGGGGAGAAGCTCTGACCCTCGTCCCAGGGTATGAGGGCTCCCAACTCAGCACTCAGCAGTTACAGAAGAAGGGTCTGCACCCTCAGCACTCCAAGAATGAGGAACGGGACAAAAGGCAGAGGAGGGGTTTGTCCCCAGCAAAGCCCATTAAAAATCCCTGGGAGATAAAAATAGAATCTGGGCAATAAAGTCAAGTCTAACCTTTTTTATCCTTTGTGCTTTGTCTAATTTCACGTGCTCCTAGGGTCCCGCATGCAGAGGTTCCACACCCGGCACTTCAGACCAGATTTCCTAGTGCAGAATGGCTGGGTCGACATCTCAGCTCCTGGGGCCCAGTGCAGACTCCACGATATAGAGCCTGAGCTACAGCCAACCCGGCCCTCGAGAGCTCTGGCCCTCCCTCCCACTGACTCTGACAGGATCTCTACACAGCAGCCCAGCCCACAGCCCACGGGGTAGTGCATGCTCTCACCTCTCCATTCTCTGATCAAAATATAAAGTTTCCTTTGCTTGTGAACCAAACTCAGTCTCGATCTGTTGGCCCCAATGACACTGGGCAGGGGGACACTTGTTGGGGTCCACTCTGGAGGATCAGTAACAGAAATTGAGACTATTGTAACCTCAATGAACAGATGTGTGAGCCAAACTGTAGTTAACATAGAACAGTGTATAAGGCTCGGGTAAAATAAGATGTTTCTAACACTTCCATTTGATATTTCCATCACTTTTTATAAGCAAGTTCAGTGAAAAGGTTTGTCTTATTTGTCAGGTCAATATTAGAGAAATGAAGTGATTTCTTTCCAAGGATGTACATCGAATAATCTTGGTTAAACCTTCAATCTTGTTTTAAATGCTTTTCCATTGAAAATGATACCTCTCTTTCAGCTCCCCCATTTCTGAGAAGTATAAAATCTTATAATTTATTATTACCAAAGGGGAAAGGTGGGAGGAGGGATAAATTAACAGTTTGGGATTAACACATACACACTGCTATGTATAAAATAGATCATCAACAAGGAACTACTGTATAGCACAGGGAACTACACTCAACATTTTGCAATAACCTATAAGGGGAAATAATCTGAAAAAGAATAGATATTTTTATTGACATCATCTATCAATGATAGTTAAATTGTAGCCTAAGGGAAGCTGATGGTGAGTGCTTCTGACCCTGAAGACTTCAATCATCTAAAGTTTGGACTCTGCCTACTTCCCAAGGCCCTTAATGAACATATGTGTAGCCGTAGCTTAAAAACTTCCCCAGTTTGGGTTTCGGGGAGACACTGATTTTGAAAAAGCCCTGGTGTTCTCCTTACATGAATGGGACTCTTCCTACTGCTAAAACATGTCTGTCACACCCAGAGGATGGTATACCGTCTGATCGGGAAGAGTTTGGAAAAGGCATCTCATCTCCTCATCTCCTGGTGCTCGGGTTCACCCCTCCAGTGTCTTTACTAACAGTCTGCCCACTTGGAGGTGTCAGCACTGTCAACATCCTGTTGCGTACAGTTTGGAATTTGTCCAGAGGATGAAGCGGAAGGATGAGGAACAATGAGAGACAAGTCCTAGGTGTTCAGACAGGCACATGTCACTCTAATTTCCAATCAGGAAGACGAATTGACCAAAGGCTAGGGTTGCCCATGGAAACAGTATAGGGCTTGAGGAAATCCCGCTGCTTTGTGGCCAGTTCCCATAAACACAAGTTGAACAATGGAACTCAGGGGCAGTAAAATTCACAAAACTGCAGAGTTGAAAATATCCATCACTGAAAAATGTCTTGAGGAAAGTCAGAGAAAAGGACTTGTAAGCAAGGGAGAATGGCAGGAAAGGGATTTGAGGAGGTAGAAAGGACTCGCCATTAAGCACAAGAAAAGGAGCTGAACATTGCCAACATTGCAATTGGCCAAAAAGGGTGTATGCGTTTTTTTCTGTATATATTCAAGAAAAGGGCATACACTTTTTTAGCCAACCAAACAGGTGGGCACTGGAAGTCAATACTACAAAAGATATCACTTCGCATCAGTCAGAAGAGCCATCCTCATGAAGCGTAAACAACAGAAATGCAGGACAGGACAATGAGAAGAGGGAGCCCTGTGAGACTTATAGTGGAAATGTATATTGCCAACGGTCATTCTGGAGAAGTGTATTGTGTTTACTAAAGCATCTAAAAAATGAGCTACAGAGCATAGGGCACTTGCACTCATGGGCGTATATCTTGGGAAAAACAAAAATCGAGAGGACACAGGCACCCCAATGTTTACCCCCTCTCTGTTTAAAAGATCCTCGACTAGGATATAACTTAAATGTCTCTGGAGGGAAAAAATGGATAGAGATGTGGTACTTAGGTAGAGTGGAATATTATTCAGCCTGGAAATCAATGAAATATCGCCAGTTGTAACAACTCCGGAGGAGTTACGTATGATCATTCTAAGTGACAGAATTCAAAAAGAAAAAGACACATATCATAAGATATCACTTAAAGGTGGAATCCAAAATGGCTACACATGAAATAAATTACAAAACAAAAACATAGTCAAATATGTAGAAAACACGCATAAGGCTGCTAAACGGGAAAGGTGGGGAGGGGTGAGGCATCATCCAGGAGGTTGAAATTAGCAAAGATACCATTCCAAATACCAAACTGATAATCAACAAGGCCTACACGGTAGCTAAAAGAACTGCACTCAGCACACTCAAGTCACCGGAAAAGAATATATACGACTGGTAAGAATCTGAAAAAGAATTTATTGATGTCTCTCTGTACGTGAATCAAGTGGATGTACAGCAGCAAGAAACAGAGCTTTGAAAATCAGCTGTAACCAATATAGTAATAAATTGAAAAAAATAAACGACAGAGAGACAGAGAAAACCTCTTACAACTTTTCCTCAGGGACGGTGATGCAACATGGATTGAACACATCTAGACCCACAGCAGGATGAGACATAAGGCTGGAAACTGTTTGCGCTAAGAGAAATGTGAGGTTGGGTGAGGAAATGCACACCCTTTAAAGTAATACTACCTGGTACCCATTCAATGGGTCCCAAATCTGCAGGTTCAAGGGATCTTCCTACAGCTAAAACATGCATGGAAAACCCAGAGGACTGTACACCATGTGATCGGGAGATGTGTCTAAAATGCACCTCATTTATCCTCTCCTGGTGCTCCTGTTCACCATTCCAGCCACGTTACTTAGAATCTCCCCACTTGGAGAATCAGCACATTTAAACTTCTGTTTCACACATTTTGCAAATTGTGAGGAGGATGAATGGGAAGAGGGGGAACCAATGAGAGAAGAGTTGTAGGGGTTTGGACGGGCACATATCACTCTAATTTCCCATTAAGAATAAGAATTAAAGAAAGGCTCAGCCTGCCTCGCCGCAGCCAAAATAGGGCCTGAAGCAATCCTGTGGGTTTGAGGCCAGCTCACAAAAGAGCAACTTAAAAAATGGAGCTCAGGGTCACTGCAATTCACAAACCTGCAGAGTTATAAATGAAAACTAACGTCCAAAAATCTGTTGAGGTAAGGCAAAGAAGAGGATCTGAATGCAAGACAGAATTGCAAGAAACAGATTTCAAGAGATAGATTGGACTCGTCTTTAACGCACATGAAAAGCGGCAGAATTTCGACAATGATGCAGTTGGCCCAAAAGGGCGTATGCGTTTTTTCCTGATTATATCCAGGAAAAAACGCATACGCACTTTATGGGCAACGAAACAAGCAAGCAATGCAAATGTGCACAACAAAGAAGTCTCACTTCCCACCGGTCAAAAGGGCCATCCTAAAAAATTGTAAAAACCAGAAATGCAGGACAGGCCATGGAGAACAGGGAGCCTTTATACGCTGATGGGCAGTGTGTGAACTGCCGAGAGCCACTCTGGAGAAGTGTATGGTGGTTCCTAAATCATCTAAAAAACAGAGCTACAGAGCATAGGACACTTCCAATCATGGGAGTATATCTAGGGAAGTCTAAAAATCAACAAGACACAAGCACACCACAGTTTAGGGCTACTGTGTTTACAAGAACCTCAACTTCAGTACACCTTAAATATCCCAGGAAAGAGAACAATGGATAAAGAAGATGTGGTACTTATGTACAATGGAATATCTCTTCACCATGAAATCAATGTAATAAGGCTAGTAGAAGGATAAAGAGTGGATTTAGGTCCGATAATACTACTTGAAATAAGTCAAACAGAAAAAGAAACATATCATAAGATATCACTTATAGAGGGAGGGTAAATATGGCTGCACAAGAAATGAATTACAGAACAGAACAGTGTCTCACATTTAGAAAACACACTTATGTCAGCTTAAGGGGAAAGGAGAGGTGGGGTGATGCATAAAACCAGAGTTTGAAATTAGCACAGATACCGTTCAATAAACCAAATAGGTATTAGACAAGATCTACACCTTGCTCAATGAACTGGCCTCAACACACCCTATACACCGCAGAGAAATATATCTGAGTAATAAGAATCTTAAAACCCATGTATTGATATATCTCCATAAGGGAATCAAGTGTGTGCAGAGCAGCACAAACACAGCAGTGAAAATGAGCTAAACCCCATTATAGAAATAAATTTTAAAAACAAAACGCTGAAACAATGAAAGAGAGAAAAATTCTTACAAAATTCGCTCAGGGGCTGTGATGCAACCTGGATTGACCACATATAAACCCACAGCTGGATAAGATATAAGGCTGGACACTTGGGGCTGAGAGGATTGGTGAGCTTTGGTGAGCAACTGCCGAAAGTTTAATGCAATACTTCATGCTACTCAGTCCAAGGGTCCCAACACTCCAGGTTGAAGGGAATCTTCCTACAGCTAAACCATGCTTGGGAAATCCAGCGACTGGTATACCATATGATCGGGAAAGGTTTCTAAAACACACCTCATTTTTGCTCTCCTGGGGCTCCGGATCGACATTCCAGCCGCTTTACTAACAACATCCCCACATGGAGTCAATGCCTTTAAGTTCTGGTATCGCACAGTCTGCAGTTAGTGCGGAGGATGAATGGGAATAGGGGGAACCAGTGAGAAACTAGCTGTAGCGGTTTCAATGGGCACATGTCACTCTAATGTCACATCAGTAAGAAGAATTAACCAAAGGCACAGCAAGGTGCCCCAGAAGAAAAATAGGGCTTCAAGGAATCCTGTGGTTATGGGGCAAGACCACAAAAATAAGAGCTGAAAAATGGGGCTAAGGGCCACTGCAATTCAAAAACCTGCAGAGTTATAAAGGCCAACTATTTTCAAAAAATATATTGAGGTAAGGCTATGAAGAGACATTGAAAGCAAGGCAGAATTGCAGGAAACCGATTTCAGGAGGTAGACTGGAATTGCATTGAAAACATATGAAGACAGTCAGAACCTCGACAATGATGCACTTGGCCAAAAAGGGCGTATGCGTTTTTTCCTGAATATATTCAGGAAAAAACGCATACGCACTTTTTGGCCAACCAAGCAAGCTTGCAAAGGAAATCTGCACTACAATGAAGTCTCACTTCCCCCCGGTCAAAAGGGCCATCTGAAAAAAGTGTAAAATCCAGAAAGGCAGCACAGGCCATGGAGAACTGGGAGCCTTGTTATGCTGATGGGCGGGATGTAAATTGCCAACAGCCACTCGGGAGAAGTGTATGGTGTTTCCTGAAACATCTAAAAAACAAAGCAACAGAGCCTAGGGCACTTCCACTTATGGTCCTATAGCTTAGGGAAATTAAAATCAAAAAGACACAGCCACCCCAAAGTTTGGGATGCCTCTGTTTACAAGAACCTCGTTTACCATACAAGTTCAGTATCACAGAAAGTGAAAAATGGATAAAGAACTTGTGGTACTTACGTACAATGCAGTATCACTCAGCAATGAAATCTATGTCATCAGGCCCGTAGCAGCATAATGAGTGGATTCAGGTACGATGATTCTAACTGAAATAAGTCACACAGAAAAAGAAACATCATAAGATATCAGTAATACACGGAATGTAAACTTGGCTACACAGGAACTGAATTCCAAAACAGAACAGGGTCTCAAATTTAGAAAACCAACTTATGCTTGCTTAAGGGGAAAGGTGAGTTGGGGTGCTGCATAAAACCAGACATTGAAATGAGCACAGATAAAGTTCCTTAAGCCAAATATGGAATAGACAAGAGCTACTCCTTGCTCAACGAAATGGACTCAACACCCCATATTAAAGGCGTAACAATGTACCTGACTAGTAAGTATCTTAAAACCTATGGATTGCTATGTCTCCAAAAGTGAATCAAGCGTGTGTACAGGGGCATAAACGCAGCAGTGATAGGATTGGAGAGGTTTGGTGAGCAAATGAAGACCCTTTGAAGTCATACTGCATGGTACCCATACGAGGGGTTTCAACTACCCAGGTTTAAGGTATTCTTCCTTCAGCTAAAACATGCATGTGGAACCCAGAGTATGATCAACCGTGTGAACGGGAGACGTGTTCAAATAAGTCTCAGTTTTCCTCCCCTGGTACTCGGGTGCAACCTTCCAGAGGCTTTACTAAAACTCTCCCACTTGGAGAGTCAGTGCCTTTAACCTCCTGTTTGGCCCAGTTTGCAATTTCTGCGGAAGATGAACAGGAATAGTGAGAACCAATGAGAGACTAGCTGGAGGTGTCTGGACGGGCAAATTTAACTCTCATTTCCCACCAGGAAGAGGAAATAACCAAAGGCTCAGTGTGCCATGCCGGAACCAGATTAGGGCCTAAAGCCATCCTGCGGTGTTGCGGCCAGCTCACAAGAAAGCGAGTTGAAGAAAGGAGCTCAGGGGCACTGTAATTCACAAACCTGCAGAGTTATAAATGACAGCTATCGTCCAAAAATATACTGAAGTAAGGCTGCCAAGAGGACTTGAAAGCGGGGCAGAATTGCAGGAAACCGATTTCAGGAGGTAGACTGGAATTGCATTGAAAGCATAGGAAAAGAGGCAGAGCGTCCACAATGATGCACTTGGCCAAAAAGGGCGTATGCGTTTTTTCCTGAATATATTCAGGAAAAAACGCATACGCCCTTTTTGGCCAACCAAGCAAGCTTGCAAAGGAAATCTGCACTACAATGAAGTCTCACTTCCCCCCGGTCAAAAGGGCCATCTGAAAAAAGTGTAAAATCCAGAAAGGCAGGACAGGCCATGGAGAACTGGGAGCCTTGTTATGCTGATGGGCGGGATGTAAATTGCCAACAGACACTCGGGAGAAGTGTATGGTGTTTCCTGAAACATCTAAAAAACAAAGCAACAGAGCCTAGGGCACTTCCACTTATGGTCCTATAGCTTAGGGAAATTAAAATCAAAAAGACACAGCCACCCCAAAGTTTGGGACGCCTCTGTTTATAAGAACCTCGTTTACCGTACAAGTTCAGTATCACAGAAAGTGAAAAATGGATAAAGAACTTATGGTACTTACGTACAATGCAGTATCACTCAGCAATGAAATCTATGTCATCAGGCCCGTAGCAGCATAATGAGTGGATTCAGGTACGATGATTCTAACTGAAATAAGTCACACAGAAAAAGAAACATCATAAGATATCACTAATACACGGAATGTAAACTTGGCTACACAGGAACTGAATTCCAAAACAGAACAGGGTCTCAAATTTAGAAAATCAACTTATGCTTGCTTAAGGGGAAAGGTGAGTTGGGGTGCTGCATAAAACCAGAGATTGAAATGAGCACAGATAAAGTTCCTTAAGCCAAATATGGAATAGACAAGAGCTACTCCTTGCTCAACGAAATGGACTCAACACCCCATATTAAACGCGTAAGAATGTACCTGACTAGTAAGTATCTTAAAACCTATGGATTGCTATGTCTCCAAAAGAGAATCAAGCGTGTGTACAGGGGCATAAACGCAGCAGTGATAGGATTGGAGAGGTTCGGTGAGCAAATGAAGATCCTTTGAAATCATACTGCATGGTACCCATACCAGGGGTTTCAACTACCCAGGTTTAAGGTATTCTTCCTTCAGCTAAAACATGCATGTGGAACCCAGAGTATGATCAACCGTGTGAACGGGAGACGTGTTCAAATAAGTCTCAGTTTTCCTCCCCTGGTACTCGGGTGCAACATTCCAGACGCTTTACTAACACTCTCCCGACTTGGAGAGTCAGCGCCTTTAACCTCCTGTTTGGCCCAGTTTGCAATTTCTGTGGAAGATGAACAGGAATAGCGAGAACCAATGAGAGACTAGCTGGAGGTGTCTGGACGGGCAAATTTAACTCTCATTTCCCACCAGGAAGAGGAAATAACCAAAGGCTCAGTGTGCCATGCCGGAACCAGATTAGGGCCTGAAGCCATCCTGCGGTGTTGCGGCCAGCTCACAAGAAAGCGAGTTGAAGAAAGGAGCTCAGGGGCACTGTAATTCACAAACCTGCAGAGTTATAAATGACAGCTATCGTCCAAAAATATACTGAAGTAAGGCTGCCAAGAGGACTTGAAAGCGGGGCAGAATTGCAGGAAACCGATTTCAGGAGGTAGACTGGAATTGCATTGAAAGCATAGGAAAAGAGGCAGAACGTCCACAATGATGCACTTGGCCAAAAAGGGCGTATGCGTTTTTTCCTGAATATATTCAGGAAAAAACGCATACGCCCTTTTTGGCCAACCAAGCAAGCTTGCAAAGGAAATCTGCACTACAATGAAGTCTCACTTCCCCCCGGTCAAAAGGGCCATCTGAAAAAAGTGTAAAATCCAGAAAGGCAGGACAGGCCATGGAGAACTGGGAGCCTTGTTATGCTGATGGGCGGGATGTAAATTGCCAACAGACACTCGGGAGAAGTGTATGGTGTTTCCTGAAACATCTAAAAAACAAAGCAACAGAGCCTAGGGCACTTCCACTTATGGTCCTATAGCTTAGGGAAATTAAAATCAAAAAGACACAGCCACCCCAAAGTTTGGGACGCTTCTGTGTACAAGAACCTCGTTTACCGTACAAGTTCAGTATCACAGAAAGTGAAAAATGGATAAAGAACTTATGGTACTTACGTACAATGCAGTATCACTCAGCAATGAAATCTATGTCATCAGGCCCGTAGCAGCATAATGAGTGGATTCAGGTACGATGATTCTAACTGAAATAAGTCACACAGAAAAAGAAACATCATAAGATATCAGTAATACACGGAATGTAAACTTGGCTACACAGGAACTGAATTCCAAAACAGAACAGGGTCTCAAATTTAGAAAACCAACTTATGCTTGCTTAAGGGGAAAGGTGAGTTGGGGTGCTGCATAAAACCAGAGATTGAAATGAGCACAGATAAAGTTCCTTAAGCCAAATATGGAATAGACAAGAGCTACTCCTTGCTCAACGAAATGGACTCAACACCCCATATTAAACGCGTAAGAATGTACCTGACTAGTAAGTATCTTAAAACCTATGGATTGCTATGTCTCCAAAAGAGAATCAAGTGTGTGTACAGGGGCATAAACGCAGCAGTGATAGGATTGGAGAGGTTCGGTGAGCAAATGAAGACCCTTTGAAGTCATACTGCATGGTACCCATACGAGGGGTTTCAACTACCCAGGTTTAAGGTATTCTTCCTTCAGCTAAAACATGCATGTGGAACCCAGAGTATGATCAACCGTGTGAACGGGAGACGTGTTCAAATATGTCTCAGTTTTCCTCCCCTGGTACTCGGGTGCAACCTTCCAGACGCTTTACTAAAACTCTCCCCACTTGGAGAGTCAGCGCCTTTAACCTCCTGTTAGGCCCAGTTTGCAATTTCTGCGGAAGATGAACAGGAATAGCGAGAACCAATGAGAGACTAGCTGGAGGTGTCTGGACGGGCAAATTTAACTCTCATTTCCCACCAGGAAGAGGAATTAACCAAAGGCTCAGCATGCCGTGCCGGAACCAGATTAGGGCCTGAAGCCATCCTGCGGTGTTGCGGCCAGCTCACAAGAAAGCGAGTTGAAGAAAGGAGCTCAGGGGCACTGTAATTCACAAACCTGCAGAGTTATAAATGACAGCTATCGTCCAAAAATAGACTGAACTAAGGCTTCCAAGAGGACTTGAAAGCGGGGCAGAATTGCAGGAAACCGATTTCAGGAGGTAGACTGGAATTGCATTGAAAGCATAGGAAAAGAGGCAGAACGTCCACAATGATGCACTTGGCCAAAAAGGGCGTATGCGTTTTTTCCTGAATATATTCAGGAAAAAACGCATACGCACTTTTTGGCCAACCAAGCAAGCTTGCAAAGGAAATCTGCACTACAATGAAGTCTCACTTCCCCCCGGTCAAAAGGGTCATCTGAAAAAAGTGTAAAATCCAGAAAGGCAGGACAGGCCATGGAGAACTGGGAGCCTTGTTATGCTGATGGGCGGGATGTAAATTGCCAACAGACACTCGGGAGAAGTGTATGGTGTTTCCTGAAACATCTAAAAAACAAAGCAACAGAGCCTAGGGCACTTCCACTTATGGTCCTATAGCTTAGGGAAATTAAAATCAAAAAGACACATCCACCCCAAAGTTTGGGACGCCTCTGTTTATAAGAACCTCGTTTACCGTACAAGTTCAGTATCACAGAAAGTGAAAAATGGTTAAAGAACTTGTGGTACTTACGTACAATGCAGTATCACTCAGCAATGAAATCTATGTCATCAGGCCCGTAGCAGCATAATGAGTGGATTCAGGTACGATGATTCTAACTGAAATAAGTCACACAGAAAAAGAAACATCATAAGATATCAGTAATACACGGAATGTAAACTTGGCTACACAGGAACTGAATTCCAAAACAGAACAGGGTCTCAAATTTAGAAAACCAACTTATGCTTGCTTAAGGGGAAAGGTGAGTTGGGGTGCTGCATAAAACCAGAGATTGAAATGAGCACAGATAAAGTTCCTTAAGCCAAATATGGAATAGACAAGAGCTACTCCTTGCTCAACGAAATGGACTCAACACCCCATATTAAACGCGTAAGTATGTACCTGACTAGTAAGTATCTTAAAACCTATGGATTGCTATGTCTCCAAAAGAGAATCAAGCGTGTGTACAGGGGCATAAACGCAGCAGTGATAGGATTGGAGAGGTTCGGTGAGCAAATGAAGACCCTTTGAAGTGATACTGCATGGTACCCATACCAGGGGTTTCAACTACCCAGGTTTAAGGTATTCTTCCTTCAGCTAAAACATGCATGTGGAACCCAGAGTATGATCAACCGTATGAACGGGAGACGTGTTCAAATAAGTCTCAGTTTTCCTCCCCTGGTACTCGGGTGCAACCTTCCAGATGCTTTACTAAAACTCTCCCCACTTGGAGAGTCAGCGCCTTTAACCTCCTCTTTGGCCCAGTTTGCAATTTCTGCGGAAGATGAACAGGAATAGCGAGAACCAATGAGAGACTAGCTGGAGGTGTCTGGACGGACAAATTTAACTCTCATTTCCCACCAGGAAGAGGAAATAACCAAAGGCTCAGTGTGCCATGCCGGAACCAGATTAGGGCCTGAAGCCATCCTGCGGTGTTGCGGCCAGCTCACAAGAAAGCGAGTTGAAGAAAGGAGCTCAGGGGCACTGTAATTCACAAACCTGCAGAGTTATAAATGACAGCTATCGTCCAAAAATATACTGAAGTAAGGCTGCCAAGAGGACTTGAAAGCGGGGCAGAATTGCAGGAAACCGATTTCAGGAGGTAGACTGGAATTGCATTGAAAGCATAGGAGAAGAGGCAGAACGTCCACAATGATGCACTTGGCCAAAAAGGGCGTATGCGTTTTTTCCTGAATATATTCAGGAAAAAACGCATACGCCCTTTTTGGCCAACCAAGCAAGCTTGCAAAGGAAATCTGCACTACAATGAAGTCTCACTTCCCCCCGGTCAAAAGGGCCATCTGAAAAAAGTGTAAAATCCAGAAAGGCAGGACAGGCCATGGAGAACTGGGAGCCTTGTTATGCTGATGGGCGGGATGTAATTTGCCAACAGACACTCGGGAGAAGTGTATGGTGTTTCCTGAAACATCTAAAAAACAAAGCAACAGAGCCTAGGGCACTTCCACTTATGGTCCTATAGCTTAGGGAAATTAAAATCAAAAAGACACAGCCACCCCAAAGTTTGGGACGCCTCTGTTTACAAGAACCTCGTTTACCGTACAAGTTCAGTATCACAGAAAGTGAAAAATGGATAAAGAACTTGTGGTACTTACGTACAATGCAGTATCACTCAGCAATGAAATCTATGTCATCAGGCCCGTAGCAGCATAATGAGTGGATTCAGGTACGATGATTCTAACTGAAATAAGTCACACAGAAAAAGAAACATCATAAGATATCAGTAATACACGGAATGTAAACTTGGCTACACAGGAACTGAATTCCAAAACAGAACAGGGTCTCAAATTTAGAAAACCAACTTATGCTTGCTTAAGGGGAAAGGTGAGTTGGGGTGCTGCATAAAACCAGAGATTGAAATGAGCACAGATAAAGTTCCTTAAGCCAAATATGGAATAGACAAGAGCTACTCCTTGCTCAACGAAATGGACTCAACCCCGCATATTAAACGCCTAAGAATGTACCTGACTAGTAAGTATCTTAAAACCTATGGATTGCTATGTCTCCAAAAGAGAATCAAGCGTGTGTACAGGGGCATAAATGCAGCAGTGATAGGATTGGAGAGGTTCGGTGAGCAAATGAAGAACCTTTGAAGTCATACTGCATGGTACCCATACCAGGGGTTTCAACTACCCAGGTTTAAGGTATTCTTCCTTCAGCTAAAACATGCATGTGGAACCCAGAGTATGATCAACCGTGTGAACGGGAGACGTGTTCAAATAAGTCTCAGTTTTCCTCCCCTGGTACTCGGGTGCAACATTCCAGATGCTTTACTAACACTCTCCCGACTTGGAGAGTCAGTCCCTTTAACCTCCTGTTTGGCCCAGTTTGCAATTTCTGCGGAAGATGAACAGGAATAGCGAGAACCAATGAGAGACTAGCTGGAGGTGTCTGGACGGACAAATTTAACTCTCATTTCCCAACAGGAAGAGGAAATAACCAAAGGCTCAGTGTGCCATGCCGGAACCAGATTAGGGCCTGAAGCCATCCTGTGGTGTTGCGGCCAGCTCACAAGAAAGCGAGTTGAAGAAAGGAGCTCAGGGGCACTGTAATTCACAAACCTGCAGAGTTATAAATGACAGCTATCTCCAAAAATATACTGAAGTAAGGCTGCCAAGAGGACTTGAAAGCGGGGCAGAATTGCAGGAAACCGATTTCAGGAGGTAGACTGGAATTGCATTGAAAGCATAGGAAAAGAGGCAGAACGTCCACAATGATGCACTTGGCCAAAAAGGGCGTATGCTTTTTTTCCTGAATATATTCAGGAAAGAACGCATACGCACTTTTTGGCCAACCAAGCAAGCTTGCAAAGGAAATCTGCACTACAATGAATTCTCACTTCCCCCCGGTCAAAAGGGCCATCTGAAAAAAGTGTAAAATCCAGAAAGGCAGGACAGGCCATGGAGAACTGGGAGCCTTGTTATGCTGATGGGCGGGATGTAAATTGCCAACAGACACTCGGGAGAAGTGTATGGTGTTTCCTGAAACATCTAAAAAACAAAGCAACAGAGCCTAGGGCACTTCCACTTATGGTCCTATAGCTTAGGGAAATTAAACTCAAAAAGACACAGCCACCCCAATGTTTGGGATGCCTCTGTTTACAAGAACCTCATTTACCGTACAAGTTCAGTATCACAGAAAGTGAAAAATGGATAAAGAACATGTGGTACTTACGTACAATGCAGTATCACTCAGCAATGAAATCTATGTCATCAGGCCCGTAGCAGCATAATGAGTGGATTCAGGTACGATGATTCTAACTGAAATAAGTCACACAGAAAAAGAAACATCATAAGGTATCACTAATACACGGAATGTAAACTTGGCTACACAGGAACTGAATTCCAAAACAGAACAGGGTCTCAAATTTAGAAAACCAACTTATGCTTGCTTAAGGGGAAAGGTGAGTTGGGGTGCTGCATAAAACCAGAGATTGAAATGAGCACAGATAAAGTTCCTTAAGCCAAATATGGAATAGACAAGAGCTACTCCTTGCTCAACGAAATGGACTCAACACCCCATATTAAACGCGTAAGAATGTACCTGACTAGTAAGTATCTTAAAACCTATGGATTGCTATGTCTCCAAAAGAGAATCAAGCCTGTGTACAGGGGCATAAACGCAGCAGTGATAGGATTGGAGAGGTTCGGTGAGCGAATGAAGACCCTTTGAAGTCATACTGCATGGTACCCATACCAGGGGTTTCAACTACCCAGGTTTAAGGTATTCTTCCTTCAGCTAAAACATGCATGTGGAACCCAGAGTATGATCAACCGTGTGAACGGGAGACGTGTTCAAATAAGTCTCAGTTTTCCTCCCCTGGTACTCGGGTGCAACATTCCAGACGCTTTACTAAACCTCTCCCCACTTGGAGAGTCAGCGCCTTTAACCTCCTGTTTGGCCCAGTTTGCAATTTCTGCGGAAGATGAACAGGAATAGCGAGAACCAATGAGAGACTAGCTGGAGGTGTCTGGACGGGCAAATTTTACTCTCATTTCCCACCAGGAAGAGGAAATAACCAAAGGCTCAGCATGCCATGTCGGAACCAGATTAGGGCCCGAAGCCATCCTGCGGTGTTGCGGCCAGCTCACAAGAAAGCGAGTTGAAGAAAGGAGCTCAGGGGCACTGTAATTCACAAACCTGCAGAGTTATAAATGACAGCTATCGTCCAAAAATATACTGAAGTAAGGCTTCCAAGAGGACTTGAAAGTGGGGCAGAATTGCAGGAAACCGATTTCAGGAGGTAGACTGGAATTGCATTGAAAGCATAGCAAAAGAGGCAGAACGTCCACAATGATGCACTTGGCCAAAAAGGGCGTATGCATTTTTTCCTGAATATATTCAGGAAAAAACGCATACGCCCTTTTTGGCCAACCAAGCAAGCTTGCAAAGGAAATCTGCACTACAATGAAGTCTCACTTCCCCCCGGTCAAAAGGGCCATCTGAAAAAAGTGTAAAATCCAGAAAGGCAGGCCAGGCCATGGAGAACTGGGAGCCTTGTTATGCTGATGGGCGGGATGTAAATTGCCAACAGACACTCGGGAGAAGTGTATGGTGTTTCCTGAAACATCTAAAAAACAAAGCAACAGAGCCTAGGGCACTTCCACTTATGGTCCTATAGCTTAGGGAAATTAAAATCAAAAAGACACAGCCACCCCAATGTTTGGGACGCCTCTGTTTACAAGAACCTCGTTTACCGTACAAGTTCAGTATCACAGAAAGTGAAAAATGGATAAAGAACTTGTGGTACTTACGTACAATGCAGTATCACTCAGCAATGAAATCTATGTCATCAGGCCCGTAGCAGCATAATGAGTGGATTCAGGTACGATGATTCTAACTGAAATAAGTCACACAGAAAAAGAAACATCATAAGATATCAGTAATACACGGAATGTAAACTTGGCTACACAGGAACTGAATTCCAAAACAGAACAGGGTCTCAAATTTAGAAAACCAACTTATGCTTGCTTAAGGGGAAAGGTGAGTTGGGGTGCTGCATAAAACCAGAGATTGAAATGAGCACAGATAAAGTTCCTTAAGCCAAATATGGAATAGACAAGAGCTACTCCTTGCTCAACGAAATGGACTCAACACCCCATATTAAACGCGTAAGAATGTACCTGACTAGTAAGTATCTTAAAACCTATGGATTGCTATGTCTCCAAAAGAGAATCAAGCGTGTGTACAGGGGCATAAACGCAGCAGTGATAGGATTGGAGAGGTTCGGTGAGCAAATGAAGACCCTTTGAAGTCATACTGCATGGTACCCATACCAGGGGTTTCAACTACCCAGGTTTAAGGTATTCTTCCTTCAGCTAAAACATGCATGTGGAACCCAGAGTATGATCAACCGTGTGAACGGGAGACGTGTTCAAATAAGTCTCAGTTTTCCTCCCCTGGTACTCGGGTGCAACATTCCAGACGCTTTACTAAACCTCTCCCCACTTGGAGAGTCAGCGCCTTTAACCTCCTGTTTGGCCCAGTTTGCAATTTCTGCGGAAGATGAACAGGAATAGCGAGAACCAATGAGAGACTAGCTGGAGGTGTCTGGACGGGCAAATTTTACTCTCATTTCCCACCAGGAAGAGGAAATAACCAAAGGCTCAGCGTGCCATGTCGGAACCAGATTAGGGCCCGAAGCCATCCTGCGGTGTTGCGGCCAGCTCAAAAGAAAGCGAGTTGAAGAAAGGAGCTCAGGGGCACTGTAATTCACAAACCTGCAGAGTTATAAATGACAGCTATCGTCCAAAAATATACTGAAGTAAGGCTTCCAAGAGGACTTGAAAGCGGGGCAGAATTGCAGGAAACCGATTTCAGGAGGTAGACTGGAATTGCATTGAAAGCATAGGAAAAGAGGCAGAACGTCCACAATGATGCACTTGGCCAAAAAGGGCGTATGCGTTTTTTCCTGAATATATTCAGGAAAAAACGCATACGCCCTTTTTGGCCAACCAAGCAAGCTTGCAAACGAAATCTGCACTACAATGAAGTCTCACTTCCCCCCGGTCAAAAGGGCCATCTGAAAAAAGTGTAAAATCCAGAAAGGCAGGCCAGGCCATGGAGACCTGGGAGCCTTGTTATGCTGATGGGCGGGATGTAAATTGCCAACAGACACTCAGGAGAAGTGTATGGTGTTTCCTGAAACATCTAAAAAACAAAGCAACAGAGCCTAGGGCACTTCCACTTATGGTCCTATAGCTTAGGGAAATTAAAATCAAAAAGACACAGCCACCCCAAAGTTTGGGACGCCTCTGTTTATAAGAACCTCGTTTACCGTACAAGTTCAGTATCACAGAAAGTGAAAAATGGATAAAGAACTTGTGGTACTTACGTACAATGCAGTATCACTCAGCAATGAAATCTATGTCATCAGGCCCATAGCAGCATAATGAGTGGATTCAGGTACGATGATTCTAACTGAAATAAGTCACACAGAAAAAGAAACATTATAAGATATCACTAATACATGGAATGTAAACTTGGCTACACAGGAACTGAATTCCAAAACAGAACAGGGTCTCAAATTTAGAAAACCAACTTATGCTTGCTTAAGGGGAAAGGTGAGTTGGGGTGCTGCATAAAACCAGAGATTGAAATGAGCACAGATAAAGTTCCTTAAGCCAAATACGGAATAGACAAGAGCTACTCCTTGCTCAACGAAATGGACTCAACACCCCATATTAAACGCGTAAGAATGTAACTGACTAGTAAGTATCTTAAAACCTATGGATTTCTATGTCTCCAAAAGAGAATCAAGCGTGTGTACAGGGGCATAAACGCAGCAGTGATAGGATTGGAGAGGTTCGGTGAGCAAATGAAGACCCTTTGAAGTCATACTGCATGGTACCCATACCAGGGGTTTCAACTACCCAGGTTTAAGGTATTCTTCCTTCAGCTAAAACATGCATGTGGAACCCAGAGTATGATCAACCGTGTGAACGGGAGACATGTTCAAATAAGTCTCAGTTTTCCTCCTCTGGTACTCGGGTGCAACATTCCAGACGCTTTACTAAAACTCTCCCCACTTGGAGAGTCAGCGCCTTTAACCTCCTGTTTGGCCCAGTTTGCAATTTCTGCGGAAGATGAACAGGAATAGCGAGAACCAATGAGAGACTAGCTGGAGGTGTCTGGACGGGCAAATTTTACTCTCATTTCCCACCAGGAAGAGGAAATAACCAAAGGCTCAGCGTGCCATGTCGGAACCAGATTAGGGCCCGAAGCCATCCTGCGGTGTTGCGGCCAGCTCAAAAGAAAGCGAGTTGAAGAAAGGAGCTCAGGGGCACTGTAATTCACAAACCTGCAGAGTTATAAATGACAGCTATCTCCAAAAATATACTGAAGTAAGGCTGCCAAGAGGACTTGAAAGCGGGGCAGAATTGCAGGAAACCGATTTCAGGAGGTAGACTGGAATTGCATTGAAAGCATAGGAAAAGAGGCAGAACGTCCACAATGATGCACTTGGCCAAAAAGGGCGTATGCTTTTTTTCCTGAATATATTCAGGAAAGAACGCATACGCACTTTTTGGCCAACCAAGCAAGCTTGCAAAGGAAATCTGCACTACAATGAATTCTCACTTCCCCCCGGTCAAAAGGGCCATCTGAAAAAAGTGTAAAATCCAGAAAGGCAGGACAGGCCATGGAGAACTGGGAGCCTTGTTATGCTGATGGGCGGGATGTAAATTGCCAACAGACACTCGGGAGAAGTGTATGGTGTTTCCTGAAACATCTAAAAAACAAAGCAACAGAGCCTAGGGCACTTCCACTTATGGTCCTATAGCTTAGGGAAATTAAACTCAAAAAGACACAGCCACCCCAATGTTTGGGATGCCTCTGTTTACAAGAACCTCATTTACCGTACAAGTTCAGTATCACAGAAAGTGAAAAATGGATAAAGAACATGTGGTACTTACGTACAATGCAGTATCACTCAGCAATGAAATCTATGTCATCAGGCCCGTAGCAGCATAATGAGTGGATTCAGGTACGATGATTCTAACTGAAATAAGTCACACAGAAAAAGAAACATCATAAGGTATCACTAATACACGGAATGTAAACTTGGCTACACAGGAACTGAATTCCAAAACAGAACAGGGTCTCAAATTTAGAAAACCAACTTATGCTTGCTTAAGGGGAAAGGTGAGTTGGGGTGCTGCATAAAACCAGAGATTGAAATGAGCACAGATAAAGTTCCTTAAGCCAAATATGGAATAGACAAGAGCTACTCCTTGCTCAACGAAATGGACTCAACACCCCATATTAAACGCGTAAGAATGTACCTGACTAGTAAGTATCTTAAAACCTATGGATTGCTATGTCTCCAAAAGAGAATCAAGCCTGTGTACAGGGGCATAAACGCAGCAGTGATAGGATTGGAGAGGTTCGGTGAGCGAATGAAGACCCTTTGAAGTCATACTGCATGGTACCCATACCAGGGGTTTCAACTACCCAGGTTTAAGGTATTCTTCCTTCAGCTAAAACATGCATGTGGAACCCAGAGTATGATCAACCGTGTGAACGGGAGACGTGTTCAAATAAGTCTCAGTTTTCCTCCCCTGGTACTCGGGTGCAACATTCCAGACGCTTTACTAAACCTCTCCCCACTTGGAGAGTCAGCGCCTTTAACCTCCTGTTTGGCCCAGTTTGCAATTTCTGCGGAAGATGAACAGGAATAGCGAGAACCAATGAGAGACTAGCTGGAGGTGTCTGGACGGGCAAATTTTACTCTCATTTCCCACCAGGAAGAGGAAATAACCAAAGGCTCAGCATGCCATGTCGGAACCAGATTAGGGCCCGAAGCCATCCTGCGGTGTTGCGGCCAGCTCACAAGAAAGCGAGTTGAAGAAAGGAGCTCAGGGGCACTGTAATTCACAAACCTGCAGAGTTATAAATGACAGCTATCGTCCAAAAATATACTGAAGTAAGGCTTCCAAGAGGACTTGAAAGTGGGGCAGAATTGCAGGAAACCGATTTCAGGAGGTAGACTGGAATTGCATTGAAAGCATAGCAAAAGAGGCAGAACGTCCACAATGATGCACTTGGCCAAAAAGGGCGTATGCATTTTTTCCTGAATATATTCAGGAAAAAACGCATACGCCCTTTTTGGCCAACCAAGCAAGCTTGCAAAGGAAATCTGCACTACAATGAAGTCTCACTTCCCCCCGGTCAAAAGGGCCATCTGAAAAAAGTGTAAAATCCAGAAAGGCAGGCCAGGCCATGGAGAACTGGGAGCCTTGTTATGCTGATGGGCGGGATGTAAATTGCCAACAGACACTCGGGAGAAGTGTATGGTGTTTCCTGAAACATCTAAAAAACAAAGCAACAGAGCCTAGGGCACTTCCACTTATGGTCCTATAGCTTAGGGAAATTAAAATCAAAAAGACACAGCCACCCCAATGTTTGGGACGCCTCTGTTTACAAGAACCTCGTTTACCGTACAAGTTCAGTATCACAGAAAGTGAAAAATGGATAAAGAACTTGTGGTACTTACGTACAATGCAGTATCACTCAGCAATGAAATCTATGTCATCAGGCCCGTAGCAGCATAATGAGTGGATTCAGGTACGATGATTCTAACTGAAATAAGTCACACAGAAAAAGAAACATCATAAGATATCAGTAATACACGGAATGTAAACTTGGCTACACAGGAACTGAATTCCAAAACAGAACAGGGTCTCAAATTTAGAAAACCAACTTATGCTTGCTTAAGGGGAAAGGTGAGTTGGGGTGCTGCATAAAACCAGAGATTGAAATGAGCACAGATAAAGTTCCTTAAGCCAAATATGGAATAGACAAGAGCTACTCCTTGCTCAACGAAATGGACTCAACACCCCATATTAAACGCGTAAGAATGTACCTGACTAGTAAGTATCTTAAAACCTATGGATTGCTATGTCTCCAAAAGAGAATCAAGCGTGTGTACAGGGGCATAAACGCAGCAGTGATAGGATTGGAGAGGTTCGGTGAGCAAATGAAGACCCTTTGAAGTCATACTGCATGGTACCCATACCAGGGGTTTCAACTACCCAGGTTTAAGGTATTCTTCCTTCAGCTAAAACATGCATGTGGAACCCAGAGTATGATCAACCGTGTGAACGGGAGACGTGTTCAAATAAGTCTCAGTTTTCCTCCCCTGGTACTCGGGTGCAACATTCCAGACGCTTTACTAAACCTCTCCCCACTTGGAGAGTCAGCGCCTTTAACCTCCTGTTTGGCCCAGTTTGCAATTTCTGCGGAAGATGAACAGGAATAGCGAGAACCAATGAGAGACTAGCTGGAGGTGTCTGGACGGGCAAATTTTACTCTCATTTCCCACCAGGAAGAGGAAATAACCAAAGGCTCAGCGTGCCATGTCGGAACCAGATTAGGGCCCGAAGCCATCCTGCGGTGTTGCGGCCAGCTCAAAAGAAAGCGAGTTGAAGAAAGGAGCTCAGGGGCACTGTAATTCACAAACCTGCAGAGTTATAAATGACAGCTATCGTCCAAAAATATACTGAAGTAAGGCTTCCAAGAGGACTTGAAAGCGGGGCAGAATTGCAGGAAACCGATTTCAGGAGGTAGACTGGAATTGCATTGAAAGCATAGGAAAAGAGGCAGAACGTCCACAATGATGCACTTGGCCAAAAAGGGCGTATGCGTTTTTTCCTGAATATATTCAGGAAAAAACGCATACGCCCTTTTTGGCCAACCAAGCAAGCTTGCAAACGAAATCTGCACTACAATGAAGTCTCACTTCCCCCCGGTTAAAAGGGCCATCTGAAAAAAGTGTAAAATCCAGAAAGGCAGGCCAGGCCATGGAGACCTGGGAGCCTTGTTATGCTGATGGGCGGGATGTAAATTGCCAACAGACACTCAGGAGAAGTGTATGGTGTTTCCTGAAACATCTAAAAAACAAAGCAACAGAGCCTAGGGCACTTCCACTTATGGTCCTATAGCTTAGGGAAATTAAAATCAAAAAGACACAGCCACCCCAAAGTTTGGGACGCCTCTGTTTATAAGAACCTCGTTTACCGTACAAGTTCAGTATCACAGAAAGTGAAAAATGGATAAAGAACTTGTGGTACTTACGTACAATGCAGTATCACTCAGCAATGAAATCTATGTCATCAGGCCCATAGCAGCATAATGAGTGGATTCAGGTACGATGATTCTAACTGAAATAAGTCACACAGAAAAAGAAACATTATAAGATATCACTAATACACGGAATGTAAACTTGGCTACACAGGAACTGAATTCCAAAACAGAACAGGGTCTCAAATTTAGAAAACCAACTTATGCTTGCTTAAGGGGAAAGGTGAGTTGGGGTGCTGCATAAAACCAGAGATTGAAATGAGCACAGATAAAGTTCCTTAAGCCAAATACGGAATAGACAAGAGCTACTCCTTGCTCAACGAAATGGACTCAACACCCCATATTAAACGCGTAAGAATGTAACTGACTAGTAAGTATCTTAAAACCTATGGATTTCTATGTCTCCAAAAGAGAATCAAGCGTGTGTACAGGGGCATAAACGCAGCAGTGATAGGATTGGAGAGGTTCGGTGAGCAAATGAAGACCCTTTGAAGTCATACTGCATGGTACCCATACCAGGGGTTTCAACTACCCAGGTTTAAGGTATTCTTCCTTCAGCTAAAACATGCATGTGGAACCCAGAGTATGATCAACCGTGTGAACGGGAGACATGTTCAAATAAGTCTCAGTTTTCCTCCTCTGGTACTCGGGTGCAACATTCCAGACGCTTTACTAAAACTCTCCCCACTTGGAGAGTCAGCGCCTTTAACCTCCTGTTTGGCCCAGTTTGCAATTTCTGCGGAAGATGAACAGGAATAGCGAGAACCAATGAGAGACTAGCTGGAGGTGTCTGGACGGGCAAATTTTACTCTCATTTCCCACCAGGAAGAGGAAATAACCAAAGGCTCAGCGTGCCATGTCGGAACCAGATTAGGGCCCGAAGCCATCCTGCGGTGTTGCGGCCAGCTCAAAAGAAAGCGAGTTGAAGAAAGGAGCTCAGGGGCACTGTAATTCACAAACCTGCAGAGTTATAAATGACAGCTATCGTCCAAAAATATACTGAAGTAAGGCTTCCAAGAGGACTTGAAAGCGGGGCAGAATTGCAGGAAACCGATTTCAGGAGGTAGACTGGAATTGCATTGAAAGCATAGGAAAAGAGGCAGAACGTCCACAATGATGCCCTTGGCCAAAAAGGGCGTATGCGTTTTTTCCTGAATATATTCAGGAAAAAACGCATACGCCCTTTTTGGCCAACCAAGCAAGCTTGCAAAGGAAATCTGCACTACAATGAAGTCTCACTTCCCCCCGGTCAAAAGGGCCATCTGAAAAAAGTGTAAAATCCAGAAAGGCAGGCCAGGCCATGGAGTCCTGGGAGCCTTGTTATGCTGATGGGCGGGATGTAAATTGCCAACAGACACTGGGGAGAAGTGTATGGTGTTTCCTGAAACATCTAAAAAACAAAGCAACAGAGCCTAGGGCACTTCCACTTATGGTCCTATAGCTTAGGGAAATTAAAATCAAAAAGACACAGCCACCCCAAAGTTTGGGATGCCTCTGTTTACAAGAATCTAATTTACCGTACAAGTTCAGTATCACAGAAAGTGAAAAATGGATAAAGAACTTGTGGTACTTACGTACAATGCAGTATCACTCAGCAATGAAATCTATGTCATCAGGCCCGTAGCAGCATAATGAGTGGATTCAGGTACGATGATTCTAACTGAAATAAGTCACACAGAAAAAGAAACATCATAAGATATCACTAATACACGGAATGTAAACTTGGCTACACAGGAACTGAATTCCAAAACAGAACAGGGTCTCAAATTTAGAAAACCAACTTATGCTTGCTTAAGGGGAAAGGTGAGTTGGGGTGCTGCATAAAACCAGAGATTGAAATGAGCACAGATAAAGTTCCTTAAGCCAAATATGGAATAGACAAGAGCTACTCCTTGCTCAACGAAATGGACTCAACACCCCATATTAAACGCGTAAGAATGTACCTGACTAGTAAGTATCTTAAAACCTATGGATTGCTATGTCTCCAAAAGAGAATCAAGCGTGTGTACAGGGGCATAAACGCAGCAGTGATAGGATTGGAGAGGTTCGGTGAGCAAATGAAGACCCTTTGAAGTCATACTGCATGGTACCCATACCAGGGGTTTCAACTACCCAGGTTTAAGGTATTCTTCCTTCAGCTAAAACATGCATGTGGAACCCAGAGTATGATCAACCGTGTGAACGGGAGACGTGTTCAAATAAGTCTCAGTTTTCCTCCCCTGGTACTCGGGTGCAACCTTCCAGACGCTTTATTAAAACTCTCCCCACTTGGAGAGTCAGCGCCTTTAACCTCCTGTTTGGCCCAGTTTGCAATTTCTGCGGAAGATGAACAGGAATAGCGAGAACCAATGAGAGACTAGCTGGAGGTGTCTGGACGGGCAAATTTAACTCTCATTTCCCACCAGGAAGAGGAAATAACCAAAGGCTCAGTGTGCCATGCCAGAACCAGATTAGGGCCTGAAGCCATCCTGCGGTGTTGCGGCCAGCTCACAAGAAAGCGAGTTGAAGAAAGGAGCTCAGGGGCACTGTAATTCACAAACCTGCAGAGTTATAAATGACAGCTATCGTCCAAAAATATACTGAAGTAAGGCTGCCAAGAGGACTTGAAAGCGGGGCAGAATTGCAGGAAACCGATTTCAGGAGGTAGACTGGAATTGCATTGAAAGCATAGGAAAAGAGGCAGAACGTCCACAATGATGCCCTTGGCCAAAAAGGGCGTATGCGTTTTTTCCTGAATATATTCAGGAAGAAACGCATACGCCCTTTTTGGCCAACCAAGCAAGCTTGCAAAGGAAATCTGCACTACAATGAAGTCTCACTTCCCCCCGGTCAAAAGGGCCATCTGAAAAAAGTGTAAAATCCAGAAAGGCAGGACAGGCCATGGAGAACTGGGAGCCTTGTTATGCTGATGGGCGGGATGTAAATTGCCAACAGACACTCGGGAGAAGTGTATGGTGTTTCCTGAAACATCTAAAAAACAAAGCAACAGAGCCTAGGGCACTTCCACTTATGGTCCTATAGCTTAGGGAAATTAAAATCAAAAAGACACAGCCACCCCAAAGTTTGGGACGCCTCTGTTTATAAGAACCTCGTTTACCGTACAAGTTCAATATCACAGAAAGTGAAAAATGGATAAAGAACTTGTGGTACTTACGTACAATGCAGTATCACTCAGCAATGAAATCTATGTCATCAGGCCCGTAGCAGCATAATGAGTGGATTCAGGTACGATGATTCTAACTAAAATAAGTCACACAGAAAAAGAAACATCATAAGATATCACTAATACACGGAATGTAAACTTGGCTACACAGGAACTGAATTCCAAAACAGAACAGGGTCTCAAATTTAGAAAACCAACTTATGCTTGCTTAAGGGGAAAGGTGAGTTGGGGTGCTGCATAAAACCAGAGATTGAAATGAGCACAGATAAAGTTCCTTAAGCCAAATATGGAATAGAAAAGAGCCACTCCTTGCTCAACGAAATGGACTCAACACCCCATATTAAACGCCTAAGAATGTACCTGACTAGTAAGTATCTTAAAACCTATGGATTGCTTTGTCTCCAAAAGAGAATCAAGCGTGTGTACAGGGGCATAAACGCAGCAGTGATAGGATTGGAGAGGTTCGGTGAGCAAATGAAGACCCTTTGAAGTCATATTGCATGGTACCCATTCCACGGGTTTCAACTACCCAGGTTTAAGGTATTCTTCCTTCAGCTAAAACATGCATGTGGAACCTAGAGTATGATCAACCATGTGATCGGGAGACATGTTCAAATATGTCTCAGTTTTCGTACCCTGGTACTCGGGTGCAACATTCCAGACGCTTTACTAACACTCTCCCGAATTGGAGAGTCAGTCCCTTTAACCTCCTGTTTGGCGCAGTTTGCAATTTCTGCGGAAGATGCACAGGAATAGCGAGAACCAATGAGAGACTAGCTGGAGGTGTGTGGACGGGCAAATTTAACTCTCATTTCCCACCAGGGAGAGGAATTAACCAAAGGCTCAGCGTGCCGTGCCGGAACCAGATTAGGGCCTGAAGCCATCCTGCGGTGTTGCGGCCAGCTCACAAGAAAGCGAGTTGAAGAAAGGAGCTCAGGGACACGGTAATTCACAAACCTGCAGAGTTATAAATGACAGCTATCGTCCAAAAATATACTGAAGTAAGGCTGCCAAGAGGACTTGAAAGCGGGGCAGAATTGCAGGAAACCGATTTCAGGAGGTAGACTGGAATTGCATTGAAAGCATAGGAAAAGAGGCAGAACGTCCACAATGATGCACTTTGCCAAAAAGGGCGTATGCTTTTTTTCCTGAATATATTCAGGAAAAAACGCATACGCACTTTTTGGCCAACCAAGCAAACTTGCAAAGGAAATCTTCACTACAATGAAGTCTCACATCCCCCCGGTTAAAAGGGCCATCTGAAAAAAGTGTAAAATCCAGAAAGGCAGGACAGGCCATGGAGAACTGGGAGCCTTGTTATGCTGATGGGCAGGATGTAAATTGCCAACAGCCACTTGGGAGAAGTGTATGGTGTTTCCTGAAACATCTAAAAAACAAAGCAACAGAGCCTAGGGCACTTCCACTTATGGTCGTATAGCTTAGGGAAATTAAAATCAAAAAGACACAGCCACCCCAAAGTTTGGGACGCCTCTCTTTACAAGAACCTCGTTTACCGTACAAGTTCAATATCACAGAATGTGAAAAATGGATAAAGAACTTGTGGTAATTACGTACAATGCAGTATCACTCAGCAATGAAATCTATGTCATCAGGCCCGTAGCAGCATAATGAGTGGATTCAGGTACGATGATTCTAACTGAAATAAGTCACACAGAAAAAGAAACATCATAAGATATCACTAATACACGGAATGTAAACTTGGCTACACAGGAACTGAATTCCAAAACAGAACAGGGTCTCAAATTTAGAAAACCAACTTATGCTTGCTTAAGGGGAAAGGTGAGTTGGGGTGCTGCATAAAACCAGAGATTGAAATGAGCACAGATAAAGTTCCTTAAGCCAAATATGGAATAGACAAGAGCTACTCCTTGCTCAACGAAATGGACTCAACACGCCATATTAAACGCCTAAGAATGTACCTGACTAGTAAGTATCTTAAAACCTATGGATTGCTATGTCTCCGAAAGTGAATCAAGCGTGTGTACAGGGGCATAAACGCAGCAGTGATAGGATTGGAGAGGTTCGGTGAGCAAATGAAGACCCTTTGAAGTGATATTGCAAGGTACCCATTCCACGGGTCTCAACTCTCCAGGTTTAAGGTATTCTTCCTTCAGCTAAAACATGCATGTGGAACCCAGAGTATGATCAACCATGTCATCCGGAGACGTGTTCAAATATGTCTCAGTTTTCGTACCCTGGTACTCGGGTGCAACATTCCAGATGCTTTACTAACACTCTCCCGACTTGGAGAGTCAGTCCCTTTAACCTTCTGTTTGGCCCAGTTTGCAATTTCTGCAGAAGATGAACAGGAATAGTGAGAACCAAAGAGACTAGCTGGAGGTGTCTGGACTGGCAAATTTAACTCTCATTTCCCACCAGAAGAGGAAATAACCAAAGGCTCAGCGTGTCGTGCCGGAACCAGATTAGGGCCTGAAGCCATCCTGCAGTGTTGCGGCCAGCTCAAATGAAAGCGAGTTGAAGAAAGGAGCTCAGGGGCACTGTAATTCACAAACCTGCAGAGTTATAAATGACAGCTATCGTCCAAAAATATACTGAAGTAAGGCTGCCAAGAGGACTTGAAAGCGGGGCAGAATTACAGGAAACCGATTTCAGGAGGTAGACTGGAATTGCATTGAAAGCATAGGAAAAGAGGCAGAACGTCCACAATGATGCCCTTGGCCAAAAAGGGCGTATGCGTTTTTTCCTGAATATATTCAGGAAAAAACGCATACGCCCTTTTTGGCCAACCAAGCAAGCTTGCAAAGGAAATCTGCACTACAATGAAGTCTCACTTCCCGCCCAGTCAAAAGGGCCATCTGAAAAAAGTGTAAAATCCAGAAAGGCAGGACAGGCCATGGAGAACTGGGAGCCTTGTTATGCTGATGGGCGGGATGTAAATTGCCAACAGACACTCGGGAGAAGTGTATGGTGTTTCCTGAAACATCTAAAAAACAAAGCAACAGAGCCTAGAGCACTTCCACTTATGGTCCTATAGCTTAGGGAAATTAAAATCAAAAAGACACAGCCACCCCAAAGTTTGGGATGCCTCTGTTTACAAGAACCTCATTTACCGTACAAGTTCAATATCACAGAAATTGAAAAATGGATAAAGAACTTATGGTACTTACGTAGAATGCAGTATCACTCAGCAATGAAATCTATGTCATCAGGCCCGTAGCAGCATAATGAGTGGATTCAGGTACGATGATTCTAACTGGAATAAGTCACACAGAAAAAGAAACATCATAAGATATCAGTAATACACGGAATGTAAACGTGGCTACACAGGAACTGAATTCCAAAACAGAACAGGGTCTCAAACTGAGAAAATCAACTTATGCTTGGTTAAGGGGAAAGGTGTGTTGGGGTGCTGCATAAAACCAGAGATCAAAATGAGCACAGATAAAGTTCCTTAAGCCAAATATGTAATAACAAGAGCTACTCCTTGCTCAACAAAATGGACTCAACACCCCATATTAAACGCGTAAGAATGTACCTGACTAGTAAGTATCTTAAAACCTATGGATTGCTATGTCTCCAAAAGAGAATCAAGCGTGTGTAGAGGGGCATAAACGCAGCAGTGATAGGATTGGAGAGGTTCGGTGAGCAAATGAAGACCCTTTGAAGTCATATTGCATGGTACCCATTCCATGTGTTTCAACTCTCCAGGTTTAAGGTATTCTTCCTTCAGCTAAAACATGCATGTGGAACCCAGAGTATGATCAACCATGTGAACGGGAGACGTGTTGAAATATGTCTCAGTTTTCGTCCCCTGCTACTCGGGTGCAACATTCCAGACGCTTTACTAACACTCTCCCGACTTGGAGAGTGAGTCCCTTTAACCTCCTGTTTGGCCCAGTTTGCAATTTCTGCGGAAGATGAACAGGAATAGCGAGAACCAATGAGAGACTAGCTGGAGGTGTCTGGACGGGCAAATTTAACTCTCATTTCCCACCAGGAAGAGGAATTAACCAAAGGCTCAGTGTGCCGTTCCGGAACCAGATTACAGCCTGAAGCCATCCTGCGGTGTTGCGGCCAGCTCACAAGAAAGCGAGTTGAAGAAAGGAGCTCAGGGGCACTGTAATTCACAAACCTGCAGAGTTATAAATGACAGCTATCATCCAAAAATATACTGAAGTAAGCCCTCCAAGAGGACTTGAAAGCGGGGCAGAATTGCAGGAAACCGATTTCAGGAGGTAGACTGGAATTGCATTGAAAGCATAGGAAAAGAGGCAGAACGTCCACAATGATGCACTTGGCCAAAAAGGGCGTATGCGTTTTTTCCTGAATATATTCAGGAAAAAACGCATACGCCCTTTTTGGCCAACCAAGCAAGCTTGCAAAGGAAATCTGCACTACAATGAAGTCTCACTTCCCCCCGGTCAAAAGGGCCATCTGAAAAAAGTGTAAAATCCAGAAAGGCAGGACAGGCCATGGAGAACTGGGAGCCTTGTTATGCTGATGGGCGGGATGTAAATTGCCAACAGACACTCGGGAGAAGTGTATGGTGTTTCCTGAAACATCTAAAAAACAAAGCAACAGAGCCTAGAGCACTTCCACTTATGGTCCTATAGCTTAGGGAAATTAAAATCAAAAAGACACAGCCACCCCAAAATTTGGGACGGCTCTTTTTACAGAAATCTCTTCTACGGCACAAGTTAAATATCCCAGAGAGCAAATAGTAGATAAAGAAATTGCGGTACTTATGTACAACAGAATACCACTCAGCAATGAAATCTATGTCACCAGGCCCGTACCAGCTTAATGAGTGGATTGAGACACGATGATTCTAAGTGAAATAAGTCACACAGAAAAAGAAACATCATAAGGTATCACTAATACACGGAATGTGAACTTGGCTACACATGAACTGAATTACAAAACAGAACAGGGTCTCAAGTTTAGAAAACCAACTTATGCCTGCTTAAGGGTGAAGGTGAGTTGGGGTGCTGCATAAAAGCAGAGTTTGGAATTAGCACAGATACCGTTCCATAAGCCAAATATGTAATAGACAAGACCTACCCCTTGCTCAACGAAATGGATTCAACAGTGAGGTATCACCTCACACCTGGTAGAATAGGCATCATAGAAAATCTACAAACAGAAAATGCTGGAAAGGGTGTGGAGAAAAGGAACCCTCTTCCACTATTGTTGGGAATATAAATTGATACAGTCATTATGGAAAACAATATGGAATTTCTTAAGAAACTAACAATAGAATTACCATATGATACAGCAATCCCAGTACTGGACATATACCCAGACAAAACCATAAATCAAAAAGAGTTATTCACCGCAATGTTCATTGCATCACTATTTACAATATCGAGGTAATGGAAGCAACCTAAATGCCCACAGACAGACGAATGCATAAAGCTGTGGTACATATATAAAATGGAATATTACTAAGCCATGAAAAGGAATGAAATTGGGTCATTTGTAGAGACGTCGATGGATCTAGAGACTGTCATACAGAGTGAAGTAAGTCAGAGAGAGAAAAACAAATCTTGTATATTCATGCATATATGTGGAACCTAGAAAAACTGTACAGATTAACCATTTTGCAAGGCATAAACAGAGCAACAGATGTAGACAACAAACGTATGGACAACAAGGGGGGAAAGCTGTTGGGGGGGTGGTGGTGGGAGGAGTTGAGAGACTGGGATTGGCATGTATACATTTATATGTATAAAATAGATAACCAATAAGAACCTGCTGTATAAAAATATAAAATAAAATTCAAAATTAAAAAGAAATAAAATTTAAAAAATAAAACAGAAAAAACAATTATTCCCTGCACATACATGTATTTATATGAATAAATTATTTCCATGCTTATATCTGTAAATACAAAAAAGAGGAATAAAATCTACCTTGAACCAAAAACGAAAAAGAGAAAAAAACACAGAACCCACCAGTTCCACAGAGGAAAACCGTATCAGGGCACTTGCTCCAGTTGTAAACAATTCTGAAGTTGGTCAGTGGTGGGGAATCGTCTCCCATTCAGCCAGAGGCCCCCACGCAACAAGCGTCCTCATTGCAAAGCTGGGGCACCGTGCCGAGGCATCTGTGAGTAAACGTGAGCTGAGCCCCAGGCCAGTTGCTGCTGAACTATTCCCACCCGTCCCAGGTAAAACACCTGAATATATACAAGGACTTGAAAGCCTAGAGGAAGGGCCATAGAGCCACAAGAGTGACAGCATGCCGGCCGACTTGGTGCCTGCAGGCCAGCCAGGATGGTCCTGGCCCTGGGTGCTCTTCTGGAAGATTTCCATTTCCCTGCCTGAGATACCCGTCCTGTCCCTGCCCCCACTGCTTTTTTCCTTCCTCACCTCTGCCCAGGGAGAAATTCCAGCAGCAGGTATGGGTGACACATCCTCTTCTTTAGCAGGTGGCAGCCTGGCAACTGCTGCAGAAAGTCCAGCAGAGCCCCACTCACACTGGGCCACCCACAAAGCCGTGGCCTCTCACTCCCTCCCACCAGCCCAGCCCCGAGACTGCTGACAGGGCAGAGAAAATGGCGTCAGGCACGGCTGCAGGGGCTCTTGCTGCCTGGAGTGGTATTTATATTGATCTCAACCCAGGCACACCTGGGGAGGGCTGGCCGGCACGGTAAGGCTGCCCAGGTCAGCCAATCATCACCCCTCAGGGGCTCACAGTTGCAGAAAATGGAACTTGCTGAACCGGCCAGGTCCAAGGAACAGGTGTGGGCTCCTGAGAGTCAGGATAGACAAGGGGCTGCAGCTTTGCCTTGTTTTCTAATCATTTTATCTGGCCCATGAGTGGGAGACAACTTCAAGAAAACCCTCTCCTAATGAGAGGAACCCAGGAGTCAGGGAGAGGAGGGGTGGGTGGTGGTTGGAGACAGAGGCCTGGTGCCCCGGGTGCAGTGGAAGTCTCTGGAAGACCAGGTGGAGGGAGGCCTCACGGAGTGATGCCCAGGGTCACAGACCTGTCGCAGCTGCTGTTTGTTAGTTCAAGTCCTGCTCTGAGGTGCTCTGTGTCAGCTCTGAGCGACAGGTGAGCTGGGGGTGCTCTGCAATGAGGGCTATGTGCACGGCTCCTGTGTGCCCAGCCCTGCCACGGTACCTGCAAGGGTAGCTCTGTATCCTGGGAGGGGCCTGACCACGAGAGCCCCGTGGGCTGGGGTGGGGGTGGGGTACCTGCCCAGGTGAGCTCCATATTCTGGGATTGGTCTGACCACGAGAGCCCCATGGGCTGCTGGGGACCTGGTAAAGGATGTCAGGACAGTCAGTGAAGCCACCGAGGATATACCTCCAGTTGCTCCTAATTCCTACACCCTGCTGGTCATTCTACCAACCACCAGGACATGGTATTCTGTATTAGTCTTCAATGATGCCTTCTTTTGTATTCCATTAGTCCCAGAGTCACAAGAAATTTTGGCTTGTGAGTGGCAGGACTCAACATACAACTAAAACAATACTTCCGGGCCGTCTGGCCCCAAGGGTGCAAAAGTTCCCACACCATCTTTGGGGAAAGCTTAGCTAAAGACCTAAAAGTTCTACCTCTGGAAAAGGAAACCCTCCTTCAATATGCAGACGACATTCTGATCACCAGCCCTACTAAGGAGGCCTCTGAACTACCAAGCCAATAAAGGATAGAAGTTGTCCAAGAAAAAGCTCAAATATCACAGACTGCAGTGACCTGCCTGGGCTTCATTCTCACAGAAGGTCAGAGAAGCCCATCCCAGGAAAGGGAAGAAACCATTTTCAGCCTTACCCATTTCTAAAACTAGAAGACAGCTTAGGGGTTCCTGGGGAGGCCAGGGTTTGCTGTTTCTGGATCCCTAACTACAGTCTACTAGCTGGGCCTCTATATGAAACACTGAAAGGAAAAGATGATGATCCTTTTGAATAGAATCCAGAAGTGGCCTTTCAAGAATGGAAAGAGCAGTCAATTCAGACCCTTGCCCTGGAACTCCCTAATTTAGCTAAACCCTTTGACCTTTACATTCCCGGTGAAAGGTGAATCGCCATTGGAGAATTAGTGCAAAAACTGGGACCACTTGAAATGGAACAATGCAAGAATGCCATCCAGGTAGGATAAACTACGGTCACCAAGGGGCTTGGCCCACTGCCACATCTGGCCAAGATACTGGCGGTATCTAAAAACCTGCAAATCAGCAGCCCAAAAGGCCACCTCCCTCTTAAGGGAAAAGGACCTCACGTGGTGATCCTAACCACCAACCATGCCCTGAAGTTGCAGGGTTCGCTCCGTGGGCACACCGACCTCGAGTGAGGAGGCCCTCCAACTCCAACATCCAGAGAGATAACCAGGGGCAACAGGGCACCATGACGACTCGTGTGAACATCACTTGACCTGGAGTTTCTCTCATAAAACAACAAGAGTGTGTCCCAAAAGAGTAGACTACTGCTTGCAGGACTTACTGCACCCAGAGGGGAGCTAATAATCTTGACGGGGGAACCGTATATCACACTGTCACCATAGAAAAGCCTACAGACACCGTGATGATGGTGGCCAATAAGACCGGCTGGACTCCTGTTTACTTCAAAAGGCTGTTGACTCAGTGGCCATCATGGTCCTTGATCACCACTGACCCTGGACTGTCTGGAAGTTGAGCGGGCAGGGCTCTGACACCTGGTGCTGTTTGTACGTTAATTCAGGGGCCTAATTGAAGAAAGCGCAGACTACTGGTCAGAGCATCTAGGCTGGCAGAAACAGTCAGCCTAAAGTGGCTGAACAAATGTGGGGCGGGGTGAAACCGGCCCCCACATCGTCTCTGCACATCTCTTTCCTGGACCCTTAAAGGTCATTAGAATCTATAACACTTCCAATGCTGGTGCTCAGGTGGACGAGCAGGGAGGCAGGGGTCCTGGGGACAATCAACGTCACCGGGATTCTGCTGGGGAGAAGCTCTGACCCTCGTCCCAGGGTATGAGGGCTCCCAACTCAGCACTCAGCAGTTACAGAAGAAGGGTCTGCACCCTCAGCACTCCAAGAATGAGGAACGGGACAAAAGGCAGAGGAGGGGTTTGTCCCCAGCAAAGCCCATTAAAAATCCCTGGGAGATAAAAATAGAATCTGGGCAATAAAGTCAAGTCTAAGCTTTTTTATCCTTTGTGCTTTGTCTAATTTCACGTGCTCCTAGGGTCCCGCATGCAGAGGTTCCACACCCGGCACTTCAGACCAGATTTCCTAGTGCAGAATGGCTGGGTCGACATCTCAGCTCCTGGGGCCCAGTGCAGACTCCACGATATAGAGCCTGAGCTACAGCCAACCCGGCCCTCGAGAGCTCTGGCCCTCCCTCCCACTGACTCTGACAGGATCTCTACACAGCAGCCCAGCCCACAGCCCACGGGGTAGTGCATGCTCTCACCTCTCCATTCTCTGATCAAAATATAAAGTTTCCTTTGCTTGTGAACCAAACTCAGTCTCGATCTGTTGGCCCCAATGACACTGGGCAGGGGGACACTTGTTGGGGTCCACTCTGGAGGATCAGTAACAGAAATTGAGACTATTGTAACCTCAATGAACAGATGTGTGAGCCAAACTGTAGTTAACATAGAACAGTGTATAAGGCTCGGGTAAAATAAGATGTTTCTAACACTTCCATTTGATATTTCCATCACTTTTTATAAGCAAGTTCAGTGAAAAGGTTTGTCTTATTTGTCAGGTCAATATTAGAGAAATGAAGTGATTTCTTTCCAAGGATGTACATCGAATAATCTTGGTTAAACCTTCAATCTTGTTTTAAATGCTTTTCCATTGAAAATGATACCTCTCTTTCAGCTCCCCCATTTCTGAGAAGTATAAAATCTTATAATTTATTATTACCAAAGGGGAAAGGTGGGAGGAGGGATAAATTAACAGTTTGGGATTAACACATACACACTGCTATGTATAAAATAGATCATCAACAAGGAACTACTGTATAGCACAGGGAACTACACTCAACATTTTGCAATAACCTATAAGGGGAAATAATCTGAAAAAGAATAGATATTTTTATTGACATCATCTATCAATGATAGTTAAATTGTAGCCTAAGGGAAGCTGATGGTGAGTGCTTCTGACCCTGAAGACTTCAATCATCTAAAGTTTGGACTCTGCCTACTTCCCAAGGCCCTTAATGAACATATGTGTAGCCGTAGCTTAAAAACTTCCCCAGTTTGGGTTTCGGGGAGACACTGATTTTGAAAAAGCCCTGGTGTTCTCCTTACATGAATGGGACTCTTCCTACTGCTAAAACATGTCTGTCACACCCAGAGGATGGTATACCGTCTGATCGGGAAGAGTTTGGAAAAGGCATCTCATCTCCTCATCTCCTGGTGCTCGGGTTCACCCCTCCAGCGTCTTTACTAACAGTCTCCCCACTTGGAGATGTCAGCACTGTCAACATCCTGTTGCGTACAGTTTGGAATTTGTCCAGAGGATGAAGCGGAAGGATGAGGAACAATGAGAGACAAGTCCTAGGTGTTCAGACAGGCACATGTCACTCTAATTTACAATCAGGAAGACGAATTGACCAAAGGCTAGGGTTGCCCATGGAAACAGTATAGGGCTTGAGGAAATCCTGCTGCTTTGTGGCCAGTTCCCATAAACACAAGTTGAACAATGGAACTCAGGGGCAGTAAAATTCACAAAACTGCAGAGTTGAAAATATCCATCACTGAAAAATGTCTTGAGGAAAGTCAGAGAAAAGGACTTGTAAGCAAGGGAGAATGGCAGGAAAGGGATTTGAGGAGGTAGAAAGGACTCGCCATTAAGCACAAGAAAAGGAGCTGAACATTGCCAACATTGCAATTGGACAAAAAGGGTGTATGCGTTTTTTTCTGTATATATTCAAGAAAAGGGCATACACTTTTTTAGCCAACCAAACAGGTGGGCACTGGAAGTCAATACTACAAAAGATATCACTTCGCATCAGTCAGAAGAGCCATCCTCATAAAGCGTAAACAACAGAAATGCAGGACAGGACAATGAGAAGAGGGAGCCCTGTGAGACTTATAGTGGAAATGTATATTGCCAACGGCCATTCTGGAGAAGTGTATTGTGTTTACTAAAGCATCTAAAAAATGAGCTACAGAGCATAGGGCACTTGCACTCATGGGCGTATATCTTGGGAAAAACAAAAATCGAGAGGACACAGGCACCCCAATGTTTACCCCCTCTCTGTTTAAAAGATCCTCGACTAGGATATAACTTAAATGTCTCTGGAGGGAAAAAATGGATAGAGATGTGGTACTTAGGTAGAGTGGAATATTATTCAGCCTGGAAATCAATGAAATATCGCCAGTTGTAACAACTCCGGAGGAGTTACGTATGATCATTCTAAGTGACAGAATTCAAAAAGAAAAAGACACATATCATAAGATATCACTTAAAGGTGGAATCCAAAATGGCTACACATGAAATAAATTACAAAACAAAAACATAGTCAAATATGTAGAAAACACGCATAAGGCTGCTAAACGGGAAAGGTGGGGAGGGGTGAGGCATCATCCAGGAGGTTGAAATTAGCAAAGATACCATTCCAAATACCAAACTGATAATCAACAAGGCCTACACGGTAGCTAAAAGAACTGCACTCAGCACACTCAAGTCACCGGAAAAGAATATATACGACTGGTAAGAATCTGAAAAAGAATTTATTGATGTCTCTCTGTACGTGAATCAAGTGGATGTACAGCAGCAAGAAACAGAGCTTTGAAAATCAGCTGTAACCAATATAGTAATAAATTGAAAAAAATAAACGACAGAGAGACAGAGAAAACCTCTTACAACTTTTCCTCAGGGACGGTGATGCAACATGGATTGAACACATCTAGACCCACAGCAGGATGAGACATAAGGCTGGAAACTGTTTGCGCTAAGAGAAATGTGAGGTTGGGTGAGGAAATGCACACCCTTTAAAGTAATACTACCTGGTACCCATTCAATGGGTCCCAAATCTGCAGGTTCAAGGGATCTTCCTACAGCTAAAACATGCATGGAAAACCCAGAGGACTGTACACCATGTGATCGGGAGATGTGTCTAAAATGCACCTCATTTATCCTCTCCTGGTGCTCCTGTTCACCATTCCAGCCACGTTACTTAGAATCTCCCCACTTGGAGAATCAGCACATTTAAACTTCTGTTTCACACATTTTGCAAATTGTGAGGAGGATGAACGGGAAGAGGGGGAACCAATGAGAGAAGAGTTGTAGGGGTTTGGACGGGCACATATCACTCTAATTTCCCATTAAGAATAAGAATTAAAGAAAGGCTCAGCCTGCCTCGCCGCAGCCAAAATAGGGCCTGAAGCAATCCTGTGGGTTTGAGGCCAGCTCACAAAAGAGCAACTTAAAAAATGGAGCTCAGGGTCACTGCAATTCACAAACCTGCAGAGTTATAAATGAAAACTAACGTCCAAAAATATGTTGAGGTAAGGCAAAGAAGAGGATCTGAATGCAAGACAGAATTGCAAGAAACAGATTTCAAGAGATAGATTGGACTCGTCTTTAACGCACATGAAAAGCGGCAGAATTTCGACAATGATGCAGTTGGCCCAAAAGGGCGTATGCGTTTTTTCCTGATTATATCCAGGAAAAAACGCATACGCACTTTATGGGCAACGAAGCAAGCAAGCAATGCAAATGTGCACAACAAAGAAGTCTCACTTCCCACCGGTCAAAAGGGCCATCCTAAAAAATTGTAAAAACCAGAAATGCAGGACAGGCCATGGAGTACAGGGAGCCTTTATACGCTGATGGGCAGTGTGTGAACTGCCGAGAGCCACTCTGGAGAAGTGTATGGTGGTTCCTAAATCATCTAAAAAACAGAGCTACAGAGCATAGGACACTTCCAATCATGGGAGTATATCTAGGGAAGTCTAAAAATCAACAAGACACAAGCACACCACAGTTTAGGGCTACTGTGTTTACAAGAACCTCAACTTCAGTACACCTTAAATATCCCAGGAAAGAGAACAATGGATAAAGAAGATGTGGTACTTATGTACAATGGAATATCTCTTCACCATGAAATCAATGTAATAAGGTTAGTAGAAGGATAAAGAGTGGATTTAGGTCCGATAATACTACTTGAAATAAGTCAAACAGAAAAAGAAACATATCATAAGATATCACTTATAGAGGGAGGGTAAATATGGCTGCACAAGAAATGAATTACAGAACAGAACAGTGTCTCACATTTAGAAAACACACTTATGTCAGCTTAAGGGGAAAGGAGAGGTGGGGTGATGCATAAAACCAGAGTTTGAAATTAGCACAGATACCGTTCAATAAACCAAATAGGTATTAGACAAGATCTACACCTTGCTCAATGAACTGGCCTCAACACACCCTATACACCGCAGAGAAATATATCTGAGTAATAAGAATCTTAAAACCCATGTATTGATATATCTCCATAAGGGAATCAAGTGTGTGCAGAGCGGCACAAACACAGCAGTGAAAATGAGCGAAACCCCATTATAGAAATAAATTTTAAAAACAAAACGCTGAAACAATGAAAGAGAGAAAAATTCTTACAAAATTCACTCAGGGGCTGTGATGCAACCTGGATTGACCACATATAAACCCACAGCTGGATAAGACATAAGGCTGGACACTTGGGGCTGAGAGGATTGGTGAGCTTTGGTGAGCAACTGCCGAAAGTTTAATGCAATACTTCATGCTACTCAGTCCAAGGGTCCCAACACTCCAGGTTGAAGGGAATCTTCCTACAGCTAAACCATGCTTGGGAAATCCAGCGACTGGTATACCATATGATTGGGAAAGGTTTCTAAAACACACCTCATTTTTGCTCTCCTGGGGCTCCGGATCGACATTCCAGCCGCTTTACTAACAACATCCCCACATGGAGTCAATGCCTTTAAGTTCTGGTATCGCACAGTCTGCAGTTAGTGCGGAGGATGAATGGGAATAGGGGGAACCAGTGAGAAACTAGCTGTAGCGGTTTCAATGGGCACATGTCACTCTAATGTCACATCAGTAAGAAGAATTAACCAAAGGCACAGCAAGGTGCCCCAGAAGAAAAATAGGGCTTCAAGGAATCCTGTGGTTATGGGGCAAGACCACAAAAATAAGAGCTGAAAAATGGGGCTAAGGGCCACTGCAATTCAAAAACCTGCAGAGTTATAAAGGCCAACTATTTTCAAAAAATATATTGAGGTAAGGCTATGAAGAGACATTGAAAGCAAGGCAGAATTGCAGGAAACCGATTTCAGGAGGTAGACTGGAATTGCATTGAAAACATATGAAGACAGTCAGAACCTCGACAATGATGCACTTGGCCAAAAAGGGCGTATGCGTTTTTTCCTGAATATATTCAGGAAAAAACGCATACGCTCTTTTTGGCCAACCAAGCAAGCTTGCAAAGGAAATCTGCACTACAATGAAGTCTCACTTCCACCTGGTCAAAAGGGCCATCTGAAAAAAGTGTAAAATCCATGAAGGCACGACAGGCCATGGAGACCTGGGAGCCTTCTTATGCTGATGGGCGGGATGTAAATTGCCAACAGCCACTCTGGAGAAGTGTATGGTGTTTCCTGAAACATCTAAAAAACAAAGCAACAGAGCCTAGGGCACTTCCACTTATGGTCCTATAGATTAGGGAAATTAAAATAAAAAAGACACAGCCACCCCAAAGTTTGGGACGGCTCTGTTTACAAGAACCTCGTTTATGGTACAAGTTCAATATCGCAGAAAGTGAAAAATGGATAAAGAAGTTGTGGTACTTACGTACAATGCAATATCACTCAGCAATGAAATCCATGTCATCAGAACCGTAGCAGCATAATGAGTGGATTAAGTACGATGAATCTAACTGAAATAAGTCACACAGAAAAAGAAACATCATAAGATATCACTAATACACGGAATGTAAACTTGGCTACACAGGAACTGAATTCCAAAACAGAACAGGGTCTCAAATTTAGAAAACCAACTTATGCTTGCTTAAGGGGAAAGATGAGTTGGGGTGCTGCATAAAACCAGAGATTGAAATGAGCACAGATAAAGTTCCTTAAGCCAAATATGGAATAGACAAGAGCTACTTCTTGCTCAATGAAATGGACTCAACACCCCGTATTAAATGCCTAAGAATGTACCTGACTGGTAAGTATCTTAAAACCTATGGATTGCTATGTCTCCGAAAGAGAATCAAGCATGTGTACAGGGGCATAAACGCAGCAGTGATAGGATTGGAGAGGTTCGGTGAGGAAATGAAGACCCTTTGAAGTCATATTCCATGGTACCCATTCCACGGGTTTCAACTACCCAGGTTTAAGGTATTCTTCCTTCAGCTAAAACATGCATGTGGAACCTAGAGTATGATCAACCATGTGATCGGGAGACGTGTTCAAATATGTCTCAGTTTTCGTACCCTGGTACTCGGGTGCCACATTCCAGACGCTTTACTAACACTCTCCCGACTTGGAGAGTCAGTCCCTTTAACCTCCTGTTTGGCCCAGTTTGCAATTTCTGCGGAAGATGCACAGGAATAGCGAGAACCAATGAGAGACTAGCTGGAGGTGTCTGGACGGGCAAATTTAACTCTCATTTCCCACCAGGAAGAGGAATTAACCAAAGGCTCAGTGTGCCGTGCCGGAACAAGATTAGGGCCTGAAGCCATCCTGCGGTGTTGCGGCCAGCTCACAAGAAAGCGAGTTGAAGAAAGGAGCTCAGGGGCACTGTAATTCACAAACCTGCAGAGTTATAAATGACAGCTCTCGTCCAAAAATATACTGAAGTAAGGCTTCCAAGAGGACTTGAAAGCGGGGCAGAATTGCAGGAAACCGATTTCAGGAGGTAGACTGGAATTGCATTGAAAGCATAGGAAAAGAGGCAGAACGTCCACAATGATGCACTTGGCCAAAAAGGGCGTATGCGTTTTTTCCTGAATATATTCAGGAAAAAACGCATACGCCCTTTTTGGCCAACCAAGCAAGCTTGCAAAGGAAATCTGCACTACAATGAAGTCTCACTTCCCCCCGGTCAAAAGGGCCATCTGAAAAAAGTGTAAAATCCAGAAAGGCAGGACAGGCCATGGAGAACTGGGAGCCTTGTTATGCTGATGGGCGGGATGTAAATTGCCAACAGACACTCGGGAGAAGTGTATGGTGTTTCCTGAAACATCTAAAAAACAAAGCAACAGAGCCTAGGGCACTTCCACTTATGGTCCTATAGCTTAGGGAAATTAAAATCAAAAAGACACAGCCACCCCAAAGTTTGGGACGCCTCTGTTTACAAGAACCTCGTTTACCGTACAAGTTCAGTATCACAGAAAGTGAAAAATGGATAAAGAACTTGTGGTACTTACGTACAATGCAGTATCACTCAGCAATGAAATCTATGTCATCAGGCCCGTAGCAGCATAATGAGTGGATTCAGGTACGATGATTCTAACTGAAATAAGTCACACAGAAAAAGAAATATCATAAGATATCAGTAATACACGGAATGTAAACTTGGCTACACAGGAACTGAATTCCAAAACAGAACAGGGTCTCAAATTTAGAAAACCAACTTATGCTTGCTTAAGGGGAAAGGTGAGTTGGGGTGCTGCATAAAACCAGAGATTGAAATGAGCACAGATAAAGTTCCTTAAGCCAAATATGGAATAGACAAGAGCTACTCCTTGCTCAACGAAATGGACTCAACACCCCATATTAAACGTGTAAGAATGTACCTGACTAGTAAGTATCTTAAAACCTATGGATTGCTATGTCAACAAAAGAGAATCAAGCGTGTGTACAGGGGCATAAACGCAGCAGTGATGGGATTGGAGAGGTTCGGTGAGCAAATGAAGACCCTTTGAAGTCATACTGCATGGTACCCATACCAGGGGTTTCAACTACCCAGGTTTAAGGTATTCTACCTTCAGTAAAACATGCATGTGGAACCCAGAGTATGATCAACCGTGTGAACGGGAGACGTGTTCAAATAAGTCTCAGTTTTCCTCCCCTGGTACTCGGGTGCAACATTCCAGACGCTTTACTAAAACTCTCCCCACTTGGAGAGTCAGCGCCTTTAACCTCCTCTTTGGCCCAGTTTGCAATTTCTGTGGAAGATGAACAGGAATAGCGAGAACCAATGAGAGACTAGCTGGAGGTGTCTGGACGGACAAATTTAACTCTCATTTCCCACCAGGAAGAGGAAATAACCAAAGGCTCAGTGTGCCATGCCGGAACCAGATTAGGGCCTGAAGCCATCCTGCGGTGTTGCGGCCAGCTCACAAGAAAGCGAGTTGGAGAAAGGAGCTCAGGGGCACTGTAATTCACAAACCTGCAGAGTTATAAATGACAGCTATCGTCCAAAAATATACTGAAGTAAGGCTGCCAAGAGGACTTGAAAGCGGGGCAGAATTGCAGGAAACCGATTTCAGGAGGTAGACTGGAATTGCATTGAAAGCATAGGAAAAGAGGCAGAACGTACACAATGATGCACTTGGCCAAAAAGGGCGTATGCGTTTTTTCCTGAATATATTCAGGAAAAAACGCATACGCCCTTTTTGGCCAACCAAGCAAGCTTGCAAAGGAAATCTACACTACAATGAAGTCTCACTTCCCCCCGGTCAAAAGGGCCATCTGAAAAAAGTGTAAAATCCAGAAAGGCAGGACAGGCCATGGAGAACTGGGAGCCTTCTTATGCTGATGGGCGGGATGTAAATTGCCAACAGACACTCGGGAGAAGTGTATGGTGTTTCCTGAAACATCTAAAAAACAAAGCAACAGAGCCTAGGGCACTTCCACTTATGGTCCTATAGCTTAGGGAAATTAAAATCAAAAAGACACAGCCACCCCAAAGTTTGGGACGCCTCTGTTTACAAGAACCTCGTTTACTGTACAAGTTCAGTATCACAGAAAGTGAAAAATGGATAAAGAACTTGTGGTACTTACGTACAATGCAGTATCACTCAGCAATGAAATCTATGTCATCAGGCCCGTAGCAGCATAATGAGTGGATTCAGGTACGATGATTCTAACTGAAATAAGTCACACAGAAAAAGAAACATCATAAGATATCAGTAATACACAGAATGTAAACTTGGCTACACAGGAACTGAATTCCAAAACAGAACAGGGTCTCAAATTTAGAAAACCAACTTATGCTTGCTTAAGGGGAAAGGTGAGTTGGGGTGCTGCATAAAACCAGAGATTGAAATGAGCACAGATAAAGTTCCTTAAGCCAAATATGGAATAGACAAGAGCTACTCCTTGCTCAACGAAATGGACTCAACACCCCATATTAAACGCGTAAGAATGTACCTGACTAGTAAGTATCTTAAAACCTATGGATTGCTATGTCTCCAAAAGAGAATGAAGCGTGTGTACAGGGGCATAAACGCAGCAGTGATAGGATTGGAGAGGTTCGGTGAGCAAATGAAGACCCTTTGAAGTCATACTGCATGGTACCCATACCAGGGGTTTCAACTACCCAGGTTTAAGGTATTCTTCCTTCAGCTAAAACATGCATGTGGAACCCAGAGTATGATCAACCGTGTGAACGGGAGACGTGTTCAAATAAGTCTCAGTTTTCCTCCCCTGGTACTCGGGTGCAACATTCCAGACGCTTTACTAAAACTCTCCCCACTTGGAGAGTCAGCGCCTTTAACCTCCTGTTTGGCCCAGTTTGCAATTTCTGTGGAAGATGAACAGGAATAGCGAGAACCAATGAGAGACTAGCTGGAGGTGTCTGGACGGACAAATTTAACTCTCATTTCCCAACAGGAAGAGGAAATAACCAAAGGCTCAGTGTGCCATGCCGGAACCAGATTAGGGCCTGAAGCCATCCTGCGGTGTTGCGGCCAGCTCACAAGAAAGCGAGTTGAAGAAAGGAGCTCAGGGGCACTGTAATTCACAAACCTGCAGAGTTATAAATGACAGCTATCGTCCAAAAATATACTGAAGTAAGGCTGCCAAGAGGACTTGAAAGCGGGGCAGAATTGCAGGAAACCGATTTCAGGAGGTAGACTGGATTTGCATTGAAAGCATAGGAAAAGAGGCAGAACGTCCACAATGATGCACTTGGCCAAAAAGGGCGTATGCGTTTTTTCCTGAATATATTCAGGAAAAAACGCATACGCCCTTTTTGGCCAACCAAGCAAGCTTGCAAAGGAAATCTGCACTACAATGAAATCTCACTTCCCCCCGGTCAAAAGGGCCATCTGAAAAAAGTGTAAAATCCAGAAAGGCAGGACAGGCCATGGAGAACTGGGAGCCTTGTTATGCTGATGGGCGGGATGTAAATTGCCAACAGACACTCGGGAGAAGTGTATGGTGTTTCCTGAAACATCTAAAAAACAAAGCAACAGAGCCTAGGGCACTTCCACTTATGGTCCTATAGCTTAGGGAAATTAAAATCAAAAAGACACAGCCACCGCAAAGTTTGGGATGCCTCTGTTTACAAGAACCTCATTTACCATACAAGTTCAGTATCACAGAAAGTGAAAAATGGATAAAGAACTTGTGGTACTTACGTACAATGCAGTATCACTCAGCAATGAAATCTATGTCATCAGGCCCGTAGCAGCATAATGAGTGGATTCAGGTACGATGATTCTAACTGAAATAAGTCACACAGAAAAAGAAACATCATAAGATATCAGTAATACACGGAATGTAAACTTGGCTACACAGGAACTGAATTCCAAAACAGAACAGGGTCTCAAATTTAGAAAACCAACTTATGCTTGCTTAAGGGGAAAGGTGAGTTGGGGTGCTGCATAAAACCAGAGATTGAAATAAGCACAGATAAAGTTCCTTAAGCCAAATATGGAATAGACAAGAGCTACTCCTTGCTCAATGAAATGGACTCAACACCCTGTATTAAACGCCTAAGAATGTACCTGACTAGTAAGTATCTTAAAACCTATGGATTGCTATGTCTCCGAAAGAGAATCAAGCATGTGTACAGGGGCATAAACGCAGCAGTGATAGGATTGGAGAGGTTCGGTGAGGAAATGAAGACCCTTTGAAGTCATATTCCATGGTACCCATTCCACGGGTTTCAACTACCCAGGTTTAAGGTATTCTTCCTTCAGCTAAAACATGCATGTGGAACCTAGAGTATGATCAACCATGTGATCGGGAGACGTGTTCAAATATGTCTCAGTTTTCGTACCCTGGTACTCGGGTGCCACATTCCAGACGCTTTACTAACACTCTCCCGACTTGGAGAGTCAGTCCCTTTAACCTCCTGTTTGGCCCAGTTTGCAATTTCTGTGGAAGATGCACAGGAATAGCGAGAACCAATGAGAGACTAGCTGGAGGTGTCTGGACGGGCAAATTTAACTCTCATTTTCCACCAGGAAGAGGAAATAACCAAAGGCTCAGTGTGCCGTGCCGGAACCAGATTAGGGCCTGAAGCCATCCTGCGGTGTTGCGGCCAGCTCACAAGAAAGCGAGTTGAAGAAAGGAGCTCAGGGGCACTGTAATTCACAAACCTGCAGAGTTATAAATGACAGCTATCGTCCAAAAATATACTGAAGTAAGGCTGCCAAGAGGACTTGAAAGCGGGGCAGAATTGCAGGAAACCGATTTCAGGAGGTAGACTGGAATTGCATTGAAAGCATAGGAAAAGAGGCAGAACGTACACAATGATGCACTTGGCCAAAAAGGGCGTATGCGTTTTTTCCTGAATATATTCAGGAAAAAACGCATACGCCCTTTTTGGCCAACCAAGCAAGCTTGCAAAGGAAATCTGCACTACAATGAAGTCTCACTTCCCCCCGGTCAAAAGGGCCATCTGAAAAAAGTGTAAAATCCAGAAAGGCAGGACAGGCCATGGAGAACTGGTAGCCTTGTTATGCTGATGGGCGGGATGTAAATTGCCAACAGACACTCCGGAGAAGTGTATGGTGTTTCCTGAAACATCTAAAAAACAAAGCAACAGAGCCTAGGGCACTTCCACTTATGGTCCTATAGCTTAGGGAAATTAAAATCAAAAAGACACAGCCACCCCAAAGTTTGGGATGCCTCTGTTTACAAGAACCTCATTTACCGTACAAGTTCAGTATCACAGAAAGTGAAAAATGGATAAAGAACTTGTGGTACTTACGTACAATGCAGTATCACTCAGCAATGAAATCTATGTCATCAGGCCCGTAGCAGCATAATGAGTGGATTCAGGTACGATGATTCTAACTGAAATAAGTCACACAGAAAAAGAAACATCATAAGATATCAGTAATACACGGAATGTAAACTTGGCTACACAGGAACTGAATTCCAAAACAGAACAGGGTCTCAAATTTAGAAAACCAACTTATGCTTGCTTAAGGGGAAAGGTGAGTTGGGGTGCTGCATAAAACCAGAGATTGAAATGAGCACAGATAAAGTTCCTTAAGCCAAATATGGAATAGACAAGAGCTACTCCTTGCTCAATGAAATGGACTCAACACCCTGTATTAAACGCCTAAGAATGTACCTGACTAGTAAGTATCTTAAAACCTATGGATTGCTATGTCTCCAAAAGAGAATCAAGCGTGTGTACAGGGGCATAAACGCAGCAGTGATAGGATTGGAGAGGTTCGGTGAGCAAATGAAGAACCTTTGAAGTCATACTGCATGGTACCCATACCAGGGGTTTCAACTACCCAGGTTTAAGGTATTCTTCCTTCAGCTAAAACATGCATGTGGAACCCAGAGTATGATCAACCGTGTGAACGGGAGACGTGTTCAAATAAGTCTCAGTTTTCCTCCCCTGGTACTCGGGTGCAACATTCTAGACGCTTTACTAAAACTCTCCCCACTTGGAGAGTCAGCGCCTTTAACCTCCTGTTTGGCCCAGTTTGCAATTTCTGCGGAAGATGAACAGGAATAGCGAGAACCAATGAGAGACTAGCTGGAGGTGTCTGGACGGGCAAATTTAACTCTCATTTTCCACCAGGAAGAGGAAATAACCAAAGGCTCAGTGTGCCGTGCCGGAACCAGATTAGGGCCCGAAGCCATCCTGCGGTGTTGCGGCCAGCTCACAAGAAAGCGAGTTGAAGAAAGGAGCTCAGGGGCACTGTAATTCACAAACATGCAGAGTTATAAATGACAGCTATCGTCCAAAAATATACTGAAGTAAGGCTGCCAAGAGGACTTGAAAGCGGGGCAGAATTGCAGGAAACCGATTTCAGGAGGTAGACTGGAATTGCATTGAAAGCATAGGAAAAGAGGCAGAACGTCCACAATGATGCACTTGGCCAAAAAGGGCGTATGCTTTTTTTCCTGAATATATTCAGGAAAAAACGCATACGCCCTTTTTGGCCAACCAAGCAAGCTTGCAAAGGAAATCTGCACTACAATGAAGTCTCACTTCCCCCCGGTCAAAAGGGCCATCTGAAAAAAGTGTAAAATCCAGAAAGACAGGACAGGCCATGGAGAACTGGGAGCCTTGTTATGCTGATGGGCGGGATGTAAATTGCCAACAGACACTCGGGAGAAGTGTATGGTGTTTCCTGAAACATCTAAAAAACAAAGCAACAGAGCCTAGGGCACTTCCACTTATGGTCCTATAGCTTAGGGAAATTAAAATCAAAAAGACACAGCCACCGCAAAGTTTGGGATGCCTCTGTTTACAAGAACCTCATTTACCATACAAGTTCAGTATCACAGAAAGTGAAAAATGGATAAAGAACTTGTGGTACTTACGTACAATGCAGTATCACTCAGCAATGAAATCTATGTCATCAGGCCCGTAGCAGCATAATGAGTGGATTCAGGTACGATGATTCTAACTGAAATAAGTCACACAGAAAAAGAAACATCATAAGATATCAGTAATACACGGAATGTAAACTTGGCTACACAGGAACTGAATTCCAAAACAGAACAGGGTCTCAAATTTAGAAAACCAACTTATGCTTGCTTAAGGGGAAAGGTGAGTTGGGGTGCTGCATAAAACCAGAGATTGAAATAAGCACAGATAAAGTTCCTTAAGCCAAATATGGAATAGACAAGAGCTACTCCTTGCTCAATGAAATGGACTCAACACCCTGTATTAAACGCCTAAGAATGTACCTGACTAGTAAGTATCTTAAAACCTATGGATTGCTATGTCTCCGAAAGAGAATCAAGCATGTGTACAGGGGCATAAACGCAGCAGTGATAGGATTGGAGAGGTTCGGTGAGGAAATGAAGACCCTTTGAAGTCATATTCCATGGTACCCATTCCACGGGTTTCAACTACCCAGGTTTAAGGTATTCTTCCTTCAGCTAAAACATGCATGTGGAACCTAGAGTATGATCAACCATGTGATCGGGAGACGTGTTCAAATATGTCTCAGTTTTCGTACCCTGGTACTCGGGTGCCACATTCCAGACGCTTTACTAACACTCTCCCGACTTGGAGAGTCAGTCCCTTTAACCTCCTGTTTGGCCCAGTTTGCAATTTCTGCGGAAGATGCACAGGAATAGCGAGAACCAATGAGAGACTAGCTGGAGGTGTCTGGACGGGCAAATTTAACTCTCATTTCCCACCAGGAAGAAGAATTAACCAAAGGCTCAGCGTGCCGTGCCGGAACCACATTAGGGCCTGAAGCCATCCTGCGGTGTTGCGGCCAGCTCACAAGAAAGCGAGTTGAAGAAAGGAGCTCAGGGGCACTGTAATTCACAAACCTGCAGAGTTATAAATGACAGCTATCGTCCAAAAATATACTGAAGTAAGGCTGCCAAGAGGACTTGAAAGCGGGGCAGAATTGCAGGAAACCGATTTCAGGAGGTAGACTGGAATTGCATTGAAAGCATAGGAAAAGAGGCAGAACGTCCACAATGATGCACTTGGCCAAAAAGGGCGTATGCGTTTTTTCCTGAATATATTCAGGAAAAAACGCATACGCCCTTTTTGGCCAACCAAGCAAGCTTGCAAAGGAAATCTGCACTACAATGAAGTCTCACTTCCCCCCGGTCAAAAGGGCCATCTGAAAAAAGTGTAAAATCCAGAAAGGCAGGACAGGCCATGGAGAACTGGGAGCCTTCTTATGCTGATGGGCGGGATGTAAATTGCCAACAGACACTCGGGAGAAGTGTATGGTGTTTCCTGAAACATCTAAAAAACAAAGCAACAGAGCCTAGGGCACTTCCACTTATGGTCCTATAGCTTAGGGAAATTAAAATCAAAAAGACACAGCCACCCCAAAATTTGGGACGCCTCTGTTTACAAGAACCTCGTTTACTGTACAAGTTCAGTATCACAGAAAGTGAAAAATGGATAAAGAACTTGTGGTACTTACGTACAATGCAGTATCACTCAGCAATGAAATCTATGTCATCAGGCACGTAGCAGCATAATGAGTGGATTCAGGTACGATGATTCTAACTGAAATAAGTCACACAGAAAAAGAAACATCATAAGATATCAGTAATACACGGAATGTAAACTTGGCTACACAGGAACTGAATTCCAAAACAGAACAGGGTCTCAAATTTAGAAAACCAACTTATGCTTGCTTAAGGGGAAAGGTGAGTTGGGGTGCTGCATAAAACCAGAGATTGAAATGAGCACAGATAAAGTTCCTTAAGCCAAATATGGAATAGACAAGAGCTACTCCTTGCTCAACGAAATGGACTCAACACCCTGTATTAAACGCCTAAGAAAGTACCTGACTAGTAAGTATCTTAAAACCTATGGATTGCTATGTCTCCAAAAGAGAATCAAGCGTGTGTACAGGGGCATAAACGCAGCAGTGATAGGATTGGAGAGGTTCGGTGAGCAAATGAAGAACCTTTGAAGTCATACTGCATGGTACCCATACCAGGGGTTTCAACTACCCAGGTTTAAGGTATTCTTCCTTCAGCTAAAACATGCATGTGGAACCCAGAGTATGATCAACCGTGTGAACGGGAGACGTGTTCAAATAAGTCTCAGTTTTCCTCCCCTGGTACTCGGGTGCAACATTCCAGACGCTTTACTAAAACTCTCCCCACTTGGAGAGTCAGCGCCTTTAACCTCCTGTTTGGCCCAGTTTGCAATTTCTGCGGAAGATGAACAGGAATAGCGAGAACCAATGAGAGACTAGCTGGAGGTGTCTGGACGGGCAAATTTAACTCTCATTTTCCACCAGGAAGAGGAAATAACCAAAGGCTCAGTGTGCCATGCCGGAACCAGATTAGGGCCTGAAGCCATCCTGCGGTGTTGCGGCCAGCTCACAAGAAAGCGAGTTGAAGAAAGGAGCTCAGGGGCACTGTAATTCACAAACCTGCAGAGTTATAAATGACAGCTATCGTCCAAAAATATACTGAAGTAAGGCTGCCAAGAGGACTTGAAAGCGGGGCAGAATTGCAGGAAACCGATTTCAGGAGGTAGACTGGAATTGCATTGAAAGCATAGGAAAAGAGGCAGAACGTCCACAATGATGCACTTGGCCAAAAAGGGCGTATGCGTTTTTTCCTGAATATATTCAGGAAAAAACGCATACGCCCTTTTTGGCCAACCAAGCAAGCTTGCAAAGGAAATCTGCACTACAATGAAGTCTCACTTCCCCCCGGTCAAAAGGGCCATCTGAAAAAAGTGTAAAATCCAGAAAGGCAGGACAGGCCATGGAGAACTGGTAGCCTTGTTATGCTGATGGGCGGGATGTAAATTGCCAACAGACACTCGGGAGAAGTGTATGGTGTTTCCTGAAACATCTAAAAAACAAAGCAACAGAGCCTAGGGCACTTCCACTTATGGTCCTATAGCTTAGGGAAATTAAAATCAAAAAGACACAGCCACCCCAAAGTTTGGGATGCCTCTGTTTACAAGAACCTCATTTACCGTACAAGTTCAGTATCACAGAAAGTGAAAAATGGATAAAGAACTTGTGGTACTTACGTACAATGCAGTATCACTCAGCAATGAAATCTATGTCATCAGGCCCGTAGCAGCATAATGAGTGGATTCAGGTACGATGATTCTAACTGAAATAAGTCACACAGAAAAAGAAACATCATAAGATATCAGTAATACACGGAATGTAAACTTGGCTACACAGGAACTGAATTCCAAAACAGAACAGGGTCTCAAATTTAGAAAACCAACTTATGCTTGCTTAAGGGGAAAGGTGAGTTGGGGTGCTGCATAAAACCAGAGATTGAAATGAGCACAGATAAAGTTCCTTAAGCCAAATATGGAATAGACAAGAGCTACTCCTTGCTCAATGAAATGGACTCAACACCCTGTATTAAACGCCTAAGAATGTACCTGACTAGTAAGTATCTTAAAACCTATGGATTGCTATGTCTCCAAAAGAGAATCAAGCGTGTGTACAGGGGCATAAACGCAGCAGTGATAGGATTGGAGAGGTTCGGTGAGCAAATGAAGAACCTTTGAAGTCATACTGCATGGTACCCATACCAGGGGTTTCAACTACCCAGGTTTAAGGTATTCTTCCTTCAGCTAAAACATGCATGTGGAACCCAGAGTATGATCAACCGTGTGAATGGGAGACGTGTTCAAATAAGTCTCAGTTTTCCTCCCCTGGTACTCGGGTGCAACATTCTAGACGCTTTACTAAAACTCTCCCCACTTGGAGAGTCAGCGCCTTTAACCTCCTGTTTGGCCCAGTTTGCAATTTCTGCGGAAGATGAACAGGAATAGCGAGAACCAATGAGAGACTAGCTGGAGGTGTCTGGACGGGCAAATTTAACTCTCATTTTCCACCAGGAAGAGGAAATAACCAAAGGCTCAGTGTGCCGTGCCGGAACCAGATTAGGGCCCGAAGCCATCCTGCGGTGTTGCGGCCAGCTCACAAGAAAGCGAGTTGAAGAAAGGAGCTCAGGGGCACTGTAATTCACAAACATGCAGAGTTATAAATGACAGCTATCGTCCAAAAATATACTGAAGTAAGGCTGCCAAGAGGACTTGAAAGCGGGGCAGAATTGCAGGAAACCGATTTCAGGAGGTAGACTGGAATTGCATTGAAAGCATAGGAAAAGAGGCAGAACGTCCACAATGATGCACTTGGCCAAAAAGGGCGTATGCGTTTTTTCCTGAATATATTCAGGAAAAAACGCATACGCCCTTTTTGGCCAACCAAGCAAGCTTGCAAAGGAAATCTGCACTACAATGAAGTCTCACTTCCCCCCGGTCAAAAGGGCCATCTGAAAAAAGTGTAAAATCCAGAAAGGCAGGACAGGCCATGGAGAACTGGGAGCCTTGTTATGCTGATGGGCGGGGTGTAAATTGCCAACAGACACTCAGGAGAAGTGTATGGTGTTTCCTGAAACATCTAAAAAACAAAGCAACGGAGCCTAGGGCACTTCCACTTATGGTCCTATAGCTTAGGGAAATTAAAATCAAAAAGACACAGCCACCCCAAAGTTTGGGACGCTTCTGTTTACAAGAACCTCGTTTACCGTACAAGTTCAGTATCACAGAAAGTGAAAAAAGGATAAAGAACTTGTGGTACTTACGTACAATGCAGTATCACTCAGCAATGAAATCTATGTCATCAGGCCCGTAGCAGCATAATGAGTGGATTCAGGTACGATGATTCTAACTGAAATAAGTCACACAGAAAAAGAAACATCATAAGATATCAGTAATACACGGAATGTAAACGTGGCTACACAGGAACTGAATTCCAAAACAGAACAGGGTCTCAAATTTAGAAAACCAACTTATGCTTGCTTAAGGGGAAAGGTGAGTTGGGGTGCTGCATAAAACCAGAGATTGAAATGAGCACAGATAAAGTTCCTTAAGCCAAATATGGAATAGACAAGAGCTACTCCTTGCTGAACGAAATGGACTCAACACCCCATATTAAACGCGTAAGAATGTACCTGACTAGTAAGTATCTTAAATCCTATGCATTGCTATGTCTCCAAAAGAGAATCAAGCATGTGTACAGGGGCATAAACGCAGCAGTGATAGGATTGGAGATGTTCGGTAAGCAAATGAAGACCCTTTGAAGTCATACTGCATGGTACCCATACCAGGGGTTTCAACTACCCAGGTTTAAGGTATTCTTCCTTCAGCTAAAACATGCATGTGGAACCCAGAGTATGATCAACCGTGTGAATGGGAGACGTGTTCAAATAAGTCTCAGTTTTCCTCCCCTGGTACTCGGGTGCAACATTCCAGACGCTTTACTAACACTCTCCCGACTTGGAGAGTCAGCGCCTTTAAACTCCTGTTTGGCCCAGTTTGCAATTTCTGCGAAAGATGAACAGGAATAGCGAGAACCAATGAGAGACTAGCTGGAGGTGTCTGGACGGGCAAATTTAACTCTCATTTCCCACCAGGAAGAGGAAATATCCAAAGGCTCAGTGTGCCATGCCGGAACCAGATTAGGGCCTGAAGCCATCCTGCGGTGTTGCGGCCAGCTCACAAGAAAGCGAGTTGAAGAAAGGAGCTCAGGGGCACTGTAATTCACAAACCTGCAGAGTTATAAATGACAGCTATTGTCCAAATATATACTGAAGTAAGGCTGCCAAGAGGACTTGAGCGGGGCAGAATTGCAGGAAACCGATTTCAGGAGGTAGACTGGAATTGCATTTAAAGTATAGGAAAAGATGCAGAACGTCCACAATGATGCACTTGGCCAAAAAGGGCGTATGCGTTTTTTCCTGACTATATTCAGGAAAAAACGCATACGCCCTTTTTGGCCAACCAAGCAAGCTTGCAAAGGAAATCTGCACTACAATGAAGTCTCACTTCCCCCCGGTCAAAAGGGCCATCTGAAAAAAGTGTAAAATCCAGAAAGGCAGGACAGGCCATGGAGAACTGGGAGCCTTGTTTTGCTGATGGGCAGGATGTAAATTGCCATCCAACACTCCGGAGAAGTGTATGGTGTTTCCTGAAACATCTAAAAAACAAAGCAACAGAGCCTAGGGCACTTCCACTTATGGTCCTATAGCTTAGGGAAATTAAAATCAAAAAGACACAGCCACCCCAAAATTTGGGATGGCTCTGTTTACAGGAACCTCTTCTGCAGCACAAGTTAAATATGCCAGAGAGCAAATAATGCATAAAGAAGTTGCGGTACTTACGTATAACAGAATACCTCTCAGCAATGAAAACTATGTCACCAGGCCGTACCAGCATAATGAGTGGATTGAGGCACGGTGATTCTAAGTGAAGAAAGTTACACAGAAAAAGAAACATCATAAGGTATCACTAATACATGGAATGAGAACTTGGCTACACATGAACTGAATTACAAAACAGAACAGGGTCTCATGTTTAGAAAACCAACTTATGCTTGCTTAAGGGGGAAGGTGAGTTGGGGTGCTGCATAAAACCAGAGTTTGAAATTAGCACAGATACCGTTCCATAAGCCACATATGTAATAGCCAAGACCTACCCCTTGCTCAACAAAATGGACTCAACAATGAGGTATCACCTCACATCTGATTGAATGGGCATCATCAGAAAATCTACAAACAAAAAATGCTGGAAAGGGTGTTGAGAAAAGGAACCCTCTTCCACTATTGTTGGGAATATAAATTGATACAGTCACTATGGAGAACAATATGGAGTTTCTTAAGAAACTAACAGTAGAATTACCATATGATACAGCAATCCCAGTTCTGGACATATACCCAGACAAAACCATAAATCAAAAAGAGACATTCACCGCAATGTTCATTGCCTCACTCTTTACAATATCGAGGTAATGGAAGCAAACTAAATGCCCACAGACAGACGAATGCATAAAGCTGTGGTACATATATAAAATTGAATATTACTAAGCCATGAAAAGGAATGAAATTGGGTCATTTGTAGAGATGTCGATGGATCTAAAGACTGTCATACAGAGTGAAGTAAGTCAGAAAGAGAAAAACAAATCTTGTATATTCATGCATATATGTGGAACCTAGAAAAACTGTACAGGTTAACCATTTTGCAAGGCATAAATAGAGCAACAGATGTAGACAACAAACGTATGGACAACAAGGGGGGAAAGCTGTTGAGGGGGTGGTGGTGGGAGGAGTTGAGAGACTGGGATTGGCATGTATACATTTATATGTATAAAATAGATAACCAATAAGAACCTGCTGTATAAAAATATAAAATAAAATTCAAAATTAAAAAGAAATAAAATTTAAAAAATAAAACAGAAAAAACAATTATTCCCTTCACATCCATGTATTTATATGAATAAATTATTTCCATGCTTATATCTGTAAATACAAAAAAGAGGAATAAAATCTACCTTGAACCAAAAACGAAAAAGAGAAAAAAAACACAGAACCCACCAGTTCCACAGAGGAAATCCGTATCAGGGCACTTGCTCCAGTTGTAAACAATTCTGAAGTTGGTCAGTGGTGGGGAATCGTCTCCCATTCAGCCAGCAGCCCCCACGCAACAAGCGTCCCCATTGCAAAGCTGGGGCACCGTGCCGAGGCATCTGTGAGTAAACGTGAGCTGAGCCCCAGGCCAGTTGCTGCTGAACTATTCCCACCCGTCCCAGGTAAAACACCTGAATATATACAAGGACTTGAAAGCCTAGAGGAAGGGCCATAGAGCCACACGAGTGACAGCATGCCGGCCGACTTGGTGCCTGCAGGCCAGCCAGGATGGTCCTGGCCCTGGGTGCTCTTCTGGAAGATTTCCATTTCCCTGCCTGAGATACCCGTCCTGTCCCTGCCCCCACTGCTTTTTTCCTTCCTCACCTCTGCCCAGGGAGAAATTCCAGCAGCAGGTATGGGTGACACATCCTCTTCTTTAGCAGGTGGCAGCCTGGCAACTGCTGCAGAAAGTCCAGCAGAGCCCCACTCACACTGGGCCACCCACAAAGCCGTGGCCTCTCACTCCCTCCCACCAGCCCAGCCCCGAGACTGCTGACAGGGCAGAGAAAATGGCGTCAGGCACAGCTGCAGGGGCTCTTGCTGCCTGGAGTGGTATTTATATTGATCTCAACCCAGGCACACCTGGGGAGGGCTGGCCGGCACGGTAAGGCTGCCCAGGTCAGCCAATCATCACCCCTCAGGGGCTCACAGTTGCAGAAAATGGAACTTGCTGAACCGGCCAGGTCCAAGGAACAGGTGTGGGCTCCTGAGAGTCAGGATAGACAAGGGGCTGCAGCTTTGCCTTGTTTTCTAATCATTTTATCTGGCCCATGAGTGGGAGACAACTTCAAGAAAACCCTCTCCTAATGAGAGGAACCCAGGAGTCAGGGAGAGGAGGGGTGGGTGGTGGTTGGAGACAGAGGCCTGGTGCCCCGGGTGCAGTGGAAGTCTCTGGAAGACCAGGTGGAGGGAGGCCGCACAGAGTGATGCCCAGGGTCACAGACCTGTCGCAGCTGCTGTTTGTTAGTTCAAGTCCTGCTCTGAGGTGCTCTGTGTCAGCTCTGAGTGACAGGTGAGCTGGGGGTGCTCTGCAATGAGGGCTATGTGCACGGTTCCTGTGTGCCCAGCCCTGCCACGGTACCTGCAAGGGTAGCTCTGTATCCTGGGAGGGGCCTGACCACGAGAGCCCCGTGGGCTGGGGTGGGGGTGGGGTACCTGCCCAGGTGAGCTCCATATTCTGGGATTGGTCTGACCACGAGAGCCCCATGGGCTGCTGGGGACCTGGTAAAGTATGTCAGGACAGTCAGTGAAGCCACCGAGGATATACCTCCAGCTGCTCCTAATTCCTACACCCTGCTGGTCATTCTACCAACCACCAGGACATGGTATTCTGTATTAGTCTTCAATGATGCCTTCTTTTGTATTCCATTAGTCCCAGAGTCACAAGAAATTTTGGCTTGTGAGTGGCAGGACTCAACATACAACTAAAACAATACTTCCGGGCCGTCTTGCCCCAAGGGTGCAAAAATTCCCACACCATCTTTGGGGAAAGCTTAGCTAAAGACCTAAAAGTTCTACCTCTGGAAAAGGAAACCCTCCTTCAGTACGCAGACGACATTCTGATCGCCAGCCCTACTAAGGAGGCCTCTGAACTACCAAGCCAATAAAGGATAGAAGTTGTCCAAGAAAAAGCTCAAATATCACAGACTGCGGTGATCTGCCTGGGCTTCATTCTCACAGAAGGTCAGAGAAGCCCATCCCAGGAAAGGGAAGAAACCATTTTCAGCCTTACCTCTTTCTAAAACTAGAAGACAGCTTAGGGGTTCCTGGGGAGGCCAGGGTTTGCTGCTTCTGGATCCCTAACTACAGTCTACTAGCTGGGCCTCTATATGAAACACTGAAAGGAAAAGATGATGATCCTTTTGAATAGAATCCAGAAGTGGCCTTTCAAGAATGGAAAGAGCAGTCAATTCAGACCCTTGCCCTGGAACTCCCTAATTTAGCTAAACCCTTTGACCTTTACATTCCCGGTGAAAGGTGAATCGCCATTGGAGAATTAGTGCAAAAACTGGGACCACTTGAAATGGAACAATGCAAGAATGCCATCCAGGTAGGATAAACTATGGTCACCAAGGGGCTTGGCCCACTGCCACATCTGGCCAAGATACTGGCGGTATCTAAAAACCTGCAAATCAGCAGCCCAAAAGGCCACCTCCCTCCTAAGGGAAAAGGACCCCACGTGGTGATCCTAACCACCAACCATGCCCTGAAGTTGCAGGGTTTGCTCCGTGGGCACACCAACCTCGAGTGAGGAGGCCCTCCAACTCCAACATCCAGAGAGATAACCGGGGGCAACAGGGCACCATGACGACTCGTGTGAACATCACTTGACCTGGAGTTTCTCTCATAAAACAACAAGAGTGTGTCCCAAAAGAGTAGACTACTGCTTGCAGGACTTACTGCACCCAGAGGGGAGCTAATAATCTTGGCGGGGGAACAGTATACCACACTGTCACCATAGAAAAGCCTACAGACACCGTGATGATGGTGGCCAATAAGACCGGCTGGACTCCTGTTTACTTCAAAAGGCTGTTGACTCAGTGGCCATCATGGTCCTTGATCACCACTGACCCTGGACTGTCTGGGAGTTGAGCGGGCAGGGCTCTGACACCTGGTGCTGTTTGTACTTTAATTCAGGGGCCTAATTGAAGAAAGCGCAGACTACTGGTCAGAGCATCTAGGCTGGCAGAAACGGTCAGCCTAAGGTGGCCGAACAAATGTGGGGCGGGGTGAAACCGGCCCCCACAGCGTCTCTGCACATCTCTTTCCTGGACCCTTAAAGGTCATTAGAATCTATAACACTTCCAATGCTGGTGCTCAGGTGGACGAGCAGGGAGGCAGGAGGCCTGGGGACAATCAACGTCACCTGGAGGCTGCTGGGGAGAAGCTCTGACCCTCGCCCCAGGGTATGAGGGCTCCCAACTCAGCACTCAGCAGTTACAGAAGAAGGGTCTGCACCCTCAGCACTCCAAGAATGAGGAACGGGACAAAAGGCAGAGGAGGGGTTTGTCCCCAGCAAAGCCCATTAAAAATCCCTGGGAGATAAAAATAGAATCTGGGCAATAAAGTCAATTCTAACCTTTTTTATCCTTTGTGCTTTGTCTAATTTCATGTGCTCCTAGGGTCCCGCATGCAGAGGTTCCACACCCGGCACTTCAGACCAGATTTCCTAGTGCAGAATGGCTGGGACGACACCTCAGCTCCTGGGGCCCAGTGCAGACTCCGCGATATAGAGCCTGAGCTGCAGCCAACCCGGCCCTCCAGAGCTCCGCCCCCTCCCTCTCACTGACTCTGACAGGATCTCTACACAGCAGCCCAGCCCACAGCCCATGGGGTAGTGCATGCTCTCACCTCTCCATTCTCTGATCAAAATATAAAGTTTCCTTTGCTTGTGAACCAAACTCAGTCTCGATCTGTTGGCCCCAATGACACTGGGCAGGGGGACACTTGTTGGGGTCCACTCTGGAGGATCAGTAACAGAAATTGAGACTATTGTAACCTCAATGAACAGATGTGTGAGCCAAACTGTAGTTAACATAGAACAGTGTATAAGGCTCGGGTAAAATAAGATGTTTCTAACACTTCCATTTGATATTTCCATCACTTTTTATAAGCAAGTTCAGTGAAAGGGTTTGTCTTATTTGTCAGGTCAATATTAGAGAAACGAAGTGATTTCTTTCCAAGGATGTACATCTAATAATCTTGGTTAAACCTTCAATCTTGTTTTAAATGCTTTTCCATTGAAAATGATACCTCTCTTTCAGCTCCCCCATTTCTGAGAAGTATAAAATCTTATAATTTATTATTACCAAAGGGGAAAGGTGGGAGGAGGGATAAATTAACAGTTTGGGATTAACACATACACACTGCTATGTATAAAATAGATCATCAACAAGGAACTACTGTATAGCACAGGGAACTACACTCAACATTTTGCAATAACCTATAAGGGGAAATAATCTGAAAAAAAAATAGATATTTTTATTGACATCATCTATCAATGACAGTTAAAGTGTAGCCTAAGGGAAGCTGGTGGTGAGTGCTTCTGACCCTGAAGACTTCAATCATCTAAAGTTTGGACTCTGCCTACTTCCCAAGGCCCTTAATGAACATATGTGTAGCCGTAGCTTAAAAACTTCCCCAGTTTGGGTTTCGGGGAGACACTGATTTTGAAAAAGCCCTGGTGTTCTCCTTACATGAATGGGACTCTTCCTACTGCTAAAACATGTCTGTCACACCCAGAGGATGGTATACCGTCTGATCGGGAAGAGTTTGGAAAAGGCATCTCATCTCCTCATCTCCTGGTGCTCGGGTTCACCCCTCCAGCGTCTTTACTAACAGTCTCCCCACTTGGAGATGTCAGCACTGTCAACATCCTGTTGCGTACAGTTTGGAATTTGTCCAGAGGATGAAGCGGAAGGATGAGGAACAATGAGAGACATGTCCTAGGTGTTCAGACAGGCACATGTCACTCTAATTTCCAATCAGGAAGACGAATTGACCAAAGGCTAGGGTTGCCCATGGAAACAGTATAGGGCTTGAGGAAATCCCGCTGCTTTGTGGCCAGTTCCCATAAACACAAGTTGAACAATGGAACTCAGGGGCAGTAAAATTCACAAAACTGCAGAGTTGAAAATATCCATCACTGAAAAATGTCTTGAGGAAAGTCAGAGAAAAGGACTTGTAAGCAAGGGAGAATGGCAGGAAAGGGATTTGAGGAGGTAGAAAGGACTCGCCATTAAGCACAAGAAAAGGAGCTGAACATTGCCAACATTGCAGTTGGCCAAAAAGGGTGTATGCGTTTTTTTCTGTATATATTCAAGAAAAGGGCATACACTTTTATAGCCAACCAAACAGGTGGGCACTGGAAGTCAATACTACAAAAGATATCACTTCGCATCAGTCGGAAGAGCCATCCTCATAAAGCGTAAACAACAGAAATGCAGGACAGGGCAACGAGAAGAGGGAGCCCTGTGAGACTTATAGTGGAAATGTATATTGCCAACGGCCATTCTGGAGAAGTGTATTGTGTTTACTAAAGCATCTAAAAAATGAGCTACAGAGCATAGGGCACTTGCACTCATGGGCGTATATCTTGGGATAAACAAAAATCGAGAGGACACAGGCACCCCAATGTTTACCCCCTCTCTGTTTAAAAGATCCTCGACTAGGATATAACTTAAATGTCTCTGGAGGGAAAAAATGGATAGAGATGTGGTACTTAGGTAGAGTGGAATATTATTCAGCCTGGAAATCAATGAAATATGGCCAGTTGTAACAACTCCGGAGTAGTTACGTATGATCTTTCTAAGTGACATAATTCAAAAAGAAAAAGACACATATCATAAGATATCACTTAAAGGTGGAATCCAAAATGGCTACACATGAAATAAATTACAAAACAAAAACATAGTCAAATATGTAGAAAACACGCATAAGGCTGCTAAACGGGAAAGGTGGGGAGGGGTGAGGCATCATCCAGGAGGTTGAAATTAGCAAAGATACCATTCCAAATACCAAACTGATAATCAACAAGGCCTACACGGTAGCTAAAAGAACTGCACTCAGCACACTCAAGTCACTGGAAAAGAATATATACGACTGGTAAGAATCTGAAAAAGAATTTACTGATGTCTCTCTGTACGTGAATCAAGTGGATGTACAGCAGCAAGAAACAGAGCTTTGAAAATCAGCTGTAACCAATATAGTAATAAATTGAAAAAAATAAATGACAGAGAGACAGAGAAAACCTCTTACAACTTTTCCTCAGGGACGGTGATGCAACATGGATTGAACACATCTAGACCCACAGCAGGATGAGACATAAGGCTGGAAACTGTTTGCACTAAGAGAAATGTGAGGTTGGGTGAGGAAATGCACACCCTTTAAAGTAATACTACCTGGTACCCATCCAATGGGTCCCAAGTCTGCAGGTTCAAGGGATCTTCCTACAGCTAAAACATGCATGGAAAACCCAGAGGACTGTACACCATGTGATCGGGAGATGTGTCTAAAATGCACCTCATTTATCCTCTCCTGGTGCTCCTGTTCACCATTCCAGCCACGTTACTTAGAATCTCCCCACTTGGAGAATCAGCACATTTAAATTTCTGTTTCACACATTTTGCAAATTGTGAGGAAGATGAACGGGAAGAGGGGGAACCAATGAGAGAATAGTTGAAGGGGTTTGGACGGGCACATATCACTCTAATTTCCCATTAAGAATAAGAATTGAAAAAAGGCTCAGCCCGCCTCGCCAGAGCCAAAATAGGGCCTGAAGCAATCCTGTGGGTTTGAGGCCAGCTCACAAAAGAGCAACTTAAAAAATGGAGCTCAGGGTCACTGCAATTCACAAACCTGCAGAGTTATAAATGAAAACTAACGTCCAAAAATATGTTGAGGTAAGGCAAAGAAGAGGATCTGAATGCAAGACAGAATTGCAAGAAACAGATTTCAAGAGATAGATTGGACTCGTCTTTAAAGCACATGAAAAGCGGCAGAATTTCGACAATGATGCAGTTGGCCCAAAAGGGCGTATGCGTTTTTTCCTGATTATATCCAGGAAAAAACGCATACGCACTTTATGGGCAACGAAGCAAGCAAGCAATGCAAATGTGCACAACAAAGAAGTCTCATTTCCCACCGGTCAAAAGGGCCATCCTAAAAAATTGTAAAAACCAGAAATGCAGGACAGGCCATGGAGAACAGGGAGCCTTTATACGCTGATGGGCAGTGTGTGAACTGCCGAGAGCCACTCTGGAGAAGTGTATGGTGGTTCCTAAATCATCTAAAAAACAGAGCTACAGAGCATAGGACACTTCCAATCATGGGAGTATATCTAGGGAAGTCTAAAAATCAACAACATACAAGAACACCACAGTTTAGGGCTACTCTGTTTACAAGAACCTCAACTTCAGTACACCTTAAATATCCCAGGAAAGAGAACAATGGATAAAGAAGATGTGGTACTTATGTACAATGGAATATCTCTTCACCATGAAATCAATGTAATAAAGCTAGTAGAAGGATAAAGAGTCAATTTAGGTCCGATAATACTACTTGAAATAAGTCAAACAGAAAAAGAAACATATCATAAGATATCACCTATAGAGGGAGGGTAAATATGGCTGCACAAGAAATGAATTACAGAACAGAACAGTGTCTCACATTTAGAAAACACACTTATGTCAGCTTAAGGGGAAAGGAGAGGTGGGGTGATGCATAAAACCAGAGTTTGAAATTAGCACAGATACCGTTCAATAAACCAAATAGGTATTAGACAAGATCTACACCTTGCTCAATGAACTGGCCTCAACACACCCTATACACCGCAGAGAAATATATCTGAGTAATAAGAATCTTAAAACCCATGTATTGATATATCTCCATAAGGGAATCAAGTGTGTGCAGAGCGGCACAAACACAGCAGTGAAAATGAGCTAAACCCCATTATAGAAATAAATTTTAAAAACAAAATGCAGAAACAATGAAAGAGAGAAAAATTCTTACAAAATTTGCTCAGGGGCTGTGATGCAACCTGGATTGACCACATATAAACCCACAGCTGGATAAGACATAAGGCTGGACACTTGGGGCTGAGAGGATTGGTGACCTTTGGTGAGCAACTGCCAAAAGTTTAATGCAATACTTCATGCTACTCATTCCAAGGGTCCCAACAATCCAGGTTGAAGGGAATCTTCCTACAGCTAAACCATGCTTGGGAAACCCAGCGACTGGTATACCATATGATCGGGAAAGGTTTCTAAAACGCACCTCATTTTTCCTCTCCTGGGACTCCGGATCGACATTCCAGCCGCTTTACTAAAAACATCCCCTCATGGAGAGTCAATGCCTTTAAGTTCTGGTATCGCCCAGTCTGCAGTTAGTGGGGAGGATGAATGGGAATAGGGGGAACCAGTGAGAAACTAGCTGTAGCAGTTTCAATGGGCACATGTCACTCTAATTTCACATCAGTAAGAAGAATTAACCAAAGGCACAGCAAGGTGCCCCAGAAGAAGAATAGGGCCTGAAGGAATCCTGTGGTTATGAGGCAAGATCACAAAAATAAGAGCTGAAAAATGGAGCTAAGGGCCACTGCAAGTCAAAAACCTGCAGAGTTATAAAGGCCAACTATTTTCAAAAAATATATTGAGGTAAGGCTATGAAGCGGCAATGAAATCAAGGCAGAATTGCAGGAAACCAATTTCAGGAGGTAGACTGGAATTGCACTGAAAACATATGAAGAAAGTCAGAACCTCGACAATGATGCACTTGGCCAAAAAGGGCGTATGCGTTTTTTCCTGAATATATTCAGAGAAAAACCCATAAGCCCTTTTTGGCCAACGAAGCAAGCTTGCAAAGGAAATCTGCACTACAACGAAGTCTCACTTCCTCCCGGTCAAAAGGGCCATCTGAAAAGAGTGTAAAATCCAGAAAGGCAGGACAGGCCATGGAGAACTGGGAGCCTTGTTATGCTGATGGGCGGGGTGTAAATTGCCAACAGCCACTCGGGAGAAGTGTATGGTGTTTCCTGAAACATCTAAAAAACAAAGCAACAGAGCCTAGGGCACTTCCACTTATGGTCCTATAGCTTAGGGAAATTAAAATCAAAAACACACAGCCACCCCAAAGTTTGGGACGCCTCTGTTTACAAGAACCTCGTTCACGGTACAAGTTCAATATCGCAGTAAACGAAAAATGGATAAAGAAGTTGTGGTACTTACGTACAATGCAATATCACTCAGCAATGAAATCTATGTCATCAGGCCCGGAGCAGCATAATGAGTGGATTCAGGTATGATGATTCCAACTGAAATAAGTCACACAGAAAAAGAAACATCATAAGATATCACTAATACACGGAATGTAAACTTGGCTACACAGGAACTGGATTACAAAAGAGAACAGGGTCTCAAATTTAGAAAAGCAACTTATGCTTGCTTAAGGGGAAAGGTGAGTTGGGGTGCTGCATAAAACCAGAGATTGAAATGAGCACAGATAAAGTTCCTTAAGCCAAATATGTAATAGACAAGAGCTACTCCTTGCTACACGAAATGGACTCAACACCCCATCTTAAACGCCTAAGAATGTACCTGGCTAGTAAGTATCTTAAAACCTATGGATTGCTATGTCTCCGAAAGAGAATCAAGCGTGTGTACAGGGGCATAAACGCAGCAGTGATAGGATTGGAGAGGTTCGGTGAGCAAATGAAGAACCTTTGAAGTCATATTGCATGGTACCCATTCCACGGGTCTCAACTCTCCAGGTTTAAGGGATTCTTCCTTCAGCTAAAACATGCATGTGGAACCCAGAGTATGATCCACCCTAACCCTTCCCCGAAGCCTTACCCTAACCCATTACCAAGTCCTAAACCGTACACCAACACTAACCCATGCCCTCACACGTATGTTCACCCTAAACCGTTTTCATACCTGCACCTGGACCCTAAACCGTACTCAAACCCTAACACTATCCCTAGCCCGAACACTAACCCTAACACTTCCCCGGAGCCTTCCCCTCACCCGTCACCTAATCCTAACATGTACGCTAAAACGAAACCGTGCCCTCACACGTACGCTCCCCGTGAAACGTTGTCGTACCCTCACCTCGACCCTAAACCGTCCCCGTCCCCTAACCCTAACCCTAGCCCGAACCCTAAACATAACCCTTCCTCAAAACCTTCCCCTCACCCGTCCATAATCCTAACCCGTACGCTAACACTAACCCGTGCCCTCACACGTACGCTCCCCGTGAACCGTTGTCGTACGCTCACCTGGACCCTAAACCGTCCCTGTCCCCTAACCCTAACTCTAGCCCGAACCCTAACACTAAACCTTCCCCGAAGCCTTCCCCTCACACGTCCCCTAATCCTTACCCGTACGCTAACACTAACCCGTGCCCTCACACGTACGCTCCCCCTAAACCATTGTTGTACCCTCACCTGGACCCTAAACCGTCCCCGTCCCCTAACTCTAACCCTAGCCCGAACCCTAACCGTAACCCTTCCCCGAAGCCTTCCCGTCACCCGTCCCCTAATGCTAACCCGTACGCTAACACTAACACGTGCCCTCACACGTACCCTCCCCCTAAACCGTTGTCGTACCCTCATCTGGACCCTAAACCGTCCCCTTCCCCTAACACTAATTCTAGCCCGATCCCTAACCCTAACCCTTCCCCGAAGCCTTCCCCTCACCCGTCCCCTAATCCTAACGCATTCGGTAACACTAACCCGTTCCCTCACATGTACGCTCCACCTAAACCGTTGTTGTACCCTCACCTGGACCATAAACCGTCCCCGTCCCCATCCCCTAACCCTAGCCCGAACCCTAACCCTAACCCTTCCCTGAAGCCTTCCCCTCACACGTCCCCTAATCCTAACCCATATGCTAACACTAACCCGTGCTGTCACATGTACGCTCCCCCAAACCGTTGTCGTACCCTCAACTGGACCCTAAACCGTCCCCTTCCCCTAACCCTAACCCTAGCCCGAACCCTAACCCTAAGCCTTCCCCGAAGCCTTCCCTTCATCCGTCCCCTAATCCTAACCCGTACGCTAACACTAACCCGTGCCCTCACACGTACGCTCCCCCTAAACAGTTGTCATACCCTCACCTGGACCCTAAACCGTCCCCATCCCCTAACCCTAACCCTAGCCAGAACCCTAAACCTAACCCTTCCCAGGAGCCTTCCACTCACCCGTTCCCGAATCCTAACCCGTACGCTAACATAAACCGTGCCCTCACACGTACGCTCCCCCTAAACAGTTGTGGTACCCTCACCTGGAACCTAAACCGTCCCCGTCCCCTACACCTAACCCTAGCCCGAACCCTAACCCTAACACTTCCCTGAAGCCTGACCCTCACCCGGCCCCTATTCATAAGCCGTACACTAACACTAACCCGTGAGCTCACACGTACGCTCCCCCTGAACCGTTGTCGTACCCTCACCTGGACCCTAAACCGTACTCTAACCCTAACCCTAACCCTACCCCGAACCCTAACACTAACCATTCCCCGGAGCCTTCCCCTCACCCATCCCCTAATCCTAACACATATGCTAACACTAAACCGTGCCCTCACACGTACACTCCCGCTAAACCGTTGTGGTACCCTCACCTGTACCCTAAACCGTCCCCGTCCCCTAACCCTAACCCTTGACTGATCCCTAACCCTATCCCTTCCCCGAAGCCTTCCCCTCACACGTCCCCTAATCCTAACCCGTACGCTAACACTAACCCGCGTCCTCACACGTACGTTCCCCCTAAACCGTTGTCGTACACTCACCTGGACCCTAAACTGTCCCCGTCCCCTAACCCTAACCCTAGCCCGAACCCTAACCCTAACACTTCCCTGAACCCTTCCCCTCATCCATCCCCTAATCCTAACCCGTACTCTAACACTAACCCGTGCCCTCACAGGTACACTCCTGTTAAACTGTTGTCGTACCCTCACCTGGACCCTAAACCGTCCCCGTCCCCTAACCGTAACCCTAGCCCGAACCCTAAACCTAACACTTCCCCGAAGACTTCCCCTCACCCGTCCCCTAATCCTAACCCGCACGCTAACACTAAAACGTGCCCTCACATGTATGCTCCCCCTAAACCGTTGTCGTACTCTCACCTGGACACTAAACCGTCCCCGTTCCCTAACCCTAAACTTAGCCCGAACCCTAACCCTAACCCTTCCCCGGAGCCTTCCCTTCACCCGTCCCCTAATCCTAACCCATGCCCTCACACGTACGCTCCACCTAAACCGTTGTCATACCCTCACCTGTACCTTAAACCGTCCCCGTCCCCTAACCCTAACTCTAGCCCGATCCCTAACCCTAACCCTTCCCCGAAGCCTTCCCCTCACACGTCCCCTAATCCTAACCCATACGCTAACACTAACCCGTGCCCTCACACGTACCCTCCCCCTAAACCATTGTCGTACCCTCACCTGGACCCTAAACCGTCCCCGTCCCCTAACCCTAACCCTAGCCCGAACCCTAACCCTAACCCTTCCCCGAAGCCTTCCCCTCACCCGTCCCCTAATCCTAACCCGTACGCTAACACTAACCTGTGCCCTCACACGTATGCTCCCCGTAAAGCGTTGTCGTACCCTCCCCTGGACCCTAAACCGTCCCCATCCCCTAACCCTAACCCTAGCACGAACCCTAACCCTAACCCGAACCCTAACCCTAACACTTCCCCGAAGCCTGACCCTCACCCGTCCCCTAATCCTAACCCGTACGCTAACACTAACCCGCGCCCTCACACGTACGCTCCCCCTAAAGCGTTGTCGTACCCTCCGCTGGACCCTAAACCGTCCCCGTCCCCTAACACTAACCCTAGCCCGAACCCTAACCCTAAGCCTTACCCGAAGCCTGACTCTCATCCGTCCCCTAATCCTAACCCGTACGCTAACAATAACCTGCGCCCTCACACGTACGCTCCCCCTAAAGCGTTGTCGTACCCTCCCCTGGACCCGAAACCGTCCCCGTCACCTAACACTAACCCTTCCCGAACACTAACCCTAAATCTTCCCCGAAGCCTGACCCTCACCCGTCCCCTAATCCTAACCCGTACGCTAACACTAACCCGCGCCCTCACACGTAAGCTCCCCCTAAACCGTTGTCGTACCCTCCCCTGGACCCTAAACCGTCCCCGTCCGCTAACCCTAACCCTAGCCCGAACCCTAACCCTAAACCTTCCCCGAAGCCTGACCCTCACCCGTCCCCTAATCCTAACCCTTACGCTAACACTAACCCGCGCCCTCACACGTACGCTCCCCCTAAAGCGTTGTCGTACCCTCCCCTGGACCCTAAACCGTCCCCGTCCCCTAACCCTAACCCTAGCCCGAACCCTAACCCTAAACTTTCCCTGAAGCCTGACCCTCACCCGTCCCCTAATCCTAACCTGTACGCTAACACTAACCCGCGCCCTCACACGTACGCTCCCCCTAAAGCGTTGTCGTACCCTCCCCTGGACCCTAAACCGTCCGTGTCCCCTAACCCTAACCCTAACCCTAGCCCAAACCCTAACCCTAACCCTTCCCCGAAGCCTGACCCTCACTCATCCCCTAATGCTAACACACACGCTAACACTAACCCGCGCCCTCACACGTACGCTCCCCCTAAAGCGTTGTCGTACCCTCCCCTGGACCCTAAACTGTCCCTGTTCCCTATCCCTAACCCTAGCACGAAACCTAACCGTAACCCGAACCCTAACCCTAACCCTTCCCCGAAGCCTGACCCTCACCCGTCCCTTAATCCTAACCCGTACGCTAACACTAACCCACGCCCTCACACGTACGCTCCCCCTAAAGCGTTGTCGTACCCTCCCGTGGACCCTAAACCGTCCCCGTCCCCTAACCCTAACCCTAGCCCGAACCCTACCCCTAACCCTTCCCCGAAGCCTGACCCTCACCCGTCCCCTAATCCTAACCCGTACGCTAACACTACCCCGCGCCCTCACACGTACGCTCCCCCTAAAGTGTTGTCGTACCCTCACCTGGACCCTAAACCGTCCCCGTCCCCTAACACTAACCCTAGCCCGAACCCTACCCCTAACCCTTCCCCGAAGCGTGACCCTCACCCGTCCCATAATCCTAACCCGTACGCTAACACTAACCCGCGCCCTCACACGTACGCTCCCCCTAAAGCGTTGTCGTACCCTCCCATGGACCCTAAACCGTCCCCGTCCCCGAACCCTAACCCTAGCCCGAACCCAAGCCCTAACCCTTCCCCGAAGCCTGACCCTCACCCATCCCCTAATCCTAACACGTACGCTAACACTAACCCGCGCCCTCACACGTACGCTCCCCCTAAAGCATTGTCGTACCCTCCCCTGGACCCTAAACCGTCCCCATCCCCTAACCCTAACCCTAACCCTAGCCCGAACCCTAACCCTAACACTTCCCTGAAGCCTGACCCTCACCCGTCCCCTAATACTAAACTGTACGCTAACACTAACCCGCGCCCTCACATGTACGCTCCCCCTAAAGCGTTTTCGTACCCTCCCCTGGACCCTAAATCGTCCCCGTCCCCTAACCCTAACCCTAGCCCGAACACTAACCCTAACCCTTCCCCAAAGCCTGACCCTCACCCACCCCTAATCCTAACCCGTACGCTAACACTAACCCGCGCCCTCATACGTACGCTCCCCCTAAAGCGTTTTCGTACCCTCCCCTGGACCCTAAACCGTCCCCGTCCCCTAACCCTAACCCTAGCCTGAACCCTAACCCTAACCCTTCCCCGAAGCCTGACCCTCACCCGTCCCCTAATCCTAACCCGTACGCTAACACTACCCCGCGCCCTCACGCGTACGCTCCCCTTAAAGTGATGTCGTACCCTCCCCTGGACTCTAAACCGTCCCCGTCCCCGAACCCTAACCCTAGCCCGAACCCAAGCCCTAATCCTTCCCCGAAGCCTGACCCTCACCCGTCCCCTAATCCTAACACGTACGCTAACACTAATCCGCTCGCTCACAGGTACACTCCCCCTAAAGCGTTGTCGTACCCTCCCCTGGACCCTAAACCGTCCCCAACCCCTAACCCTAACCCTAGCACGAACCCTAACCCTAACCCGAACCCTAACCCTAATCCTTCGCCGAAGCCTGACCCTCACCCGTCCCCTAATCCTAACCCGTACGCTAACACTAACCCGCGCCCTCACACGTACGCTCCCCCTAAAGCGTTGTCGTACCCTCCCCTGGACCCTAAACCGTCCCCGTCCCCTAACCCTAACCCTAGCCCGAACCCTAACCCTAAACTTTCCCTGAAACCTGACCCTCACCCGTCCCCTAATCCTAACCCGTACGCTAACACTAACCCGCGCCCTCACACGTACGCTCCCCCTAAAGCGTTGTCGTACCCTCCCCTGGACCCTAAACCGTCCCTGTCCCCTAAACCTAGCCCTAACCCTAGCCCGAACCCTAACCCTAACCCTTCCCCAAAGCCTGACCCTCACTCGTCCCCTAATCCTAACCCACACGCTAACACTAACCCACGCCCTCACACGTACGCTCCCCCTAAAGCGTTGTCGTACCCTCCCCTGGACCCTAAACCGTCCCTGTCCCCTATCCCTAACCCTAGCACGAAACCTAACCCTAACCCGAACCCTAAACCTAAAACTTCCCCGAAGCCTGACCCTCACCCGTCCCCTAATCCTAACCCGTACGCTAACACTAACCCGCGCCCTCACACGTACGCTCCCCCTAAAGCGTTGTCGTACCCTCCCCTGGACCCTAAACCGTCCCCGTCCCCTAACCCTAACCCTAGCCCGAACCCTATCCTTAACACTTCCCCGAAGCCTGACCCTCACCCGTCCCCTAATCCTAACCCGTACGCTTACACTACCCCGCGCCCTTATGCATACGCTCCCCCTAAAGCGTTGTCGTACCCTCACCTGGAACCTAAACCGTCCCCGTCCCCTAACCCTAACCCTAGCCCGAACCCTACCCCTAACCCTTCCCCGAAGCCTGACCCTCACCCGTCCCCTAATCCTAACCCGTACGCTAACACTAACCCGCGCCCTCACACGTACGCTCCCCCTAAAGCGTTGTCATACCCTCCCCTGGACCCGAAACCGTTCCCGTCCCCTAACCCTAACCCTAGCCTGAACCCTAACCCTAACCGTTTCCCGAAGCCTGACCCTCACCCGTCCCCTAATCCTAACCCGTACGCTAACACTAACCCGTGCCCTCACACGTACGCTCCCCCTAAAGCGTTGTCGTACCCTCTCCTGGACCAGAAACCATCCCCGTCCCCTAACCCTAACCCTAGCCCGAACCCTAACCCTAACCCTTCCCCGAAGCCTGACCGTCACCCGTCCCCTAATCCTAACCCGTACGCTAACACTAACCCGCGCCCTCACACGTACGCTCCCCCTACAGCATAGTCGTACCCTCCCCTGTACCCTATACCGTCCCCGTCCCCTAACCCTAGCCCGAACCCTAACCCTAACACTTCCCCGAAGCCTGACCCTCACCCGTCCCCTAATCCTAACCCGTACGCTAACAGTAACCCGTGCCCTCACACGTACGGTCCCCCTAAAGCGTTGTCGTACCCTACCCTGGACCCTAAACCATCCCCGTCCCCTAACCCTAACCCTAGCCCGAACCCTAACCCTAACCCTTCCCCGAAGCCTGACCCTCACCCGTCCCCTAATCCTAACCCGTACGCTAAAACTAACCCGCGCCCTCACACGTATGCACCCCTAAAGCATTGTCGTACCCTCCCCTGGACCCTAAACCGTCCCCGTCCCCTAACCCTAACCCTAACCCTAGCCTGAACCCTAACCCTAACCCTTCCCCGAAGCCTGACCCTCACTCGTCCCCTAATCCTAACCCATACGCTAACACTAACCCGCGCCCTCACACGTACGCTCCCCCTAAAGCATTGTCGTACCCTCCCCTGGACCCTAAACCATCCCCGTCCCCTATCCCTAACCCTAGCACGAACCCTAACCCTAGCCCGAACCCTAACCCTAACCCTTCCCCGAAGCCTGACCCTCACCCGTCCCCTAATCCTAACACGTACGCTAACACTAACCCGCGCCCTCACACGTACGCTCCCCCTAAAGCGTTGTCGTACCCTCCCCTGGACCCTAAACCGTCCCCGTCCCCTAACCCTAACCCTAACACTAGCCCGAACCCTAACCCTAACCCTTCCCCGAAGCCTGACCCTCACCCGTCCCCTAATACTAAACTGTACGCTAACACTAACCCACGCCCTCACACGTACGCTCCCCCTAAATCGTTGTCGTACCGTCCCCTGGACTCTAAATCATCCCCGTCCCCTAACCCTAACCCTAGCCCGAACACTAACCCTAACCCTTCCCCAAAGCCTGACCCTCACCCATCCCTAATCCTAACCCGTACGCTAACACTAACCCGTGCCCTCACACGTACACTCCCCCTAAAGCGTTGTCGTACCCTCCCATGGACCCTAAACCGTCCCCGTCCCCTAACCCTAACCCTAGCCCGAACCCTAACCCTAACCCTTCCCCGAAGCCTGACCCTCACCCGTCCCCTAATCCTAACCCGTACGCTAACACTACCCCGCGCCCTCACGCGTACGCTCCCCTTAAAGTGATGTCGTAGCCTCCCCTGGACCCTAAACCGTCCCCGTCCCCGAACCCTAACCCTAGCCCAAACCCAAGCCCTAACCCTTCCCCGAAGCCTGACCCTCACCCGTCCCCTAATCCTAACCCGTACGCTAACACTAATCCGCTCCCTCACAGGTACACTCCCCCTAAAGCGTTGTCGTACCCTCCCCTGGACCCTAAACCGTCCCCATCCCCTAACCCTAACCCTAGAACGAACCCTAACCCTAACCCGAACCCTAACCCTAACCCTTCGCCGAAGCCTGACCCTCACCCGTCCCCTAATCCTAACCCGTACGCTAACACTAAACCGTGCCCTCACACGTATGCTCCCCCTAAAGCGTTGTCGTACCCTCCCCTGGTCCCTATACCTTCCCCGTCCAATAACCCTAACCCTAGCCTGAACCCTAACCCTAACCCTTCCACAAAGCCTGACCCTCACCCGTTCCCTAATCCTAACAAGTACGCTAACACTAACCCGCGAACTCACACGTTCACTCCCCCTAAAGTGTTGCCGTACCCTCCCCTGTTCCCTAAACCGTCCCCGTCCCCTAACCCATACCCTAGCCCGAACCCTAACCCTAACCCTTCCCCGAAGCCTGACCATCACCCGACCCCTAATCCTTACCCGTACGCTAACACTAACCCTCGCCCTCACATGTACGCTCCCCCTAAAGCGCTGTAGAACCCTCCCCTGTTCCCTAAACCGTCCCCGTCCCCTAACCCTAACCCTAGCCCAAACCATAACCCTAACCCTTCCCCGAAGCCTGACCCTCACCCGTCCCCTAATCCTAACCCGTACGCTAACACTAACCGGCGCCCTCACGTGTACGCTCCCCATAAAGCGTTGTCGTACCCTCCCCTGGACCCTGAACCGTCCCCGTCCCCTAACCCTAACCCTAGCCTGAACCCTAACCCTAAACCTTCCCCGAAGCCTGACCCTCACCCGTCCCCTAATCCTAACCTGTACGCTAACACTAACCGGCGCCCTCACACGTACGCTCCCTCTAAAGCGTTGTCGTACCCTCCCCTGGACCCTGAACCGTCTCCGTCCCCTAACCCTAACCCTAGCCCGAACCCTATCCCTAACCCTTCCCCGAAGCCTGACCCTCAACCGTCTCCTAATCCTAACCCGTACGCTAACACTAACCCACGCCCTCACACATACGCTCCACCTAAAGCGCTGTAGTACCCTCCACTGGACCCGAAACCGTCCCCGTCCCCTAACACTAACCGTAGCCCGAACCCTAACCCTAACCCTTCCCCGAAGCCTGACCCTCACACGTCCCCTAATCCTAACCCGTACGCTAACACTAACCCGCGCCCTCACACGTACGCTCCCCCTAAAGCGTTGTCGTTCCCTCCCCTGGAACCGAAACCATCCCCGTCCCCTAACCCTAACCCTAGCCCGAACCCTAACCCTAACCCTTCCCCGAAGCCTGACCCTCACCCGTCCCCTAATCCTAACCCGTACGCTAACACTAACCTGCGCCCTCACATGTACACTCTCCCTAAAGCGTTGCCGTACCCTCCCCTGGACCCTAAACCGTCCCCGTCCCCTAACCCTAGCCCGAACCCTAACCCTAACCCCTCCCCGAAGCCTGACCCTGACCCGTCCCCTAATCCTAACCCGTACGCTAACGCTAACCCGCGCCCTCACATGTACGCTCCCCCTAAAGCGTTGCCGTACCCTCCCCTGGACCCTAAACCGTCCCCGTCCTCTAACCCTAACCCTAGCCTGAACCCTAACCCTAACCCTTCCTAGAAGCCTGACCCTCACCCGTCCCCTAAGACTAACCCGTACGCTAACACTGACCCGTGCCCTCACACGTACGCTCCCCCTAAAGCGTTGCCGTACCCTCCCCTGGACCCTAAACCGTCCCCGTTCCCTAACCCTAACCGTAGCCCGAACCCTAACCCTAAACCATCCCCGAAGCCTGACCCTCACCCGTCCCCTAATCCTAACCCGTACGCTAACACTGACCCGCGCACTCACACGTACGCTCCCCCTAAAGTGTTGTCGTACCCACCCCTGGACCCGAAACCGTCCCCGTCCCCTAACCCTAACCCTAGCCCGAACACTAAACCTAATCCTTCCCCGAAGCCTGGCCCTCACCCGTCCCCTAATCCTAACCCGTACGCTAATACTAACCCGCGCCCTCACATGTACGCTCCCCCTAAAGCGTTGCTGTACCCTCGCCTGCACCCTAAACCGTCCCCGTCCCCTAACCCTAACCGTAGCCTGAACCCTAACCCTAACACTTCCCCGAAGCCTGACACTGACCCGTCCCCTAATCCTAAACCGTACGCTAACACTAACCAGCGCCCTCACATGTACGCTCCCCCTAAAGCGTTGCCGTACCCTCCCCTGGACCCTAAACCGTCCCTGTCCCCTAATCCTAACCCTAGCCCGAACCCTAACCCTAAGCCTTCCCCGAAGCCTGACCCTCACCTGTCCTCTAATCCTAACGCGTACGCTAACACTAACCCACGCCCTCACACGTACGCGCCCACTAAAGCGTTGCCGTAACCTCCCTGGACCCTAAACCGTCCCCGTCCCCTAATCCTAACCCTAGCCCGAACCCTAACCCTAACACTTCCCCGAAGCCTGACCCTCACCCGTCCCCTAATCCTACCCCGTACACTAACACTAACCCGCGCCCTCACACGTACTCTCCCCCTAAAGCGTTGCCGTACCCTTCCCTGGACCCTAAACCGTCCTCGTCCCCTAACCCTAACCCTAGCCCGAACCCTATCCCTAAACCATCCCCGAAGCCTGACCCTCACCCGTCCCCTAATCCTAACCCGTACGCGAACACTAACCCGCGCCCTCACGTGTACGCTCCCCCAAAAGCGTTGCCGTACCCTCCCCTGGACCCTAAACCATCCCCGTCCCCTAACCCTAACCCTAGCCCAATCCCTAATCCTAACCCTTCCCCGAAGCATGACCCTCACCCGTACCCAAATCCTAACCCGTACGCTAACACTAACCCGCGCCCTCACACGTACGCTAGCCCTAAAGCGTTGCCGTACCCTCCCCTGGATCCTAAACCTTCCCCGTCCCATAAACCTAACCCTAGCCCGAACCCTAACCCTAACCCTTCCCCGAAGCCTGACCCTCACCCGTCCCCTAATCCTAACCCGTACGCGAACACTAACCCGCGCCCGCACACGTACGCTCCCCCTAAAGCGTTGTCGTACCCTCACCTGGACCCTAAACCGTCCCCGTCCCCTAACCCTAACCCTAGCCCGAACCTTAACCCTAACCCTTCCCTGAGCCTGACCCTCACCCGTACCCTAATCCTAACCCGCATGCTAACACTAACCTGCGCCCTCACACGTACGCTCCACCTAAAGCGTTGTCGTACCCTCCCTGGACACTAAACCGTCCCCGTTCCCTAACCCTAACCCTAGCCCGAACCCTAACCCTAGTCTTTCCCCGAAGCCTGACACTCACCCTTCCCCTAATCCTAACCCGTACGCTAAAACTAACCCGCGCCCTCACATGTTCGCTCCCCCTAATGCGTTGTCGTACCCTCCCCTGGACCCTAAACCGTCCCCGTTCCCTAACCCTAACCCTAGCCCGAACGCTAACCCTAAGCCCTTCCCAAAGCCTGACCCACACCCGTACCTTAATCCTACTCCGTACGCTAACACTAACCCGCGCCCTCACACATACGCTCCCCCAAAAGTGTTGCCGTACCCTCCCCTGGACCCTAAACCGTCCCCGTCCCCTAACCCTAACCCTAGCCCGAACCCTAACCCTAACCCTTCCCCGAAGCCTGACCCTCACCCGTCCCCTAATCCTAACGCGTACGCAAACACTAACCCGCGCCCTCACACGTACGCTCCCCCTAAAGCGTTGCCGTACCCTCCCCTGGATCCTAAACCTTCCCCGTCCCATAAACCTAACCCTAGCCCGAACCCTAACCCTAACCCTTCCCCGAAGCCTGACCCTCACCCGTCCCCTAATCCTAACCCGTACGCGAACACTAACCCGCGCCCGCACACGTACGCTCCCCCTAAAGCGTTGTCGTACCCTCACCTGGACCCTAAACCGTCCCCGTCCCCTAACCCTAACCCTAGCCCGAACCTTAACCCTAACCCTTCCCCGAGCCTGACCCTCACCTGTACCCTAATCCTAACCCGCATGCTAACACTAACCCGCGCCCTCACACGTACGCTCCACCTAAAGCGTTGTCGTACCCTCCCTGGACCCTAAACCGTCCCCGTTCCCTAACCCTAACCCTAGCCCGAACCCTAACCCTAATCTTTCCCCGAAGCCTGACCCTCACCCTTCCCCTAATCCTAACCCGTACGCTAAAACTAACCCGCGCCCTCACATGTTCGCTCCCCCTAATGCGTTGTCGTACCCTCCCCTAGACCCTAAACCGTCCCCGTTCCCTAACCCTAACCCTAGCCCGAACGCTAACCCTAAGCCCTTCCCAAAGCCTGACCCACACCCGTCCCTTAATCCTAATCCGCACGCTAACACTAACCCGCGCCCTCACACATACGCTCCCCCTAAAGTGTTGCCGTACCCTCCCCTGGACCCTAAACAGTCCCCGTCCCCTAACCCTAACCTTAGCCCGAACCCTAACCCTAACCCTTCCCCGAAGCCTGACCCTCACCCGTTCCCTAATCCTAACGCGTACGCAAACACCAACCCGCGCCCTCACACGTACACTCCCCCTAAAGCGTTGCCGTACCCTCCCCTGGACCCTAAACCGTCCCCGTCCCCTAACCCTCACCCTAGCCCGAACACTAACCCTAACCCCTCCCCGAAGCCTGACACTCACGCATCCCCAAATCCTAACCCGTACGCTAACACTAACCCGCGCCCTGACACGTACGCTCCCCATAAAGCGTTGCCGTATCCTCCCCTGGACCCTAAACCGTCCCCGTCCCCTAACCCTAACCCTAGCCCGAACCCTAACCCTAACCCTTCCCCGAAGCCTGACCCTCACCCGTCCCCTTATCCTAACCCGTACGCTAACAATATCCCGCGCCCTCACACGTACGCTCCCCCTAAAGCGTTGCCGTACCCTCCACTGGACCCTAAACCGTCCCCGTCCGCTGACCCTAACCCTAGCCCGAACCCTAACCCTAAACCTTCCCCGAAGCCTGACCCTCACCCGTCTCCTAATACTAACCCGTACGCTAACATTAACCCGCACCCTTCCACCTACGCTCCCCCTAAAGCGTTGTCGTACCCTCACCTGGACCCTGAACCGTCCCTGTCCCCTAACCCTAACCCTAGCCCGAACCCTAACCCTAACACTTCCCCGAAGCCTGACCCTCACCCGTGCCCTAAACCTAACCCGTACGCTAATACTAACCCGCGCCCTCACACGTACGCTCCCCCTAAAGTGTTGTCGTACCGTCACCTGGACCCTAAACCGTCCCCGTCCCCTAACCCTAACCCTAGCCCGAACCCTAACCCTAACCCTTCCCTGAAGCTTGACCCTCACCCGTCCCCTAATCCTGACCCGTACGCGAACACTAACACGCGCCCTCACACGTACGCTCCCCCTAAAGCATTCTCGTACCCTCACCTGCACCCTAAACCGTACCGTCCCCTAACCCTAACCCTAGCCCGAACGCAAACCCTAACACTTCCCCGAAGCCTGACCCTCACCCGTCCCCTAATCCTAACCCGTACGCTAACACTATCCCGCGCACTCACACGTACGCTCCCCCTAAAGCGTTGTCGTACCCTCACCTGCACCCCAAACCGTCCCCGTCCCCTAACCCTAACCCTAGCCCGAACCATAACCCTAACACTTCCCCGAAGTCTGACCCTCACACGTCCCCTAATCCTAACCCGCACGCTAACACTAACCCACGCCCTCACACGTACGCTCCCCCTAAAGCATTGTCGTACCCTCACGTGTACCCTAAACCGTCCCCATCCCCTAACCCTAACCCTAGCCCGAACCCTAACCCTAACCCTTCCCCGAAGCCTGACCCTCACACGTCCCCTAATCCTAACCCGTACGCTAACACTAACCCCCACCCTCACACCTACACTCACACTAAATCATTGTCGTACCCTCCCCTGGACCCTAAACCGTCCCCGTCCCCTAGCCCTAACCCTAGCCCGAACCCTAACCCTAACCCTTCCCCGAAGCCTGACCCTCACCAGTCCCCTAATCCTAACCCGTACGCTAACACTAACCCGCGCCCTCACACTTATGCTCCCCCTAAAGCGTTGTCGTACCCTACCCTGGACCCTAAACCATCCCCGTCCCCTAACACTAACCCTAGCCCGAACCCTAACCCTAACACTTCCCCGAAGCCTGACCCTCACCCATCCCCTAATCCTAACCCGTACGATAACACTAACCCGTGCCCTCACACGTACGCTCCCCCTAAAGCGTTCTCATACCCTCAGCTGGACCCTAAACCGACCCCGTCCCCTAACCCTAACCTTAGCCCGAAACTTAACCCTAAACCTCCCCCGAAGCCTGACTCTCACCCGTCCCATAATCCTAACCCGTACGGTAACACTAACCCGCGCACTCACACGTACGCTCCCCCTGAAGCGTTGTCGTACCCTCACCTGCAACCCAAACCGTCCCCGTCCCCTAACCCTAACCCTAGCCCGAACCCTAACCCTAACACTTCCCCGAAGTCTGACCCTAACACGTCCCCTAATCCTAACCCGTACGCTAACACTAACCCACACCCTCACACCTACGCTCACCCTAAAACGTTGTCGTACCCTCCCCTGGACCCTAAACCGTCCCCGTCCCCTAACCCTAACCCTAGCCCGAACCCTAACCCTAACCGTTCCCCGAAGCCTGACCCTCACCCGTCCCCAAATCCTAACCCGTACGCTAACACTAACCCGCGCCCTCATACCTACGCTCCCCCTAAAGCGTTGTCGTACCCTCACCTGGACCCTAAACCGTTCCCGTCCCCTAACCCTAACCCTAGCCCGAACCCTAACCCTAACCCTTCCCCGAAGCCTGACCCTCACCCGTCCCCTAATCCTGACCCGTACGCTAACACTAACCCGCGCCCTCACACGTACGCTCCCCCTAAAGCGTTCTCGTACCCACACCTGGGCCCTAAACCGTACCGTCCCCTAACCCTAACCCTAGCCCGAACCCTAACCCTAACACTTCCCCGAAGCCTGACCCTCACCCGTCCCCTAATCCTAACCCGTACGCTAACACTAACCCACGCCCTCACACCCACGCTCCCCCTAAAGCGTTGTCGTACCCTCACCTGGACCCTAAACCGTCCCTGTCCCCTAACCCAAACCCTAGCCCGAACCCTAACCCTAACCCTTCCCCGAAGCCTCACCCTCACCCGTCCCATAATCCTAACCCGTACGCTAACACTAACCCGCGCCCTCACACGTACACTCCCCCTAAAGCGTTGTCGTACCCTCACCTGGACCCTAAACCATCCCCGTCACCTAACGCTAACCCTAGCCCGAACCCTAACCCTAACCCTTCCCCGAAGCCTAACCCTCACACGTCCCCTAATCCTAACCCGTACGCTAACACTAACCCGCGCCCTCACACGTTCGCTCCCCCTAAATCGTTGTCGTACCCTCCCCTGGACCCTAAACTTTCCCCGTCCCCTAAACCTAACCGTAGCCCGAACCCTAACCCTAACACTTCCCCGAAGCCTGACCCTCACACGGCCCCTAATCCTAACCAGTACGCTAACAAGAACCCACGCCCTCACACGTACGCTCCCCCTAAAGCCTTGTCGTACCCTCACCTGGACCCTAAACCGTCCCCGTCCCCTAACCCTAACCCTAGCCCGAACCCTAAACCTAACCCTTCGCCGAAACCTGACCCTCACCCGTCCCATAATCCTAACCCGTACGCTAACACTAACCCGCGCCCTCACACATACGCTCCCCCTAAAGCGTTGTTGTACCCTCACTTGGACCCTAAACCGTCCCCGTCCCCTACCCCTAACCCTAGCCCGAACCCTAACCCTAAACCTTCCCCGAAGCCTGACCCTCACCCGTGCCCTAATTCTAACCCGTATGCTAACACTAAACAGCGCCCTCACACCTACGCTCCCCCTAAAGTGTTGTCGTACCCTCACCTGGACCCGAAACCGTCCCCGTCCCCTAACCCTAACCCTAGCCCGAACCCTTACCCTAACCCTTCCCCGAAGCCTGACACTCACCCGTCCCTAATCCTAACCCTTACGCTAACACTAACCCGCGCCCTCACACCTACACTCCCCCTAAAGCGTTGTCATACCCTCACCTGGACCGTAAACCGTCCCCGTCCCCTAACCCTAACCCTAGCCCGCACCCTAACCCTAACACTTCCCGAAGCCTGACCCTCACCCGTCCCCTAATCCTAACCCGTACGCTAACCCTAACCCGCTCCCTCACACGTACGCTCCCCCTAAAGCGTTCTTGTACACTCACCTGGACCCTAAACCGTCCCCGTCCCTTAACCCTAACCCTAGCCCGAACCCTAAACCTAACCCTTCCCCGAAGCCTGACCCTCACCCGTCCCCTAATCCTAACACGTACGCTAACACTAACCCGTGCCCTCACACATACGCTCCCACTAAAGCTTTCTCGTACCCTTATCTGGACCCTAAACCGTCCCCGTCCCCTAACCCTAACCCTAGCCAGAACCCTAACCCTAACCCTTCCCCGAAGCCTGACCCTCAACCGTCCCCTAATCCTAACCCCTAAGCTAACACTAACCCACGCCCTCACACGTACGCTTCCCCTAAAGCGTTGTCGTCAACTCACCTGGACTCTAAACAGTCTCCGTCCCCTAACCCTAACCCTAGCCCGAACCCTAACCCTAACCCTTCCCCAAAGCCTGAACCTCACCCGTCCCCTAATCCTGACAGGTACACTAACACTAACCCGCGCCCTCACCCATACGCTCCCACTAAAGCATTGTCGTACCCTCACCTGGACCCTAAAACGTCCCCGTCCCCTAACCCTAACCCTAGCCCGACCCTAACCCTAACCCTTCCCCGAAGCCTGACCCTCACCCGTCCCCTAATCCTAACCCGTATGCTAACAGTAACCCACGCCTTCACACGTACGCTCCCCCTAAAGTGTTGTCGTACCCTCACCTGGACCCTAAACCGTCCCCGTCCCCTAACCCTAACCCTAGCCCGAACCCTAACCCTAACCCTTCCCCGAAGCCTGACCCTCACCCGTCCCCTAATCCTAACCCGTACGCTAACACTAACCCGCACCCTCACACGTACGCTCCCCCTAAAGTGTTGTCGTACCCTCACCTGGACCCTAAACCGTCCCCGTCCCCTAACCCTAACCCTAGCCCGAACCCTAACCCTAACCCTTCCGCGAAACCTGACCCTCACCCGTCCAATAATCCTAATCCGTACGCTAACATTAACTCGCGCCCTCACACGTACGTTCCCCCTAAAGCGTTGTCGTACCCTCACCTGGACCCTAAACCGTCCCCGTCCCCTAACCCTAACCCTAACCCGAACCCTAACCCTAACCCTTCCCCGAAGCCTTACCCTCACCCATCCCCTAATCCTGACCCGTACGCTAACACTAACCAGCGCCCTCACACGTACGCTCCCCCTAAAGCGTTGTCGTACCGTCACTTGGACCCTAAACCGTCCCCGTCCCCTAACCCTAACCCTAGCCCGAACCCTAACCCTAACCCTTCCCCGAAGCCTGACCCTCACCCGTCCCCTAATCCTAACCGTACGCTAACACTAACCCGCGCCCTCACACGTACGCTCCCCCTAAAGCGTTGTCGTACCCTCACCTGGACCCTAAACCGTCCCCGTCCCCTAACCCTAACCCTAACCCTAACCCTAAACCATTGTCACATCCTAAACCATACCCGTTCTCTAACCCTAACCTTAACCCTAACCCTAAACCCACTTATAGCACTATAGCTCAGGAAAATTAAAATAACAAGAAACAACCACCACAAAGTTTAGGGCTGCTCTGTTTACAAGAGCCTCGACTACGGTACAAATTAAATATCCTTGAAAGAGAGAAATGGATAAAGTAGTTTTCGTACTTACGTACAATGGAATATCACTCAACAATGAAATCAATGTCGTCAGGCCCGTACAAGCATAATGAATGGATTTAGGTACGATGATTCAAAGGAAATAAGTCACACAGAAAAAGAAACTTATCATAAGATATCACTTATAGAGGGAATGTAAACTTGGCTACACATGAACTGAATTACAAAACAGAACAGAGTCTCACATTTAGAAAACAAACTTATGCTTTCTTAAGGGGAATGGTGAGTTGGGGTGCTGCGTAAAACCAGAGATTGAAATTAGCACAGATACTATTCCATAAGCCAAATATATAATAGACAAGATATACTCCTTGCTCAACGAATTAGACTCAACACCACCTATTCACCGCAGAGGAATATATCTGACAATAAGAATATTAAAACATATGTATCTATATGTCTCCGTAAGAGAATCAAGTGTGTGTAGAGCAGAATACACAGCCGTGAAAAATCAACTAAACCCCATTATTAACATAAATTTCAAAAACAAAGACAGTGAAGGAGAGAAAGTTCTTAAATAATTCGTTCAGGGCTTGTGATGAAACTTGTATTTACCACATCTACACCCACAGCTGGGTGAGACATAAGGCAGGACATTTGGGGCTGAGAGGATTGGTGAGGTTCGGTGAGCAAATGCAGACCCTTTGAAGTAATACTGTATGCTACCCATTCCCTGGGTCCCAACTCTCCTGGTTTAAGGGATTCTTCCTACAGCTAAAACATGCATGGGAAACCCAGAGGATTGTACACCATGTGATCGGGCAACGTTTCTAAAATCCATCTCATTTTTTGTCCCCTGGTACACGGGTTCGCCATTCCAGACGCTTTACTAAACATCTCCCCACGTGGAGAGTCAGTGCCTTAAAACTCCTGTTTGGCACAGTTAGCAATTTCTGTGGAGGTTGAACGGGAATAGGGAGAACCAATGAGAGACTAGCTGTAGGTGTTTGGACGGTCACATTTCACTCTAATTTCCCACCAGGAAGAGGAATTAACAAAAGGCTCAGCGTGCCGTGATGAAACAAGATTAGGGCCTGAAGCAATCCTGCAGTTCTGCGGCCAGCTCAAAAGAAAGCGAGTTGAAGAAAGGACCTCAGGGGCACTGTAATTCATAAACCTGCAGAGTTATAAATGACAGCTATCGTCCAGAAATATATTGAGGTAAGGCTGCGAAGAGGACTTGAAAGCATGGCACAATTGCAGGAAATATATTTCAGGAGGTAGATGGAAACTGCATTTAAAGCATATGAAAAGCGGCAGAACTTTGACAATGACGCACTTGGCCAAAAAGGGTGTATGCGTTTTTTTCCTGAATACATGCAGGAAAAAACGCATACGCTCTTTTTGTCCAAATAAGCAAGCCTGCAACGGAGATCTACACTACAATGAAGTCTCACTTCCCACCGGTCAAAAGGGCCATCTGAAAAAAGTGTAAAAACCAGAAAGGCAGGACAGGCCATGGAGAACTGGGAGCCTTGTTATGCTGATGGGCGGGATGTAAATTGCCAACAGCCACTCTGGAGAAGTGTATGGTGTTTCCTGAAACCTCTAAAAAACAAAGCTACAGAGCCTAGGTTGCTTCCACTTATGGTCCTATAGCTTAGGAAAATTAAAATCAAAAAGACACAGCCACCCCAAAGTTTAGGGCTGCTGTGTTTACAAGAACCTCGACTATGGTACAATTTAAATATCCCAGAAAGAGGAAAATGGATAAAGTAGTTGTGGTACTTATGTACAATGGAATATCACTTAGCAATGAAATCAATATCATCAGGCCCTTAGGAGCATAATGAGTGGATTTAGGTATGATGATTCTAAGGAAATAAGTCACACAGATAAAGAAACTTATCATAAGATATCACTTATAGAGGGAATGTAAACTTGGCTACACATGAACTGAATTACAAAACAGAACAGAGTCTCACATTTAGAAAACAAACATGTTTGCTTAAGGGGAAAGGTGAGTTGGGGTGCTGCATAAATCCAGAGATTGAAATGAGCACAGATACCGTTCCATAAGCCAAATATGTAATAGACAAGACCTACTCCTTGCTCAGCGAAGTGGACTCAACACCCCCTATTCACCGCAGAGGAATATATCTGACTAGTAAGAATCTTAAAATCTATGTATTTATATGTCTCCGTAAGAGAATCAAGTGTGTGTACAGACGCATAAACACAGCAGTGAAAATTAGCTCAACCCCATTATAAAAATAAACTTCAAAAACAAAACAGAAAGACAGTGAAAGAGAGAGAAATTCTTAAATAATTCGTTCAGGCTTGTGATGAAACCTGGATTTACCACATCTACACCCACAGCTGGGTGAGACATAAGGCTGGACACTTGGGGCTGAGAGAATTGGTGAGGTTCGGTGAGCAAATGCAGACCCTTTGAAGTAGTACTGTGTGCTACCGATTCCATAGGTCCCAACTCTCCAGGTTTAAGGGATTCTTCCTACAGCTAAAACATGCGTGGGAAACCCAGAGGATGGTCCACAGTGTGATCGGGCAAGGTTTCTAAAACGCATCTCATTATTCGTCCTCTGGTACTCGGGTTCGCCATTCCAGATGCTTTACTAACAATCTCCCCACTTGGAGAGTCAGTGCTTGTAACCTCCTGTTTGGCACACGCTGCAATTTCTGAGGAGGATGAACGGGAATAGGGAGAACCAATGAGAGACTAGCTGTAGTTGTTTGGACGGGCACATTTCACTCTAATTTCCCACCAAGAAGAAGAATTAACCAAAGGCTCAGCGTGCCACGCTGGAACCAGATTAGGGCCTGAAGCAATCCTGCCGTTTTGCGTCCAGCTCACAAAAAAGTGAGTTGGAAAAGGGAGCTCAGGGTCACTGCAATTCACAAACTTGCAGAGTTATAAAGGACAACTATCGTCCAAAAATATATTGAGGTAAGGCTGCGAAGAGGACTTGAAAGCAAGGCACAATTGCAGGAAACAGATTTCAGGAGGTAGATTGGAATTGCATTTAAAGCATATGAAAAGCGGCAGAACTTCGACAATGATGCACTTGGCCAAAAAATGCATATGCGTTTTTTCCTGAATATATCCAGGAAAAAACGCATACGGCCATTTTTGCCAACCAAGGAAGCGTGCAATGGAAATCCGCACTACAATGAAGTCTCACTTCCCACCGGTCAAATGGGCCATCTGAAAAAAGTGTAAAATCCAGAAAGGCAAGACAGGCCATGGAGAACTGGGAGCCTTGTTATGCTGATGGGCGGGATGTAAATGGCCAACAGCCACTCTGGAGAAGTGTATGGTGTTTCCTGAAACATCTAAAAAACAAAGCTACAGAGACTCGGGCACTTCCACTTATGGTCCTATAGCTTAGGGAAATTAAAATCAAAAAGACACAGCCACCCCAAAGTTTAGGGCTGCTGTGTTTACAAGAACCTCGACGACGGAACAACTTAAATATCCCAGAAAGTGAAAAATGGATAAAGAAGTTGTGGTACTTACATACAATGGAATATCACTCCACAATGAAATCAATGTCATCAGGCCCGTAGCAGCATAATGAGTGGATTTAGGTTCGATGATTCTGAGTGAAATAAGTCACACAGAAAAAGAAACTAGTCATAAGATAACACTTATAGAGGGAATGTAAACTTGGCTACACATGAACTGAATTACAAAACAGAACAGAGTCTCACATTTAGAAAACCAACTTATGCTTGCCTAAGGGGAAAGGTGAGTTGGGGTGCTGCATAAATCCAGAGATTGAAACGAGCACAGATACCGTTCCATAAGCCAGTAATAGACAAGATATACTCCTTGTTCAACGAAGTGGACTCAACACCCCCTATTCACCACAGAGGAATATATCTGACTAGTAAGAATCTTAAAACCTATGTATTTATATGTCTTCGTAAGAGAATCAAGTGTGCATCGAGCGGCATAAACACAGCAGTGCAAATCAGCTAAACCCCATTATAAAAATAAATTTCAAAATCAAAATACAAAGACAGTGAAAGAGAGAGAAATTCTTAAATAACTCGTTCAGGCTTGTGATGAAACCTGGATTTACCACATCTACACCCACAGCTGAGTGAGGCATAAGGCTGGACACTTGGGGCTGTGAGGATTGGTGAGGTTCGGTGAGCAAATGCAGACCCTTTGAAGTAGTACTGCGTGCTACCGATTCCATGGGTCCCAACCCTCCAGGTTTAAGGGATTCTTCCTACAGCTAAAACATGCGTGGGAAACCCAGAGGATGGTCCACAGTGTGATCGGGCAAGGTTTCTAAAACGCATCTCATTATTCGTCCTCTGGTACTCAGGTTCGCCATTCCAGCCGCTTTACTAACAATCTCCCCACTTGGAGAGTCAGTGCTTGTAACCTCCTGTTTGGCACATCGTTTGGCAGCGATTCACTTGGCCAAAAAGGGCGTATGCGTTTTTTCCTGAGTATATTCAGGATAAAATGCATACACACTTTTTGGCCAACCAAGCAAGCGGGAAATTCAAATCTGCACTACAAAGAAGTCTCATCCTAACACGTACCCTAACCCTATCCCACTACCGTACCCTAACCTGTACCTGAGACCGTACCCGTTCCCTAACCCTAACCCTTACCCTAAGCTGTACACGAACACTAACCCGTACGCTAACATGTACCCTAACAGTAACACATAGCCATACACTAAACTTTATCCTAACCCTACCCCGTATCCTAACTCTTTCCCTAAACCGTACCATAACCCGTATCCTAATCCTAGCCCATCCCCTAACACTAACCCATAAACTAACCCGTACCCTAATCCCAACCCATACACTAACACGTACCCTAACCTTAACCCGTTGTCATACCCTAACCTGCAACCTAATCCGTACCCATTCCCTAACCCTAACCCTTACACTATCCCGTACCATAATCCTAACCTGTACACTAACACTAAACCGTACCCTAACACTTACCCTACTCCTAACCCGTGGTCATACCCTAAACTGTACCCCAAACCATATCCGTCCCCTAACCCTAACCCTAAACCTTACCCTAAACCGTACCCTAATCCTAACCCGTACACTAACACTAAACTGTACCCTAACACGTACCCTAACCCTAACCCTTTGTTGTTCCCTATCCTGTACCCTAAACTGTACCCCTTCCTTAACACTAAACCTAACCCTAACCCATACCTAACACTAACCCATACACTAAACCTAACCATAACCCTGAATGTAAACCGTACCTGAATCCTAACCCATACCCTAACACTAACCCATACCTTAACCCATACCCTAACACTAAACCATAGCCATACCCTAAACTGTACCCTAACACTAACCCGTACCATAACCATACCCCTAAACCATACTCTAAGCCGTACAATAATCCTAACCCGTACCCTAACCCTAAACCTTACCCTAAACCCTAATCTTTACCCCTAGCTTAATTTTGTTTTTTTGTATTTAAAAAAATATTTTCTTGGGTTAAAACAAACTAGCAGAACAACAAAATAGAGGGCTTCGCTGGTGGTGCGGTGGTTAGAATCTGCCTGCTAATGCAGGGGACACAGGTTCGAGCCCTGGTCTGGGAGGATCCCACATGCCATGGAGCAACTAGGCCCATAAGCCACAACCAGTGAGCCCTCGCATCTGGAGCCTGTGCTCTGCAACAAGAGAGGCCGCAATAGTGAGAGGCCCGCGCACCGAGATCAAGAGTGGCCCCCCACTTGCCACAACTAGAGAAAGCCCTCACACGGAAACTCAGACCCAACACAACAAAAATAAATAAATAAATAATAAACTCCTACCCCCCCCAAAAAAAGAACAACAAAATAAAACAGAAAGTAACCTGAGTGTCCCTCAAAAAGCTAAGTCTGAAATAGTTGGTACTTCTGTTCTATGGACTGTTATGTAGCCTATAAAAAGTGTGAGAGCTAAATCTGTTTTTCTACAGTGAGAAGCATGATATTCCAGATGTATAGAACACCTGGATAAAATGAGAAATCTACACATTATGCTGGTCGTTTCAGTAAATGGGAAAGGATGGCAAGTGGTAAAATATTATCTTTTCCTTTAATTTTTTAAATTTCACTTGTTACAAAGAACTTCAATTATAATTGTACTTTAAAAAAGTAACAATGGAAATTTAAAAGAAAATATATATATTGTGTGTTCAGTTACGTTTCATAGAATTATGAAATGCTCCACCCTCTGGCCATTACCTGAAAAAACAGCTTTAAAACCTATGCTAATTGTCACTTCATATGAACAAGTCCTGCAGGGCTGTAAAGGAAACCTGCCTTCATCATGTCTTGCGGGAGGTAAAGGCCAAAGTATTTCAAAATGTGGCACATATTTCAAGAAAACCATTTGAAGAACTAAGCTGTAATAACCGTTTGAAAAATAAAAGGACATGCCTGAAAGCTCAATTTCAAAGGATTATGAGACACATGCAAATCCAACCACACACAGGTATCAGCTCACACCATTCAGAATAACCATCAGGAAAGAAACTACAAACGATCAATGCTGAAGAGGTTGTGGAGAAATGCATACCCTTAATTTGAAGTGGGACGTAACCTGGTAAGAGTCACTAATGGGAACAGGGTGGAGGTGCCTTTAAAAGGTAAATATTGAGCTACTATATGATCCAGCAGGCCCACTCCTGGGCCTATAACATAAGAAGACAGAATTGGAAAGACACAGGCAGGCAAATCTGCACTGCAGCAGTATTACAATAGCCAAGACATGGAAGCAACCAAAAGTCCATCAACAGATGAGTGGACAAAGAGGAACTGTTACATGTAGAGATGGAATATTAGCTCGGGAAAAAAAATGAAACAATGCCATTTGCAGCACCATAGATGAGTCTAGAGGTAACCATGCAACTTGTAGTAAGTGAGAAAGCGAAAGACACCTAACGTATATCACTTATAGGTGTTACCTGAAAATTGATAACAATGAAGATATTTCCACAGAGAAAGGCAATCACAGATTCATTGAACAAACTTATGGTTCCCCAAATCGAAAGGTGTGAGGATTGGATACATTACGATATTGGGGTTAACATAGATATAGAAACACATGTGAAATATATAATCACCAAAGACCTACGGAATACCAAGAGAAGACTACTCAACATTGTGTCATAACCTACCTGGGAAAAGGTTCCGAAGAAGAATAGATATATGTATGTGTGTGAAAGAACCACATCTTGCAAAAAACATTGTAATCAAATTTGCTGTGATAAAAAATAAAAATTAAATTAAAAATATGAACAAGAAATAATGAGACATAAACTGAAAGGAATTTTTCCTGGCACATCCCATTCTAATTTTCAAACTAGAACAGGACTTCCATTAAGGCTCTGTTGCCCTGGTAACCAGATTTGGTAAAGGAGAAATGCTGCCGCCTTGTGACTGTTTCACACAACAGCAGCTTTAAACCAAGAGGTAATGGTCACTTAATATTCAAAATATGTGCAGCACTGTAAAGGACACCGGACCTCAAAAATGTCCTGGGGTCGTAATCGACCAGAAAATTCAAAAGACGTCAACATTTCAAGAAGACAATGTCAAGAGGCATATTTTACGCACATTTTGTCTTTTCTTTTTTTCTCTTTAAAATAAAAGGGAATTGAAAAATGCGCAACATCAGCAATGAATAAAGCCATGCAAATCCAATTACAGAAATGTTCACCTCACAGCCGTCAGAATGTTCTTCAGCAAAAAGTCTACAAAGAATAAATGCTGAAGGGGTTTCAGAGAACTGTGTACCCTCCAGCTGCTGGGGGGGATGTAAACTGGTAACAGCCAGTAGTGAGAACATAATGGAGGTGCGTTTAAGGGTAAAAATTGAGCTACCATGTGATCTGGTAGGTCCTTTGATGTGCCTATCACCTGAGCAGAGCAGAATGGAAAAGACACAGACTGGCAATCCTGCACTGCAGGAATATTTAACATAGCCAAGACTTGGAAGAAACCAAAATGTCCATCAACAGAAAAATGCACAAAGAGGAAGTGGTCCATGTAAACAATGGAATATAAGCCATGGAAAACAATGAAACAGTGCCGTTTGCACCACCATATAAGGACCTAGAGATAATCACTCAAATTAAAGAAAGAAAGTGAAAGACAGATATCCTATGACATCACTTCTAGGTGTTACCTAAAAGTTGATACTCATGAACTTATTTCCAAGAGAAGGAAAAGCATGGATTAAGAAAAAAAAATTATGTTTAACCAATGGAAAAGTGTAAGGAATGTGTGAATTAGGATATGAGGGTTAACAGACATGTACTAATACATATGAAATATATAATCACAAAATACCTATGGAATACCAAGAGAGGTCTAGGCAACACTCTGTAATAACCTACATGGTAAAGAATGCAAAGATAAATGACAGATACATTGATATAATGAACCAGATTCTGTACACCTAGGAGAAACAAAATATTTTTATCAAGTTTGCTCTGATAATTAATAAAAATTAAATTTATAAAACAAACAAGAAGTAAGGAGATATAAGCTCTTGGGGATGTGCTCTGGCACATTCCACTCTAATTTGCAGCCTACTAACACGATTTCCAGGAAGGCTCTGCTGCCCAAAAACCCAGAGTTGGAAATGTAGAAATTCTGCTGCCTTGTGGCCGTTTTCCGCAAGAGCGGCATTAAGCCCACAGCTAATGTTCTCTTAACATTCACAAGGACTCAGGGCTGCAAAGGACACCTGCCCTAAACAACTGTGCTGAGGTAGGGAATGGACAATAAAATTCAAAACTGGCAAATTTTTCAAGACGATAGTATGAAGAGGTAAGTTTGACTCACTCTCTTGTTTAAAAAAAGGAAAATGGGTGAAAGCTCAACCTCAGGAATTATTAGACTCATGCAAATCTAATGTACAAAAAGGTTTCAACTCACACCAGTCGACTGACCATCAGCACAAGGTCTACAAACAATAAATTCTGAAGGGGTTTTAGAGAACTGTGTACCCTCTAGCTGCTGGTGAGATGTAACGTGGTAAGAGCCAATAATGAGAACAGAAAGGAGCTACGATTAAAAGTAAAAGTTGAGGTACCATTCGATGCAGCAGTCACACCACTGGGCCTCTCACCTGAGAAGACCAGAATCGAGAAGACGCGGGCTGCAAAAGCTGCACTGCAGCCTTATTCACAATAGCCAAGACAGTGAAGCCACCAAAATGTCCATCAACAGATGTATGGATGAAGAAGAAGTGGTCCACGTTCACAATAGAATATTAGCCATGGAAAACAATGAAACACTGCTATTTGAGGTGCCATAGATGAGCTTGGAGATAATCACAGAATATGAGGTAAGTCAGAAAGCAAAAGACCTATATCCTATGATATCACTTATAGGCGTTATCTAATAACTAACACAAATGAACATATTTCCACAGAGAAAGACGCTCACAGACTTAGAAATTAAGTATGCTTATCTAAAAGGAAAGGTGGGCAGAATGGATAAATTAAGATTAACGTTACCATACGTATACAAATACATATAATAAACATATATCAAAAAGACGGACCATATAGCAAGGGAGGTCTATGGAACACTGTAATGTTTTACATGGGAAGAGGATCTGAACATGAATAGACATATATATTGTACAAATGAACCAGATTGTGTACATCTGGACAAACAATATCTAATCATTACCCCGATTAAATAAATTTTAAAAACCAAGATGTAATGAGACATAAACTTATGGGTGTTCCTCCTGGCACATTCCATTCTAACTTAAAACCTAGGACCACGACTTCCAGAAAGGCTCTGCTGCCCTAGTACCCAGATTTGGGAAAGGACAAATGCTGCCTCCTTGTGGCCGTTTCCCACAACAGCAGCTTTAAACCCAGTGCTAATGGTCACTAAATATTCACCAAACTTGCAGTTCTGTAATGACATCTGCCCTCCAAAAAAATCCTGGGGTCGAATATCCACCAAAAATTCAAAAGAGGGCAACCTTCCAAGAAGACAGCTTCAAGAGATAGATTGTACTCACACTTGATTTTTAACAGAAGGGAAAAAGGCGTGGAAAATGATGAATTTTAGGAATTTTTAAAGTCATGCAAACCCAAATTACAAAAACCTATCAGGTCACAGCAGTCAGATTGGCCATTAGCAAAAATGCTGCAAACTATAAATGCTGAAGGGATTGTGGAGAAGTTCGTACCCTCGGCTCTAAGGGAGACATGGTAAGAGCCACTAATGAAAACACAATGGAGGTGCTTTGAAAAGGTAAACATTGAGCTACTAGTCAATCAGTCATACCCACTGCTGGGACTATCACCTGAGAAAATGAGAATCAAAAAGTCACAAGCTGGCAATCTTGCACTCCAGCAATATTTAATATAGCCAACACTTGGAAGCAAAGAAAATGTCCCTCAACAGAGCAATGCACCAAGAAGTGGTCCATATACAAAATGGAATATTATTCTGATAAAAATATAAATTAAATTAAAAAAACAAACAAAAGTAAGGAGACATCAGCCTTTGGGGGCTTATCCGGGCACATTCCACTCTAATTTATAACTGAGGAAGACCACCGGCCGGAAGCTCTGTTTCCCTAGTACCAGCATGGGGAACAAAGAAAGGCTGCCGCAATCTGGCCGTTACCTGCAAAAGCAGCTTTAAAGCCTGTGCTAATGGTCACTTCATGTGAACAAGTACTGCAGGGCTGTAAATGAAACCTGCCCTCAAAATGTTTTGAGGGAGGTAATGGCCAATAAATTTCAAAATGTAACACATACTTTAGAAAACACTTTGAAGAGCTAAGCTGTAATCACAGTTTGAAAAATAAAAAGGACATGACTTAAAGCTCAATTTCAAAGGATTATGAGTCATATGCAAATTCAACCACAAAGAGGTATCAGCTCACACCAGTCAGAATATCCATCAGCAAGAAAACTACAAACAATAAATGCTGAAGCCATAAAAAGAAACGAAATTGAGCTATTTGTAATGAGGTGGATAGACCTAGAGTCTGTCATACACAGTGAAGTAAGTCAGAAAGAGAGAGACAAATACCGTATGCTAACACATATACCTGGAATTTAAGGGAAAAAAGTGTTATGAAGAACCTAGGGGTAAAACAGGAATAAAGACAGAGATCTACTAGAGAATGGACTTGAGGATATGGGGAGGGGGAAGGGTAAGCTGTGACAAAGGGAGAGAGAGGCATGGACATATATACACTACCAAACGTAAGGTAGATAGCTAGTGGGAAGCAGCAGCATGGCACAGGGAGATCAGCTCGGTGCTTTGTGACCGCCTGGAGGGGAGGGAGGGTGGGAGGGAGGGAGACGCAAGAGGGAAGTGATATGGGAACATATGTATATGTATAACTGATTCATTTTGTTGTAAAGCACAAGCTAGCACACCATTGTAAAGCAATTATACTTCAATAAAGATATTAAAAATAAATAAATAAATAAATGCTGAAGGTGTTGTGGAGAAATGCATACCCTCAACTTTAAGTGGGATGTAACCTGGAAAGAGCCAATAATGAGCACAGAATCGTGGTGCATTTAAACGGTAAACCCCGAGATACCATATGATACAGGATGCCCACTCCTGGGCCTATAACATAAGAAGACAGAATTGGAAAGACACAGGCAGGCAAATGTGCAGTGCAGCAGTATTACAATAGCCAAGACATGGAGGCAACCAAAAAGTCCATCAACAGGTGAGTGGACAAAGAAGAACTGGTACATGTACAGATGGAATATTATCTAGGGAAAAAAATGAAACAATGCCATTTGCAGCACCGTAGATGATTCTAGAGGTAATCAGGCAAATTGTACTAAGTCAGACAGCAAAAGACACATATCCTATAATATCACTTATAGGTGTTAGCTAAAAATTGATACCAATGAAGATATTTCCACAGAGAAAGGCAATCACAGATTCATTAAACAAAGTTATGGTTCACCAAATGGAAAGGTGTGAGGACTGGATACATTAGGATATTGGGGTTAACATAGATATAGAAACACATGTGAAATATATAATCACCAAAGACCTACGGAATACCAAGAGAAGACTACTCAACATTGTGTCACAAGCTACATGAGAAAACGATCTGAAGAAGTATAGATACATGTATATGTGTAAAAGAACCACATCTTACACACCTAGAACAAACAAAACATTTTAATCAAATTTGCTCTGATAAAAAATAAACATTAAAAAAAGAACAAGAAAAAAAAGAAAAAAGGGAAAAAAAAGAACGAGAAGTAATGAGACATACACTTAAGGGGCTTTTTGCTGGCACATTGCATTCTAATTTACAACCAGAACACGACTTCCATTAAAGCTCTGTCATCACTAATAAAGC